>NC_031768.1:13752009-13900377 GCF_001522545.3 Parus major
ACACATATATATAAACACCTTCCTCTTTAAACTTTCAAGTACACTGAATGGAAATTAGGCATAGCAGAAGTAACAAACTCTCCCCTCTGTAAGGAACTGCCTGGAACAAGTGCTAACTGAGCAGGAGAGAGTCCTAGGCCCATTCCCAGAATTAGAGCTCCTCAATGACTCTTTGGTGTTAAAGATAGCCAGTTTAAGGGCCAGATGCAGATTTCTATCGCTTAGGAAAGTCCCAGTCTTAACCATCCAGATGAACAAACCTATGAAATGAATATGACTGAGCAGAGAGGTTTCCTTAATCAGCTTTGTTATCCACAGGCTTCAGGAGTCTTAAGTATTTTCCAGCATGAACCACTAAAAGTCAATTTTGTGCATTCCTAACATATCAATTGTCTTTGTGATGACCATGGTGACCATTACAGCTAAAAACCCTCAAGTGGGGAAAATACAGGGTTTTTAAATTAAAAAATGGAAACTAGAATGGGAAAATGTGGTTAAAAGAGCCTGAAAAAGCTCACTTTTACTGCTCATGATCACTTTGGTGTTTAATACAATCTTCATTCTTACTTGGCTTTTATTTATAACTATGTACTTCTGTGCATTCAAGCTAATTTTCTGCTAGTATGTCATAACAAAGTAATTTTTGAAGTCTGCTTTCTTTAGCCAAAAAATCCAGGTATAGTTTAATAAAGAGGCTCCAATTTCTGATCTGATGCATGTGCAAGAGCCTAGAGTCTCAAGGCTACAGAATGAGATATGTGTAGTTCCATGTGGCTTTCAAGGGGTGAGGGGGCAGACAGATGCCTACACATCCTTCAGTCCTAGCACAAAAACGTTCAAGTGGTTGTAAGGAGATTTATGCTTTAATGGAGTAGGTTTTAAAGATATTTAGAGACCTGCCAGTGTAGGTACGCATTGATGAGTGTAAATCAAAACAGCCAAGCAGGCTAAGTACCTAACTTGTGTAATTTGTATGGAAGTTAGGTGCCTACCATATTGAGCCAAGTTAATAAATCTCCCTAGCTGCTACCTGTGCCTTGAGCTGTCCAGCATATCTCTGTACTTAGAGTTTCATCCTTACACATTCATATTGCCTATGAAAACAAGGTTTGATCATGACTGCAAACTCTAGCCATGCTGCACATTATTTACCATGGAAATGACCAATAAAATTAGGAGCATTGTCACTGAAGTGAAAATATTTTGTATAGCTCTAGATGTAAGCTACCATTTCAGATTATTTTGGCAGCAATGACTCACTAGAAGTCCATGCCAGTGGATATGGAGTGGTGAGGGATAAGCCTGGTTGTTCTGGCAAGACCTCACAAATACAGTTCTGCAAGAAGGAGCTTTTCCTCCCAGTAAGTCTTTTGACCACAGCTGGCTGGGAGAAAATCAGAGCCAGTGCTTGGAGGAGAGACTACAATTTGTGCATCTCTGACTCCCCTGAGAGAGACACTGGCAAAGGCTGGATGTGGGCAAAAAGAGAAAAACAGAAGAGCTGAATTTAAATACTTTACCGGGAGGCTATTGTCTTTAAAATATTCATGGTTTTCTTTCATTAAAATTTTCCAACTTCTAATTAGAATTGGATGGGCAAGTTCTGTAAGAATGATTTTGGCATAAAAGCTGTTTCTCCATCAGCATTTTACCACATGGGAGCTGCATAAGTCTCCATTCTCTTGTGTGATGTGGACTCAGCAGGGTCAACAATAAGATCATTTGGCCTCTGAATAAGGCAGAGTACCATGAAGGAGAAAGACAGTTTCAGGCTGAATTGACATTTAATTAGTATCTGAGGAATATTCAATAAACCAGAAATAATTTATTCTTTCTTGAAAGTTCTCTAAAGTCTCTGGAAATTTTTTGTCACCGCAAAACCTTTCAACACTCTTGACAATTTTTTCTCAGTCTTTCTGTTCAGGAGCAGTCAAAGAAACTATTAACTACAATGTTAAAGACAGATTTGAATAACCCCTAGAATAGGGATTCTAATATTTTACAAACTCCTGAATCACTGAAGACCCCTTCCCCACCCAGACTAAGTATGAAAAGCCTACCCTGTGCTGTGAGCCCTTCTGGTGTTCTGTGAAGGGAGAGCCCTGAGCAAATGCCTCAGTGCAACACCTCACTGCAGGCTCAACAATAGCACTGCTTTCTCTGCTTTCACTGCAAATGAAACAGAAGAATTTGTTACTGAGTAGCTGCATGAGGAAAATGTTCTTACCTCTTGTTTGGTAGACAAATCTCATAAAATGTAAGGCCACAAGAAGCGTGCCACAAATCCCACAAATCCAGATACTGGAGTGAGAATATAGGCCAGCTGAAGAAGCAACTTTTCATTTTTTTTTATGCAGAATCGTAGCTTTTCAAAAAATATTTGAATAGAAATATTCTAGATAAACTTATATGATCATAATTTACCTGAAAAGTCTAACTGCACATTCAGGATAATTGCATTTGGAGATGCAAGGCAATTGTATAAACAGTTTAAATATTTTTTTTTCAGATAATGAAGAGACTAAAAAAAAAATCACAAATTATTTTTATAAATTACAAGTATAAAATAAGATAAATGTGTATAATATATTCCCTAGAAATCGTTTCATGCTACCCAGCACTGTATCTTCCTTTCCATTTATCAGTTATGGTGAAAATTATTGAATGGAAACCCTTGCAAAAGCGTTTCACTGGAAATGAGATTAAGGCAAAGTCACCAAATAGAAATTGAAATAGACCCTCCTTTATATCTGTTTCTTTGCAGCACAATTACATTTCAGTAATTTTGTTTAGCATGTTTTTAATATAGTGCTCATTTGAGGCCTGCTGAAAAATTTCATGGGAAGAACTGTGTTGTTACTGGAAGAAATTTCTTGTCATTGCAAACAGCAGGAAAACACAGTTATTAAAAACTGATAAAATATTGGTATTTTTACTGCAAAATAACTAGTAGCTGTTATTGACACTGCTTAGAATTCATTTAATTTACTTTGTTTTCAATTAGGGTTGTGCACACAGAGAAGTTTGCTTAGGGTTTTGCTGCTAGCTGAACAGAAGCAGAGTGAGATACAACACTTCAATGCAGTATTTATGGGAAAAACACCACATATTCCTGCTGGAGCTAGTGAAACTGCCTGTGGCTAAGGCTGTTTAGTATTTGCCATTAGCTCTATTTTCTTTGCTTTATCACTACACACAACTGCTCAAGCTGAAATTTGCCATGCTTGCCTCTGCCTTGGGTAGGATTTTTTGAAATATTTCAACAGTAATTCCACAACTCTTCCCAAGAACGAGTTTAGGAAGAATTAGTAACACGTAAGTGGCTTCTGTTTCTCTTGGGCAGTGTGCTAAAGACAAGCAGAGGGCTAAAATTCAGGGTGTGCTGCCTGCAGGGAAACATTGTTCATTACCCTCTGCCAGGAGAGCTCATGGTAACAGATCTGTGTCTCTGGAGACCTCATCCAGCTCTGGTGAGGATGGGGATGCACAGGACCCACAGACAGAGGGGTGGGCACCCAGCTGCTGCTGGAAATTTAGATTTACTTGGATAAAAGGGGCTGGCAGGAGAAGAGGAGGGAGGCCACAGAGACCTTCCCTTCCTCTCCCATATACAATGACAGAGCAGTGGGAATCTCCGTCTGTCCACCACGTGTCTAGGGATGTCACCAGTGTGGCTTCCTGGCCAAGGTGCCACGTGTTCCCATGACCACTGAGTGCTGCTAGAAGCAGAAAATTGCTTTAACAAGTCAACCTGAACAAATGGTGTGGGTATCCCCAGCACAGTGATTTCATCTGCTGCATAAATACAACCCAAGCCTGCAGTGCCCCAGGCAGGTGCTGGTTTCCTGGGGCTGGTGGTGCAGCTCTTCATACCAGGATGCCCATGGCTTGGAGTGAGTCACTGGCCCTGGAAGTCATTGGTATTCAGGCTTGTTCATTGGCATCCTTCTTGAAAGCTGCTGCTGCTGAAATTCCTGGCAAGACTCCCTTCAGTAGCAAGAGTTGTTTTTGCCTGACCTCTGCTCCTGGCACAGAGCCTGCCCGGATGACACAGAGGTTGGAGGTCAGAGCATCCTGGCCTCTGCTCCAGCCCATAGACCATTCCTTGGATGAGGTCCCAGGATGATGATATGGAGGCATTATTAATCCTTCTCTGACCTTTTAACATAACCAGTGGTGGGACAAGGTCTGGTTAACGATCAGTCTCTGGGAAAACATCCTCAGGTCCAGTTTCTCTAACCATCTTAAGGATGTTGCTCTCTGTCTTTGCTCTTTCTTAACACAATGTTAAGGCAAAGTAAGGTAGTGAAGTGCTCAGGAGGATCCAGAGAAAGTTCTTCCACTGCTTATTGCTAATGCTGGTGAAAGTAAGAGTTTTGTATCTGTCTCTCAAGAAGCTGAGGGCTCCTACTTTTTTGACAGATGGATAATGGAAGACGCTGCAGAAAGTCAACTCTGACATGGTTAGGGATATGACCTGATACCAGTTAGCTTGTTAAGCTCACTGCCTTTCAGAATAAATTTGTCAAGGTTGTATTTGCACTGGAGTTGTTTATAACCTTTCCAAGAGGAAGAAAAAAACCTCCCATGAATTCAGTCTGCTAACAAATAGTTGTGTAAATCACTGGCAAGGCATGATCTCTTTCTCCTGTCTAAGAGTTTGTCCACCCCACCTGTAATGAACCTGGCCAATTTTCTTGTTGAACCAGGAGTCATCCAAACTATTAAAGTTCTCTTCACCTGACATCTTGGGACTTGGTGTCATTTTTCTTCCATAAAAATGCTTTATTCCTTTGCAGCAAGGCCAAGGAATGTTCTTAGAGAGTCAAAGGACTAATTCACATGTGCCTTTAATCACCTCTTTTTTTGAATTTAACTAATTACTGTGAGCAAAAGATAGATCATACTACTTGTCCTCAGAGTTTAGGCTATTTCTACAATTAAAGATGGTATTTCTGCAGTTAAAATTGACTTTTAAGTCTGGCCTAGTGTGTTTTTCATTTTCTCTTTGTAATTTCCTGCTCTAAAGAATTTTTTTGTCTGTGAATGAAAAAAGACCTGTGTGCAAAACCAAACAGTAGTTTTATAATTTCCTAACTTTTGCTTTCTTGGAACAAAAACTTTATTTCACATTGTCACCTTTTTTCCTACCCATTTAATTACCACCACATAATTTCAAACTGATTTGTAAAATGATCCAGCCTTTATATTGCTGTTGTGGTGGATTTCAACCTAATGCAGGAGATCTGTGTTCAGAAATATCTCAATCTGGTGTAAGCTGAATTCTGCAAAATTCTTCTCCTGCTGCACAGTATGTTACCAACACAGTCCCTTCTGTGAAAGAGTCACAAGAGTTGTCAGTGATTGTTATCCTTATTTTAGGGTCTTCAGAGGGACCATGCTTTCTGCATCTCACCTGCAGACCATCATTTGCAACTTTGAGCATGGCAGTAAATGCCACATGAGTTAGCCTGGATCTGGGCAGATCTGACAGACTGAGGGCTTCCTTCTCATTGCCAGGCACCAAGAAAGCAAACCCCAGCCAGCACCTCTTTGCATCGTCCTAACACCTTGGCAGACATTTGTACTGATGGAACTGAAATCCAGGTGGATTTCTGGCTGATGGGGATAATTAAATGTTGTCCCTATAGCGTGGGTGTAGATGAAAAAAAAAATATTTCTAATATCTTGGATAATGAAGGCTAAATCCATCTGTGTCCACAACTGGTTGGAAAAGGAGGGAGAGATTTAGCCAGCCCCATAGAATCATTGAACCAGCTTCTTGCATTACACAAATAAAATAGTTTATTTGCTAACCATGTGCTGATTCAAGTGATTTCTGTTTGGTACAGTTTCATATTAGCACGATCTTATAATTGCTGGAATGTAATTTATTTCAGACTGCATCTGCATGTTCCTCAGGTGGTAATCAGTGGTCTTTCTCTTTCTCTGTCCTATGGGAGAGAGTGACCTTATCACTTTCTTCCCTGCTAAAATCCTGCTCTGTTCCCCAGGTACCAATTGTGTTTCCTTTCAGATTTGTCTAATTGATGGATGGGAATTAAACTAAATTTGGAGCAATTGCTCTCAACCTTTAAATAGCAGCTGGGTTGTGGCTTCTATTTCAGACTTGAAGAGGAGCCAGTGTTCCCAAAGGAAGGGCTGTTGTGCCAAAAGCCTGCCTGCTTTGCCCAAGGATTGGTTTTGCTTTTTCTCCAGAAGCCTTACTTTACACACACACTCAGACCACTGGGGATACAACACTGCCCCTTTAGGGTTTTTACCATTCTAGACAAAATCCGCTTCACATTGATTCTTACTAAGAAAAACATTTTCTGAAGACTGCAGTGTCCTGGATGCTAGCCAAAGCTGCCTGTGTCCCATCAGTATGCTGCAGCAATCTACAAGCTTCAAACAGGATTAATCTATAAAGTCAACACAAATTATTATATTAAGTTCATAGCATCAGTTTAATTAATAGAAGAACAGCAACAGTTTAGCATTAAAACAGCTTTATCTATTTTATACTTTAAAGTCAGTCTTCCTCCAGAAAGTGAGGAAGGATTTCACTCTGTGGTTTTGCAGGAACTTGGTTCAGATTAACCTGATAGCATAATATGCACTTCAGAGCCAACAATTTTATTTATGGTATCACAGTAGCTGTACTGAAGATAATACAGGGATAATACTTCAATAATCAAAATAATTAACTTTTTGGAGTCATGCTATTTCACTATATTGCATGAAGATGCAGTTCCCATTACAGACACATGGATACTTCCAGTATCTGAATCATACAGGGAGGTATTGCCTTGAGAATATCAATTATACAGATGCAGGAGAAGCTTAGAATACTTAAGGAAAGGAGAAAAATAGATGACATGCCAATACTGCTTGTTATGCACAGCATTCAAAATGTGATGTTTATCACTCACCCTTTAGTGTTTGGAAAGGAAACAAAGCCTCTCTTGGGCCCTCCTCTAAGTAAATAGCTGTTTCCTTTTGTAAGATGCCTCCTCCAAGGTCAGGATTAGCTTCTGCTATGGTCCCTCAGTTTTATGAAGGGGTTACATCTCAGGGGTTTTTTTTTGTGGGGAGGGGGGAAAGAATAAATCTTTATTGTTACACTCAAGAATGGAGAGAGCATAATTCCAGGAAGATTATAAAAGCTCAGACACCTTAATAAGTTAATGTTGGAAACCTCCTTCAGTTAACACTAGACTTCAGAATTACAATTCAAAAGGCAAATACATCTATTGTCTGCACCATTTGACTTTTTACTGAGGTATATCTGCTTTGAAATGGTAAAGTCAGAAGCAGAGCTGACTGTACTTGTCTTTCACTTACTTTTCTTAAAAGGTTAAAAAGGAACTCAGACTTTCATGTTGGGGGGGCGTTTTTAAAAGAAGTGTCACCTACCTCAATTGAAAGACTCTATGCCCTTTGAGAGCCTTTCTAATTATAGATGCTGAGGTGTCCTTGAGCTTTGAAGCAAATGCTGTTATCCAGTTCAATATATTATACATTGCAGATGACTGTTTTCCCATCCAAAAGCACATTTTCAGCTTTTGGTCACAGGTTAACTTTAATTACATTACCCCTTCTAGAGATGAAGCCTCTGTAAACACCTAAAAAGGCATCATTCATTTATAAGTACACAAGCAATGATTTTTCTCCTTTTAAAAGTGACTTTATTTCCAACAAATGGGTTCTTATTTCCCAGTATTATGTTCATTTGATCATGGGCTTCATGTAAACGCTTTGATCACAGTGATGGAGTTATTGTTTTGTCCTTGCTGAATTTATTTTATCAATGTCTTGCCTTAAGAGGTCCTAGCTGCATACTTCTTTGATGTGGTAATTTAAATAAACTCTCTTGGTTATTTTCTCTGTGTTTTGGAGTATGTAATTCTGTGAGTGCAGAAATTGTCAGGAAGAAACATGAGTCCTAGGAAAACAATCCAAATTCATAAACATTTAATAATTATTTAAACATAACTATAAAACAGTTTAAAATGTTTGTGAACAGAAGTGATATTGGTCAGACTTTCCAGCAAAAAATGATCTCCTCTCAGTCTGATCAGAAGGAGAAATATTTCCACTAAGTAGGGTAGAGAACATTTGTTCTAAGCTTAACTTAATTATGTTGTTCATTTAATTGGTAACTGTTGGATTCCTGGAGCATATAGCTGTCCTCACAATGGTGAGGACTGAAAGTCTGATTTCACTCTTTGACTTCCACATGAAGCCATCAGTCACCACTCTTTCCTCTTACACCAGCATCATCCCTCTAGACCCCACAAGGAAAGTGAGCAGTAATGATGTAGCAATTACCAACTCCCATGGGCTGACACAATTATGTCCACAAACCAACCATCAGCCACAGGTCACCAAAAAGTCAGGGGTGCAGAGCCAGGCCCTTGGGTGCTGCTGTCAGTGCTTTTTGCAGAGCACTTGTGGCCCCACCTTGCTGGTGAAAAAGAACCTCCTTGCAGGGAGCATGTTCCTCTGAGCTGAGAAATTAAAATGCTTTTTCTTTTTTCCTAAGAGCTATGGTAGTGTCTGTAGTGCTCTCTGCACATTTTCCTCGCTTGCACTCTTAGACCATCACAGCTATAATGATGCCATTACCACTTATTTAACCTGTCAGAGTATTTTACTGAGTTCTTAAACTATCAGCCCAGGACACGGCAGTAAGTTGTGCTGATGGGGTTTATTGTTCATGAAATACACCTTTCCAATTCTAATGTGCTTGTCGGTACAATCTCCAAGAAAAGATACCAAGATTTCGAATGAAGATATACAGAAGTCCTCAGGATGTTTTATATCTTATCTATAAGTTCCAGAGGGATGTCATTTATGCATAGTGTTCCCTTTAGGAATGTAAGTTACTTTTTAATTTGATTTTAGTATTTTTGAAAAATACCAGACACTTAGCAATAGAACTGTGCAAAGCTTTATTTGCAGGTCGCCTTTTTAAGTTGTTGGGAGAGTTTATTCAGTGAATAAATTGAAACAACTCAAACATTACAGAAGTTATCAGGAGCAAGAGTGTGTTGTACAAGAGCATTTTAGGGATGATATAACAAGATAGGCACTCTGATAGCTGCTCTGGCAGATCTCCTAAAGTCAATAAGCACGTACAGTAAAGCATGGTGCAGAACACCAAAGGCAGCTTATTACACATTCTCTGCTTGATCAAAGATTAAATTGAATGTGAAGAAAAAACTTCAGACAAAGAAAGTTTCTCTGTGTTTCCCCAAGAAAGTGACTCATCTGAATTCTGGTGGAACTACACCTTTCAGGATAAATTAATACCACAGGTCTCAAAATTTCCTAAATTATTAGAGTGATTATATATTTCATCTGCATTAATTCTACAGAGAGGTATAGGTTTCATCTTCTGTGGCCACCAAACACTCAAGTCTGTTAAAAAGCATAACAACATGCAAATGAAAAATTTCAGTTTCATATCAGATAACATACTGGATATGCACAATGCTTAAAAAATTGCATCATCACTGCATCTATACCCGGAGCAGTTAATTTTGATTTTGTTACTGATTTATAGGAGAGAATGCCACCATATCACTGACATAGTGTGAAATCAAGTTCCACTTCTCAAATATTTCAGTGGGTTTCCCTGGCTGCCACTGTGTTCTATTGCCCATAGAGCAGTGGCACTCAATGCAGATTGAGTGCCCTTACTGTGATTGAAGTTGATAATAAGGTGAACTGCAAGTCTTCTAGGCTTTTCCCCATCTCTGTTCTGTGTTTTTCCTAAGAGGACTAGTACTCTGAACCATTTATCTGGAATTAGTTCCTCTCATAATTTTCTTGAAGAGAAATCAAGTAAAATATCCCAAAGACTGAAAACTAGGGAAAGGAACAAGCTGAAACATACCTTATGCTGCCTTTTTTTTTTTTAGAGAGAAAATATAGCGTCATGTCTTTATGCTCACTTTTCTTTGTGTTGCTGAATATCACACAAGCCAAAGAATAACCACCCAGAATGTCCTTATTGATATTGCTGATCACAGAACCATAGAGTCATTTAGGTTTTGAAAAGTCTTTTAAGACCATCAAGCCCAACTCTTAACCCAACACTGCCCCGTCCACCACTAAACTATGTAATGTGGATCATGAGACCTCAACACAAGACAATAAAAGCACTTTTGAGTTTGAGAACAGACTAAATTGTCCATAAAAGCAACCAAGAAAACCTGTCATCTAAATTGAAGTATGCTAATTAATGTGTTCTCATAGATTTGACAAGAACAAATGCACCATCATGAAAGTATCAGACACTGTTGTCTCTAGGTTATTGAGATTTCTTTCCATCTGAAAAACCCTAATGTTTTCCTCTCATGTACACAAGGAATACAGTGGTTTGCATAAACCTGGAATTTTCTCCATTCTGTGACAGTCTCCCTTGATAATTAAATGGCAGAAATTTGAAATGAAAAATTGAAGCTGACAAATATGTTGAAAAAGAGATATGTAATCATCTCAAGGTAATATCACACTCTTTTACATCCTGCAACCTTTTAATAGATACTGTTATTCTAGCAATCAATCCCATTATTTTTCAAAACCTGCTAAAAATCTTAGGTATCTTATTAAGAAGCAGTATAAAACATAGGATGTTAGAAGTACAGGAACTTGTACAAAAATGGAAGTATTTTCTCCAGGACACTCTAGTTTCTGCAAGTGTCTCTCCAGTTCTAACGATTATCCTTGCTATACATTATCATATCAGACATTTGGGGACCTTTTTCAGCGCTTCTTTCATTTTGTTATATTGAGAAATATGTCTGCATGAAGAGGAAACATGGTCTAGGGACACCCTTGGAATGATATTTTTAGTAGGGCTGAAGAATGAGGCAGTTTGTGAATGATATCTAGAGACTATGTAGAAAGAATTTAAGTAACAAAACTAGGAATGATATTGTGAGGAATACTGAAGCAAAGATATTTCATTTATAAGTATCCTAATAGCCTGGATTTCATTTAGCATAGTCCCTCAAATATTTCTATACGGTATAGATACATTTTACTGGATCTTCTACATTAAAAACTTTGCTGAGTTCTCTGCAGATTCAGACTAGATTTCCATTCTCATTAACTACCTTCACAATTCATTATGAGATCACAGGTTAAATACATTCTTGGAATTTCCTAATTAAGAATAAATGTTATGTACTTTCCAAGTATATTCTGCCAAATGTCCAAAGAGATTGGGGCAGTTCTCAGAGGCAAATTGGTACTTTACACACATTCTAACTTCACAAACAGGACTGATAAGAAATCAGCTCCACTAATTGTTGATTCCAGGCTTAGACTTAACAACCTATTGCCAAAATCTCATTCCCACTGCAGGGGAGGGGTTCCAGCATCCCCCAGCCTCTCCTGCACAACCCAGCTTCCTGGGTCAGCTTTAGCAGGGAGGAAGTGGCAGGAGCAACGTGGCCAGCGGTGAGGTTCTGCAGATACAGGTGTGCTCACATCTTCTCCTCTGCCACTGCACTGCAGCAGAGGAATTATCTGACTTGCACAGCCTGACATTTTATCTCCAAATGAGTGACATGCTGGTCTACAAGACATTGGGATTTTTCTGTCCGGCTGCTTGAGATCTCAGTTTGATTTCCACATGGTCAAAGATTGCCCTGTGTTGTGCCAGGCAACAGATGAGAATTCCCTATGTACATTTGGGGAACACTTTGGAAATAAAATAACAGGAAATATTTAACACAGATTTAAAAGACTATAATAAATTGGTTAGGTTTCCTTTCCCTTTCTTTTTCTCCCCTCCCCCTTTTTTCTTCTCCCCTTCTTGTACTTGTAACCTTGTACTTCTTGTACTCCTCCTCCTCCCCCTCCTCCTTCTTCTCCTCCTTCTCCTTCTCTCCTTCTCCTTCTCCTTCTCCTTCTCCTTCTCCTTCTCCTCCTTCTCCTTCTCCTTCTCCTTCTCCTTCTCCTCCTTCTTCTCCTCCTTCTCCTCTTCCCCCCACCCCAACTCCCCTCTTTTATATTTTCCTTTTTTTCTTTATTTTCTACATGGTATATTTTTGGAATAGACTTTTTCACTTTTATTCTGGTCCATAACAAGACTGATGAGTCACTGGAGCTATCAATGGGATTTTTCCAGCCACCCTCGCTCTGCACACACTGCACACCAAGGGAAAGGTCTTGTTGACCTCTGGAGGCCAAAATGAGAAACTTTTCATATATTTACCATCTGAAAAGAAAAGAGTAGATCCAGTGCTCTCCACTTCCACTAATAAGAATATCTCATTACAGATGAGTTTCAACATACAGAAACTGAGGTTGAAGATGAGGATGGAGGAACTGTTCTATCAAAGACCAGATGTGCCTGATATAGACAATAAAACAGTATTTGTGGCTCTGCAAAAATGTACATTGAACATACTGTGGGGCATATTGAAATAACATAAGATTCAGTATAATTTTTCAGTTTTTCTCATGCTTTTTCATGCCACAGAGATTCAAGTAAATTCACAAATTCTTTTTTTCCAAGTGTGATCTCTTACCATTATATTCTTCCTATTTGGCTCTCAGACAAGCCTTTATTTTAATAATTTCTTTGCTAGAGAATTGTTTAGAATACTATAAACATGAGATTCAGTCTGGTTCCCCATTCCTTAAAGACTGTGGAAATCAGTTATAATTGGTGACATGTGATAAACTGTGCAGAAGATGCAGTTAAATATTGAAAAAAGAAATTTCACAGCCCTAGATATTTAGGTAAAACTTTTATTGAGCTAAAAGGATGCCTAGATTCTATTGAAACATTGAGGACTTAACCACCCACATAAAATCATAACCATGCTTAAGATCTTTGAAAACAAAATTATATTGGTATTTACAAAAGATGAAGTGATTCCCAGTATCATCTCTATAATTTACATGTTTAAAATGTCCTTTAACACTTTCAGCATTTATCTTTGTGACACTTACCTTTTGTCTTGCCAGGTTTTAGTATTTAAGATTAGAGGGGAACCTTTAAACAAGCAGTCTGATGATCTGCATGAAAAGGCTTGATATTGGTCCCACTATCCTTGCCTAGAGACCAGCTACTCCTGGTTAACTGAAGCACAGCTTTCAGAAAGTCACTTAATTCTGGCTTGTGGCTATCAAATTTATTCCTCTAATGTCTTGCTCCAGTGGTCAAGACCTGTCATTTTTTGAAGTGTGCTTTATTTCTCACCTGGCTGTGGATGACCTCAATATTCAATCATTGCCTCTCTATGCAATGGTCTTTTCTAAAACTGGGTCCTTTTGAATCTTTGTCCAGCAGGACAACTAACTCGTGAGTTCCCAGTCCTTTCTTTGACAGGATAAACAGACTCCTCAGTTTTTCACTGCGAGAAATATAAATAAATTTTAATTAAATTTAATTTTACTTAATATTACATAATAATTTTCAATCATTTCAATAATTTTTGTGATCCCAAATAGTTTTAATTTCCTTTAAAATGTAGGTACCAGATTGCTACCTTCTGTAGTAATACTCAGTTTCTAATTTAAGATACTTAAATCTTAGAAGTGCTTTGTGCTGGGACAGAGGTTCTCAGTCTCTTTGCATGACCTACACCCCATGTTCCAACACATACAGAATTTCTTTCAGCTCTGTTACAACAATTTGGACTCAACTTGTGATCTGTTGAGAGCATTCTCTATTTGTGCTCTGTCCTCATTCTCGTAGACATCATTAGATAAATTCCTGTATACAGGCTTAAACCAAATTGTATTAGGAATGATTTTATATTTATTTCTCGAACAGAAATAGAAATGATGAAGAGTATCACTTGGCAATAATTTTGGTGAGAATCACTAAAGAGATGCCCTCATGGGTTGCCATCTGATATCTTAAAACAGTTTAGTGTAAGGTTATTGATATCGTAAAGTGCCAGTTCCTCAGCTGGGATTGTGTGTGTGATGATAAAAAATAAAAATCCATTACATCTATTATGTATCTATAGTACAATCAGACAGGAAGTAAACTCACTGAAGAATGAAATCAGGTTTGTTTTGCCAAATCTTGTGGTCAAATTTTATTGAGTGACTTTCATTGCTTTAATCATTATTAACTAATTTTTATATTTGGGGTTGATGTCAGAATAGCTGTGCTCTTCAGCTGTCCACAGCAGCTGGTCAAGTCTGAACATTTACTGTGTGGAATTTTGTTAAGCACTCTGAGTTAACAATACTGAAGGTAGGTGCATCAGTCACACGTCTCCTTGCCTAGCCCTTTATATGTTAATACTTATTCAGGCCAGCCAGTTTAAAAACTGCTGACAGCTGGAAATAACATCTTATTTTTCAGTGCCTTTTGAATAATAAACACATATTGTGTCTTCATGAATATGTGAACTATCCTGTTTCACTCCAAACAAAAAATTACAATTAGTTATTGAAAACTCTGCTATTTTCCTTCATTACTAGCTGTGCTATCATTCTTCTTCATGACAGGTATGTTTATTATACTAAGAATTCCTTTTCTCCTAGCATAGTTGTTTTAATTCCATATCACTATTCACACTGATGCTCAATTGTATTTTTTCCAGAGCTCTTACCTGCTGATCTCAGTTCCATTTTTCTGTGTTCCAAAAGCTTACCCTGAGTTTACACTGACTGCAGTCTATTCCTCCTGTTTCTCTTTGCAATGTTTGTGACTCAGCTTATCACCTTCATTTTGCTAGTGAACTAAAAAGAGCTTTTAGAAAAACATTACATCTTTTCAACTGTACATCCATGCCTTTTTAATCATCTAATATAAGTTTCTAAAGAGTGTTCTGAGGATCCAGAAAATAAAAATAAAAATATTGCCAGTCAGAAAATAATCACTTCTCATAATTTTCCTCAGCTTGACAAAACTAACCCTTATTCTCTGTTTTTCCACACTGAATGTAATCAGATTGTGATCACTGATCTCCAGACTTTGCCAGCTTCCTCACCAATGACTACATTTTCTTTTTTTTTTAAAGCCAACACAACAAAGCCTGCTATAGAATTGCTTTTTTTGGACATATCATTGCTGTGAGAATGTGCCATCTACTGCTTCAGGACGGCTGTGTTTTACTGCAGGCTCCCTGGGTGAAACCTACAAACACACCAACATTTTTTTCCTGTCTTTGCATTGGGAACAAGTGCTCAGATAGGGAGCTGTGCTGGTCTCCTACTGGGAATCATGTAAAAACAACCCCTGCCCATCTCCCCATCTGTTTTCCTCCTGAGTTTTGTCTGATGTGCATCAGATGCTGTGATTGCACATTTCTCTCAGCTGTACACTACCAGAGCAGTTCCAGGTCTGTAACTCTGTGTTGCTGGGTGGGTCAGGAGACAGAAATAAGCAGGCAGGGATGGGCTCTCCTGCTTGGCAAACCAGGGTCCCATGTGCTGTGGGAGAATGCAGCTGATCTCCCCTCAACATACAGCAGCACAGAACTATTGCCACTGCTGCAAAGTCCACTCTTGGGCTTACAGCAGCTGGATATCCCAGCATTTTCAGAAGTCTTCAGCTGAGTCTGGTTTGAACTGTCTCCCCTGGGTAGCAAGGTAAGGAAAAAAATTTCTTCTAACCAGAGAGGATGATGGTAAATGGACTCAGGTTGTTGCAGGGGAGATAAAGGTTAGATGTTAGAAAAAATTTCTTCAACAAAGGTCAAGCACTGAAACAGGCTGTCCAGGGAAATGGTGGAATCACCATCCCTTGAGGGATTTAAAAGACATGCAGATGTGATGTTTAGGGACAGGGTGTAGTGGTGCATTTGGCAGTGCTGTGTTTACACTCCTTCTTGATGGTCTTTGAGGTCTTTTTGGTTCTAAATGATTCTATGAAATGGTTCATGTCTTGCCTTCTTCTGTGGGTAGACCAAAAATTCTGCACAACCTTAAAGTCAAGCATCCATCACACTTAATGAGTCATTTTCAATTTCAAAATTTTTACACACAGGGAATGAAACCAGAGGAAAAAGGGGGTAGAAAAATGCTGCAAATTTTTGAAGCAACATAAGAGCATTTTTTTCACAGCACTGCAAGAATCTACTCTTACAAACCTGTTTGAAAGCTCTACCACTTTGGTTTGAAACAACATGGTGTTGGGTTTTTCTGCTCTGATGCTCACTCATTTTTAATTACCTTTTGCTACCTAAAAAATTTAGAACACTTTAATTGAAAATAGCCATGATCCACCACCCCCACTCAGTATCAAACATCTGTATGCAGTTGCACCCAGTATTTCAGTTTGCATAACTTATTTGTGACGTTATTAAAGCTGCTTGCATAATAAAATTAAATGCAGTTTACATTTAGCAATGTGTCTGCTCACTTGCCTGTAATCAAACTGACAGCTTTTCCTTTAAACAGTCAATCAAGTCTCTGGTTCTTTCTGGCTCTGTTTATTTGATTGGAGTTGAGATGTCATAAAACAGAATGGAATATTTTACAAGTTCTGATTACATGCTTTGACTTTTTTAGGACTTCAATTTCTTTCATTCATAAAAAAAGAATCTCTGAATTATTAAAAAAATACCACTCTGATTTTCATTTCACAGTTGATGCTACAGTTACCAAAACCACAATCTGAATTCTAAATGTTTTTTCTCAGTCAAAACTAGCTAAAAAGCCTACACATTAAGATCTTAATTGATTAGATTATAGCAACAATTTCACGAATAAGGCATAGTTTTTCCAGGCTATATCCTCTGAATAGAGTTTTATTTAAAGATAAGGCAAAATGATTCTGCTACAGAACAGAATTTAGGAACTGAATTATACATCTGCAGCTGCAAGAGTAGGTGGTTATTTGAAATAAAAAATATTGCCTAACATTTCTCATTACTCAGAAATTAGGTACATATTGTATATGTGTCTCAGTGAGGCCATGTTAGCTGTCACCAAGCTCCTTCATAATTTTGATGTGTCTTAGCATACTTTCCAGACAGATGAGTTCCATGATCTTGCCAGGCACAGAGGTAAGATTGACCAGCCTGTAGTTACCCAGATCTTTCCTTTTTCCCTTATTAAAAATGGGAATTATGTTTCCCCTTTTCCAGTCAGTGAGAGCTTCACTGGACTGCCATGGCTTCTCAAATGTGGTTTACAGTGCCTTAGCAACTTCATCCACCTGCTTCTTCAGGACCCTGTGGGTGCATCTCATCAGGTCCCCCAGACTCATGCACCTTCAGCTTCCTGTGATGGTCTCAAACCTGGTCTTCTCTTATGGTGGGCAGTTTTTCATTCTCCCAGTCCCTGCCCTTGCCTTCTGTGACTTGGGTGGTGTGACAGGAGAGCTTGCTGATGAGGCAAAAAAAGAGTGATTAAGTACCTTAGTTTCCCCCACAGGAGTGTTTCTTTCTTGAGGGGGCCCACATTCCGTAATCTTCCTTTTATCACTCATGTATCTTTAGAAGCTTCTCTTCTTGCCCTTGACATCCCTGGCCAGATTTAATTATATCAGAGCTTTAGCTTTCCTAACCTGATCCCTGGCTGCTTGGGGAATTTCTCTGTATCCCTCCCATGCTATCTGTCCTTGCTTCCACCCTCTACATGTAGGTTTTGTTTGTGTTTGAGTTTGTCCAGGAGCTCCTTGTTCATCCACAGAGGCCTCCTGGCGTTTTTGTCCGTCTTGCTCTTTGCTGGGATGTGTTGCTCCTGAGCTTGGAAAAGGTGATCTCTGAACATTATCCAGCTTCCTAGGGCTCCTCTTCCCTTCAGGGTTGGTACTTTACCAAGCAGATCCCTGAAGAGCCAAACCTGCTCTAGTGAAGCACAGGGCACTGAGCTGGCTGTGCACCCTGCTCAGCGCCCTAAGGGTCTCAAACTCCACCATTCCCTGGTCACTGCAGCCCAGGCTTCCCTGGAGCCTCACATTCCTCACCAGTCCCTCACTTGTGAGAGCAAGGTCCAGCACAGCACAGCACCTCTCCTCAGTGGCTCCTCTGTCACTTGGGGTAGGAAGTTATCACTGGTGCATTCCAGGAACTTCCTGGATTGCCTATGCCCTTGTGTGTTGTGCTTCCAACAGATACTCATGTACCCCATGGGGACCAGGATTTGTGGATATGAGGCTGCTCCTACCTGTCTTTCGAGGGCTTCATCTGTTCAGAACAGATCACCATTATAATGTTACCTGTCCCTGCCCTGAGCTCTCGGTCAGCTCCTCATCCCTGTTCAGGCAGAGCTCCTTGTACTGCAGCTGCTCATTTCCAGAGATGGAGACACCACCTCCTGGCATCCCTGCCTGTGCTTCCTGAAATGCCCACATCTTTCCACTGGAACATTCCCATGCCAGGATCCATTCCACATCTCTGTGATGCCAACAGGATCACAGCCTTGCAGAGGATGCACAACTCCAGCTCCTCTGTTTATTCCCTGCATTTTGTGTGTTTGCATAGAGACATTAAAGATGGACTCTCAATGGGACACCAAGGTTGGTGAAGGGCCTGGAGACTGAGTCGTGAGGAGTGGCTGAGGGAACTGGGGATGTTAAACCTGGATTTCTTTAGGAGGCTCAGGCAGGACCTTATCTCTCTCTAAGACTTCCTGAAAGGACTTTTTAGCCAGGTAGGGGCTGTTCTCCCAGGCAGCCTGCAACAGGATAAGAGGAAATGGCCACAAGCTGCAGCGGGGGATGTTCAGATGGACATGAGAAAGAATTTCTTCACTGAAAGGGTGGTTAAACATTGTAATGGGCTGCCCAAGGTAGTGGTGATGCCACCACACCTGGAAGTGTTCAAAAGATGGCTGGATGTAGCACTTGGTGCCATGGTTCAGTTGATAAGGTGGTGTTTGGTCAAAGGTTGGAACCCAGTGATTTGGGGGTCTTTTCCGATCTTAATGATTTTATGCTTTTATGATTCTCAATGAAGCTGACTTGCTGGCTGGAGTGCCTGCAATTCCTCAGTGCTGTTCTTCAGCTGCTCTCCTGCTGACCTCAAAATGCTCTCCAGGCTTTGGGCATTTCTTGCTGGCCCTGGTATCAAACTAGTGTGATTGGAATAGACATTATCTAAGGATGAAAAATTTAGAGTGCAGCATTACTGAGATATGACTTCTAATAATGATAAATAAGAATCCAAACCAATGATATACCATACACATATTGGGAATACGTGTCATTTATAAATATCTTCAAATATACTTTAACTTCATGATACAAACTTTGAAAAAAATTATAGCATCAGTTTAGGATATCCTTTATTCCTAAACAGTTTAAATGGAACATATTACTAATAGGAATGTTAACACTACTAGTATATATTTTCATATATTTATGGGTATATGATCTGAAAAAGCACTATCTGGAAGCAGTCTTCCACAGGGAAGACAAGGTGGGGCAAGGAAATGTAAGACGCATTAATCAGAACTGCATTCTTTACTTCAAAGTATAATTGATTACATTTTTATGATGGGATTCATTCTTTATTATGAAGCTTTAGTTTTGTGTAATTCCAAAGATGTAACATGACTAGAAATTACAAAAAAAAAAAAGAGAACATTCTGTTCCCTGTACAAAAAAACAAAACAAAACAACAAAAAGCCCCTGCAATAATTCCAAGAGATGAAGACTTAAATCTGTTTTACCTAACTTCAGCTACCTAAAAATGAGGCACCTGGGCTAAACCAGCTCTGCTCCCTGCTTAGCCAGGGCAATGGACATCCCTGAGGCTGTAACCAGCTTCAGGATCCACCTGAGCGCAGTCTCGTCACCTTCTCTCCTAGCAGCTGCAAAGACAGTCCAAGTAACTACACAGAGCTCAGATATGGATTTTACGGGACTATGTTTATATAAGAGAAATCTGACATAAAGACTGGTTGATTATTGTACTATTAATTAACTGTAACTACAGTTTTACCAGCTGCATAAAAGTGAAAGTCTTCTGAATATCTCATTGAGTATAATTAAACTCTGCATTATGAATAGAACTTATTAGGAAGTCAATCTGAAATTCCAAGCCTGAAGGAACTCTTATCCCTGGCCAAAATGTGGTCAATTCTAATAATTCTTCCACATTTAATGTATTGAAGAACTTAAAAATAATTTGCTGTATACTTGCTTTGTGTACTCTGTGAATGGAACTCATAAATGAATTGACAGCAGACATTAAAGGAGTTCTAGCTAAATTATTAGATTCAAATTAATATGATCTATAGACAAAAAAAAAATTAAAACTTAAAAGAAGGTAAAGAGGAATCCTAACTCTATTAGAGAGGAAAAATAATTTGAAGACCAGAAGAGCAAACATTTCTGCTTGTATGAGCAGTTTTTCAAACATTTTTTTAGAAATCTTGATAATTATATAATTTTTGATTTTATGGGATAATTAAATCATATACCAGTCCTGTTCAGTGACTGAAGTACATTTCATTAGCTCTCCATCCATTTATGGGATTGTTTAGCTGCTGCAAACACAATCTAACAATCTAATCTATCAAGCTCCTGTTTGTGGAAATTAAAAACAAAAAAAAATTATTTGGTCTAGTTTTTATATCCATCTTCTTGGTGCCACCAGGGAGACACGAGGGAATGGTGCCTGACTGAGCAGGGCAGCTCGGTGCTGCTCACAGGCTTGGAAGCCCTCACCCCCTGAGCTTTGCTTTGGGCTCCCCCAAGGGCAGGCAGGTAAGCAGGGGAAAGCAGGTGGTGACTGCTGACAGCAACAGTGCTTTAGTTTACAGGATTCACACTGGGCTTTTGCCAAACATAAACAATTCTCTTGCCTCACGGTCATTAGGGCACTGTAAAAGCATTTGGTATTTCCCCTGCAGTGCTTGTGCTTTAACTGCAAATAACTGACAGCAGCAATTTTGTTCCTCAGCACAGCTGTAACCTGATATAGGGTCCCTTGGACTGGTGTCTCATTGCCACTGCCTGCACATTGCAGAAAGAGAAGTCTTTATTGGATGTTTCATGGCAGTTTGACTTTAGCTGAGCTTTTTCTGGTCCTCTTATGAGGGCTGCTGAAAGTGGCTGTCTAAAACCCTTAGGAACTTTGCAGCTACTTTGCAGTGGAGCCATAGTTTCAATGCCTTACATGCGAGGAACTTATATAAGCACAGAAGAAAAATCCTCCTCATCAAAACAAGAGTAACCCCAGACACAGTCTTGTTACAACAGGTTTTCCCCAGCCTTGGAAGACAATATAATTCAAAGCTTCCTGCCAGCTTTTCCCAGTCACAAAGCTACCTGCTAATTCTCCTATTTTGAAAGTGTTTGCTCCAGATC
This sequence comes from Parus major, assembly GCF_001522545.3. Taxonomy (NCBI): domain Eukaryota; kingdom Metazoa; phylum Chordata; class Aves; order Passeriformes; family Paridae; genus Parus; species Parus major. The sequence goes on from NC_031768.1 coordinate 13,773,260, forward strand.
TAAGGCAGCCCTTCAATGTGTCCCAACAGCTGGCATACTTGCCATGGGCTCCAGTACACAGGAAAAAATTATATCATCTGACCAGTCATCTTCTGATTTATAGCCCAGCTCTTCCATGCCCTGTGCTCCCACTCAGCTGTATTTCCAGCATGCTGAGGGATTGTGCTGCTTCATTGTAGAAGGGGGTTCCCAAAAAGCAAAACTCTCATCAGCAAGTGCTGAAAATGTTTAGTGTACAGGGATGACTTTGTTGCAACTGTGATTTGGATGCAGCTTCTATTTGCCTCTGCTGACCAGCTCAGAAAGGGATTATCAAATTAAAAGAATAACTGTTTTCTCCCTGTCTGAGATTACTTTCTACTCTGCTCCCCCAAAAAATGTACGTTTTAATGGTGTCCTTTGAGTGTACTATTGACTTGTTGGTGAACCACAGCTGCACTTGTTTCATGCAGAGAGGTTTTGTTTGAGAACTGCAGAACAACTGATTTTTTCTCTTCTGATGTTGGTGCTAACTACTACTTACTGGGGTCAGAGTCACAGTGTCACAAAATGCTTTTTGCACTTTTGCTTCATGAGCAAAATCTTCCATGCCTTCCAGTCTGAAGCAGAGTGAGGCTCTGTGCACCCTGCTGTTCCTGGATCACACCCTGGGCAGCTGTATCCCAGCAGCAAACCCCCTTGTTCAGGAGCAGATGTGCCTGGGATTCTCTTTCCATCAGATTCAACTACAATTTGACCAAATAAAAATTGCTTCTACCCTCACCGCAGCTTGGCCTGTGTCTTGGTGGTGCAGAGGAGCATCCTCCAGGAGATACTCCCATCTTCAGGAAGGTTTAGAAGTCCAGGTTCTTTTTTCTCAGTTAGTCCTCTAACTTCCATGCTAGTGTGTAAAGTGTAGGATGAATTTTGGAATGAAAATGGTTCTGGTTGCTACATTTGTGCTGGGCTCAATGCTATCACGTGCTTCAAAGCTACCCCTCATGGAAGGCAGATAGAACCCACCCACTGCTCTGCTTCAGCTCATGGTGGCTAAGGTTGCAGCAATTTTATAGATCTGATCAGAAAATTGGAAAGGATGGGGCTAGAAATATCTCCAGGCTACATTTCCTGCACTGTTCAGAATAACTTTTGGGGCTGTAACTGGGGAGGAAAGAATTCCTGAATGTTGTCAGTATGATGCATATACCTCCTTTACAGGACATGACATGAAAATGGCAGGCCAGAAATACTTTGAAAGATGTCAATCAAATGCACACCTTCCTCAGTGCTATCAAAGCATCCAAGAAATACTTTATCTTGAATGCTTCATGGCAGGAAAAGCTGCAGGAGGCAAAAAATGGAAGTTTTTTTAGGTTATTAATGGGTCCATTTATCATAAGTAAGAAAAATTTACATGTTCTCAGGGTATCCAGCCTGAGCAGTGTGCAAGACATCATTTAAATAGATCTCTGTTAGTTTTCAAAAAATTTAAACTGCTGTTCCTGAGATGAAAGATCTTATTTATGAACACAGCTTTCCACATTAAAAATGGAAATGCCAGGCCAATATGTCATATTAAATTAAGCAGCAGTAATGCTCAGACGTGGCCAATCCATCTAATTTGAAGCCAATGAAGAATTATTTTAATTCCAAGCTCATTTAGATTTTATCTAAACCAGAAATGTTTATTTTTTAAAGGGTATGAAGCACATTACACTAATACTGCCAAACTCATTACTTGGAGGAAGGACTAAAACTTTTTAGTCATTAGCCAAAGCCCACTTCTTTCTGGCATTTTAGCAATTTTCCAGGTTTGAATTCAAGGCAGTGATCACATTGACATTTTTGTTGGCAGCAGATAGTCAGGGACGTTATCCCACATCATCACTGAGTGTTTTTGTTACCTTTCATATGCATAAGACTTCCCTGGTTTAAAAAATCATCTGATGATGCTTGGACTGGGATGGGCCTGTTTTATTATTATTTTAGTAGTAGTAGTAGTAGTAGTAGTGGTAGTATTGTAAGAATGAAAAGCAACCTGATTTTCTCCATGTTTAATTTAGAGCACAAACCCTTGCACACCGTCTCTGTGTTGGCGAGGCACGTAGAAGGAAAGCCACAGCATCTGTCAGAGCTGGAGCTGAAGGAAATTCAGCACAGAGGCTCATTCTCTTTGACTTTATTCCCCCCAGACAAACCTTTGTTCTGGTGCTTCCAATGTTTTATAAATGTCTCCTTCTCTGTCCCCAGGAAACATCTGTGTGAGACACATCTGCCTCCTGATCTCTGGCAAACACTGTGACAAGGGGAATCATCTCGGCATCCAGCAAGTGCCACCTCATTTGTCACCATGGTGCCTGTGCTTCCCCCACAGTTCCTCTGTCTCACTTTCTCGGACCCTCAGCTCTGTATTAGTTCATAAAAAAAGGGGATTTGTCTTCACTGTTCCTGAAATTTTATTTTTGAGGTTTATTTTTGAGATTGGGCTATCTGTTCTATGTAGAAGGAAGGACTTAAGGAAAAATTGAGCAATGTATGACTTTATAGAATACTTTATTTAGCTTTTTCAGTTTGTATGACCGGTGATTCCTGCTCTTTCTGTCTCTCATGATTTACCTTCATTAAATGCTCTGATCCATGCTTAAAAAACTTCCATACAGGCCTCCTTCCTTTCTAAACATCACATCTCTCTGCACTAAATGAAGGCAGAAAAGAAAAGCTTCCCAAGGTACAGTGAGCAGAAAGTGTGCAAGTGCAAACCCAGACAGAGGAAAGGATTAATTCAAGCCTGAAAGGTCTCTGTAAGCTGGGAAGGTGTGCTAGGAAGGTGTTTAGCACAGATAAGGACAGGAGACCCAGGGAGACAAAGACTGAAGTTAGGGGGTTTGGGAGGATTCGTGAAAAGGACACCAGGAAAAATAGTAAATAGGGATTTGACTGAACAATGCAGTATCTGTTAGAGAGGTGTTACAGGGGAGCCCTGGCGCTGAGATCAGGGAGCAGAGGAGCTGGGGAGGAAGGGAGGCAGTCACAGCAGTGCCTGCAGAGAGTGGCAGGTGCTGAGACCATGAGAAAAGCTGGGCTGTGAGTCCAGGTCCCTGATCTACCAGCAAACAGTGGAACGACGATTAATTACATCACAACTTGAAAAGTGGTGTTGTTTTCCACCCCTTCAAATAGAGTCCACTATTTACACTTGAATCCACTGATGGGCAGGATTTTTTCAAAGACAGAAATGAAAAACTGATTTTAAAAATCCAAATTCTGTCTCACAAACATTTCCAAAAAATAGAAGACTTTGAAAAAGTAGTCTGATGAGCTAAAAATCTTGCTGTTTATACTCAGATTGAAGAAAGGCTGTCTGGAAGTTTCATTCTCATGCTATTTTTGCATTTTATTTGGAAGCCCTTAGGGTCTCAAGCAGAAGCTGTATGTAAGAGAAAATGAAAAATTTATCTGAATACATCTATCACAAAACCAACACAAATGCAGGAAAAAAGGTACCTCAGGCTAAGAGAATCTGGAAAAATTGAGAAGGAAGGCTACAGGGAGCTCTTTGAAAGGATTGGTGCTGGTGTTCTCTGGAGCCCTGCGAGAGGGAGCACTATTTTTTTCTGGAAGAAAACAAAGAGAATTGCAAATATCATGAACAGACTTAAACATACTGTCCAGAGAGTTGTACCTCCATTTTAAGGTTTTTAACTGCCCACAAAACATAACTTTAAAGAGTGTGAGATATGTCTCTATGGTGAAAAGGAAGCCCTACTCCTTCCTCCTCAGAATGGAAGCTGTGCTGCAGAGGACCAAAAAAAAAGAGGGGTCTGCTCTTATATGCTTAGACCCATGAAAGCATGAGGGAGGAAATCTCTGGCCTTCAGTCCCTCCTGGCAGAGGCACCTGGGCCTGGGAGACAGGAGCATGTGGTGGTCATCCTGAGCCTATCTGCACATACTGGTTTGAGACAGTTCTCAGGACAACACCCACATTTGAAAGTCAGTCTCACAATTTCCAGCAGTAACCTTCTCTTAGTTTTCCCTTTGGACTGGTTTAAGTATCTCCTTGCTTGGTAAGATGGGTGTTGTGGATGCCATGTGGATGCTAATCTGGAAGGGAACACCTGCCTGGCTGGGCTGGCACAGCATCACTGACTCCTGGTCTGAGTAACTGGAAACTGAGGGTTTGCAGCACTGAGTATCACAGTGCTGAGGCCTTTCTTGCAATTGCTTCAAATCTCTACTCAGCAGCCATTAAGTCTTCATGAATACACAGCAAGCATAAACTTACATGCTTTTATTGCCTCAAGTTCTTCAAAAGTACTGTCTTGAAACACAGTATGATGGAGTGGTTTAACAACAATTAAAAAAGATAATCAGGATATCTGTTGTATATCTGCACTGCTATAATTTGTTTAGTGATACATCCCCTTACTGTTTGCTCAGCTTCTATATGAGTTTAATTTCAAATTGACATTTGGTCTTTTGTCTTTTTGTGGAAAAGCAACCATGATAGTATTTAATTTCAAATTTTCTGTTTAATCTATCATTTTAAAAATAGACCAGAGTTGAGTTCTGCAGTACTTTTAAAATAAAATAATGGTTTCACAAAATCATGTTAGCTTGAAGAAAACATTCATATTGTCATGTTAGTGTTTGCTCAGTGACATAATTTGGTTCCCAAAAACTTCTATAATTTATCATCTGTGGCAAGAGAGAAGAAAGATCCCCTCTGATTACATGCCTGATGGAATAATGTTGTTAGCATTTCTGTTTCTCTCTCCAGAGGCTTAGGGTCTTTGTTTTGCAGGGGATATGGAGGAATAAAGTATTCATAAAATGGGTGAGAAAATTATTTTACATTTACAATAATTGCGTCCTTATATTTATCACTTTCTCAAATAAATTTCTTACAAAAAACCCCAAAAGCTTTCTTAGATGCAAATGGCATTTTTCACATTAACTGTTTCTAGGGTCCCATGTTAATGCTTTTTGGAAGCCTATTGCTCCATTAGTAATAGATGTTCTCACTCTGCCAAGTTATGTGACAGATAGTTGATAGCCAGTGATGAGCTAACATACATATATGCTAGACAGGTGCTTTCATGCCATTGAATTACCATCATCTGCATTTCAACTCTGTTTTGGCACCCTAAAAGTACCCAAGGAGAAAACAATCAACAGTTACAGAACCTGAGATAGGAAAGGTTACAATGGATTCTCAGCCCAAGCATCTTCCTGGCTGGCAGCTAATTTTGCTTGCCTAGGCTGATAAATATGGAAATTCATCTGCCTGATGTCAGGTGACTCGAAAGGTGCCTGTGTCTTCCATGCTTTACAGTCTCAGCTGATATCTCACTAAGTGGTACCTTCTGAGATGATTTGGGGGCATGAGAAAACACATTGTCAATGAAAAAATCTGTTGCTGAAATTCTTACAGATCCTCAGAAAAATATTCCTTTGGCAATTTCCCTCAGCAACCCAAGACCCTTAAAACCACAGGTTTCATGTTTTCTACAGTTCTGGTGATCCTCACCCAGAGCTTTTTCCTTTACCCATTTCTGTCTGCTTCTAATGCAGCCCATTTCTGGAAAATACTGCTTCTGACCATGAAAAAGGTCTATTTCTAGAAAATTCTTTGGTCTTGCTATCCCAGAAAGCACTATACTGGCTGGCTAAAAGTACTGAGGCTCCCAGACCAACAAACAAAATTCTTTTTAAAACATTGATGTGAGAGAGGGCATAATTTGGAATATCAAAGCCTGCCCTGTCAGAGCCACCCTTGTTGTTATTTACCAGAGGTCCTTGTCTCCCCTTAGCTTTCCCACTGTACATGTCCAAGATCCACTGTTTTAAAAACACTTCTGAGGAAGCTTTAAGAGTCTTATCATTTTCTCACTGACAATTGTTGGTCAACCGCACCAGTTATTCACAGTGTGAATTCATCAGAGAGGCTTTAACAACACTTGCATGTTTTGTGCTTCATTTTTTTATTTAAATTTGTCCTGCCTTTTGTGCCTTTTTTCCCCACCACTTTCTCCTCTGTCACTTGGCAGTGTGTAAAGCTGTTTCAATCACTCTGTAGTGTATTTATCTGTTGCAGTGATAAAAGGATACACTCCCATCCTTTCAAACTGTCATTTGCTTAAAAGAAATGTCAACAGTGCCAAAATCCATGATGCTCATAGCATTCACACTTCAGGGGTAGAATTAAATGGCTAGATTAAGACCCATGTGGGTCAATTTTTTCATGCATTACAGCTAAATGAAGTTGAATGTTGCAAATGGAAAATGCCTCTTACCAAGCACTTAACATAATCTCTTTCTGTTACCTTAGACACCTAGAGAGAGCACACATCTTGCATTATCTCACATGCTGAAGGTCCAGGGGAATGTCAGCCACAAGAGCCACTGTATGGGTTTTCCTACCAGTGCACAGAGGTAATTCTCAGCACAGCTGTTCTGGGGAGACCTGGGGAAGGATGGAGGTGGATTTCAGAAGTCCAGAGAGAAACACCTCAAGGTGCTGCTCTGAATCCAAAATAGGCCTCCTAAGCCCTAATGCTCTTTCAGCAAGTGATTCACATAAAGCCCCAGAGGAGGCTGCTCCTTGACAAAATCCATGGTGCCATGTGTCACTTCTGACAGAAGAACAGCTGTCTCCATAAGCTTCATTTGAAAATGGCAGGAAATCATTTTGTGGAGATGGCAGGGTGTTCCAGCTGCTGCAGATTAGACAAGTCACCTTCAGCACACTTGGTATGCCAACCTGAACAGGCAGTAAAAAGAAAGTGGATGATGAAGCACTACTAATTTGCAAAACACTTAACCTGTATGCAATTATCATATATAGTGCCCCTAGCAGATCAGCTCTGCCACTCTCCACTGTTACAAAACAGCAGACCCATGCTGGGAATCACCATAGGACTAAAGCTTCATGCAACTGGATTAAAAAGGTAGGATGCTGTGTAATTTTCTACAAACCTGCTTATTTAATTGGTACTAGCAGAAAAAGCAGTACTCCTCATTTCCTGAAGAAGTTAGGGAAGCACAAAGCGAAGAAAAGAGCATTTCCTTTCTAGGCAAAGGTGATTTGTGCAAATATTAAGGGCGAATGGGTAGCACTGTGTTTTTTTTCTGTAGTTTTTGTTCACAGCAGGAACCTAAGGTCATTAACTACAGATAGAATATACTTCCTATTTCACAGCCAAGATTACTAATAGATCAGAAACTGCAAGGGTTCAGAAAGTTGTAATGATTTGACTTTTTTATAAATCTGTTCACTGAAGTGGATGCTTTAAGGAAGAACAAGTGCACTACCTAAATCATAAATCAGTGGGGTTTATTTATTGTTTGAATTAAAACAAATAATACAAAAATTAGGTAGTAGATCTTTTTCTGCTTTTATAAGGTGGTTAAAGACTGTGCCCTCTGGCATTTGTTGGACTTCTAGTTTCTCAAATTTTCTGATTTTCATCTTAAGTACTTTCTCTCTATACTAGAAATATGTAAGTGCAAGACACATGTCTTACCTCTAAGTCTCCAATATGGGGGTTTTATGAATTATGAAAGACCTGGAAATGAGCTTCAGGTCTGAATTATGTGTTTACCAGCAGAAAAAGTTTATGAGAATTACCCATTCTGTTTTTATTGCCAATTTGAACTACCTACAGGTCTTTCTTCTCTCCTGCCCATCAACAGCCATTCTTGGAGAGCTAAATAAATTACAGGTGCAGTTTGGGTTCTGCTGCAATAGAAAACACCACCCTGGTAAATGTTGAGAAATGCCAGGAGCTGTATTGACTAACTCCTTTGCTGGAGTCTCAAACTGAGCACCACCCTCAGTGCAGGTGATACCCATTTCCATGTTTCCCTGGAGAAAGGGGATTTATTTCCAGAGTCTGCTGTTCCATGGATCTTGAGGGAACTGCAGTTCTGAGGACTGTTTTCTGTTTTTCATCCACCTGCAACAAGTCTCACCATCTCCATTAAAATCACAAAAGAAACAAACAAAAAAGAGTTTTGGCTTATAATTTTTTATGGTCTTGGCTAGGGTCTTTATTGGACAGTTGCATACCTGTGCCAGAGCTGAGATCTCCTCATGCCAGGTGTAGAGGCAATGGATACTGCAGACACCCCTGAGCAGTAGGTCTGAAGGGCTGGCCAGGTATAGACACAGATTTAACCAACATCCCCCAGACCTTCAGTTCACACAGGCTCCTCGTATTTGGGGGTTAGCCTCTATTTTACATTTTTCTTATCTCAAATTCTGTTGCTCCAAGCATTTCTTACTAATGGCCTCAGCCCTGACACAAAGAAAATTGTTTTCTGAATGGTGATAAAGTGATGCCCCTGAGGGAAACATGGTGATATTGCTCCTCCCTCTGTCAAAAGAGATTCTGGGCATAAAGTATATCCTTTACACCAAAAATAAAAACTGCTGCAAGTGGAATCACCAGAAATGTCATTTATACCAGGGAGGATAACCTGCAGCTGTTCAGGGCTCCTGTATGAATCTTTTGTTTGTTTTTGTTCCTCATTGTAGCGATGAGACACAAATATTTGAGCCTTGCAGGCTGGAGGACCTGGGTATCATCATTAAACAGGCACAGGAAGAAGTGGTACCTGTGCCAGGTAATCACACTTGGCCTGAGCCTGGAAATCCCACCACAACTATTGAACATACCGAAGAATTTGGCAGCAGATTCTCAGGGTTACCCCAGAGGACTTCTGCTGCTTGAGCCATGTGTAACTACATTTGGTTCTGTGATAATAAAACTTCTCTCATGTATGCTTGAATGTTCTTGTATTTATTTTCCTTCATAAGCTCCTTTGTCTGGCACATGACACCAAGGAAAAGAGGGGGGATTATTCATTCCCACAGCCCAGAAAGTGAACTGAAATCACTGAGTGGGTGTTTTTGTGAGAGGGCACACTGAGTGTAAGGTCGGCTCATAAATGTGAATCCCTTATCAGAGAATGGGAACCCTGTCTGCTTCAATGTCATAAGTGTAAAATATTTTTCCCCTCTATTTTTAAAGCAGTGCTATGTACCGTTTGGTTTTATTTCTGTCATGCAGCTAATGAATTTTGGAGACTTCAAACAGAAGTTGGCCCTTCTGCCAGTTTTGTATCAGAGCTGTGTGTCTGGCAAGACCACTTATGTTTGAGTTATGTTTGACCACTTTATGTTTGAGTTTGAAGATAAGCCCACATGGGCTTCAGCCCAGTCCTCTCTGTGGCTTGTCTGTAGCTATCTGACTTGGAGTACCAAACTGGAAAAGGGTCTGTGTCTATAGGTTTTCTTTTGTGCTCTCCAAATCATCTTCTGGAGCACTAAGTGTAGTGAAAAGCCTCTTTGCTTGGTAAAAGGACTGATCTCTTGGTGTCTCACATTTTTAAATGAAGAGATGGGAAGTGGAGATTTAATGTCTAGTCTAGCAGATGAGTATCTAGAACAAAACCCCCCCTGGACTGTAGCGGGTCTCTAGGAAAATACCAGATACTGTTACTGCAAATGCTCAAAAAGTGTGTCAGGCTGGCTGTGACTGCTTTGCAGCCTCTCCTAGTCAGGTGTCAGCTCTGATCCCTGACCTCCAGAGTGGTATTTCTTCTAGTGCTGACTTCAGTAGTTACAAACCCATTATCATTCTGAGGGTGCTAATTAAGTGCCAGGATCAGAAAAGGTATTACAGGACTTGCGTGGCAAAAGAGATCCACCTCATGAGCCTCCCTCATGACAAATGTCTCTCAAGTTGAACTGACATTAAAGGAGGGTGTCACCACAAGTAGGAGTGAAACAGAAGTATTTGTCAGGAGAAGACATACTGAGCAGACCAAAAGTTAGCTATAAATGAGGAGCAACAGTCATCTGGAATAATGTATCAGAAAAAAATTTAAAAGTCAAAATCAATAAACAGCAATGAGACAATCAGCTGATACCAGTAAGGACTGAGAGTGATGGGTGGTGAGTATCTCTTCAATAGTTTTATCCAAAGACTCTTATTCTTTACTCTTGGCCTACTTTCTGTCCCTTTTTTTTCAGTCAAATATGAAGAAGACAAGATGTATTGCCTGCCTGGTGCACAATCTCCCTGCCTGTGTTAACATTCAGATTTTATCACAGTACCACCATATAACAATGCCATAAACATTTACACTAATTTTGAAGTCAAGAAAGGGCAATGGTAATTTGCCAGTGCAATAATGTTTGTGAAGCATTCATGAAAAATGACAGGCAGGGAAACAAGAATAATTGGCGCTAATGGAGACAAAAGTCCACAGTTATAAATATATGGCACTTTAGAAAATTGATTTAGTACCTCTAGTGGAAAGCAAAAGGGAGAGCACATGATATCCAGCCATTCACAATCTACTTATCATGAGTCTTCCTGATTGAACTGGTATCAGCACAAATCAGCAAAGTAATATTATTGATACCAACAGTGTTCTACTGGTACTAAGTCAGTGTGAGATCAGAATCAGTTTGAAGATAAGGGTTTGAGTTACCTTTCCTCATGATTCTTGGTAACATATATTACCAAGGAATTTTTAAATGTACACATGGCTTAAAGCAAGGTCAGATGTGCAGCATTTTGCATTTCTTGTGTCAGGACCTTATAAACCAAAAAAGTTGCTATAATGTTTTCTGTAAGACAAAGAGTCATGCTTCCTAGGGTACCACTTTGTTTTCCTTTGGGAAGTCTTGAACTTAGCATTCACTAAGAATCACTTGTGGTTTGGTTTGGGGTTTTTTTTAAGAGGAAACTCCCTGTACTTGATTTCCCAAGGAAAAGCTGGATTTCTTAACACAGAAACTTTGAAAATATTTTATGTGGAAATTGATGTTTAAGTATCTAATTAAGGCATAAACCAGAATATACTCTGAGAAATAGTAGCATACCTATCATATCAATCAACATATCATATGTTGAACTCACTCTGCTCTCCAGCCAGATTTTGCCAGTGGGAGCAGAACACATTATTGCAAAATTTCTATCATTAGATGCCTAAATATAAATGCAGTTTTGTTTCACATACTTGGACATTATGAGTATTTAATTTTTAAGCAGTCTTTCTTAGTCTGTGTGTTTCTAAATATTACATCATACGTGATTTGATATTTAACCTGTGATGATTGATTTAATTTATGTAACATATGGCTAAATTAGACAACTATTTCCCAAGCAATGCTTCCCATATGGTGCAATGGCCAGGAGGTTGATAATTCAAACATTTTTTCATTACATTGAGGTATTCCCTCTGTCAGAATAGTTCTCCAGCCTTTTGCTGAAATTCCCTGAGGAGTATAAAGAGGATTTATTGGTTGATAATAATGGATATCATGACTAGTATCCCTTGAGCATTCAAAATCTGACACACACAACAAATTTCCTCCACTCAGAAAAAGAAAATGTTTTTCCTAAGCACATTCACTTTGTAACTGTGTGAATTTGGGGCATGCCCTTGTCATTTTTTGAGCGGGAGCAGAGAATGCTGTTGAGCCTGAAGATCAACAAGAAATTTTTGCATGTGCATATCACTTCTCCCACAGAATTTTCAAGAGATTGCACTTGCCTTGGGTGATTTACAACAGGATTGTTTGATTCCTTTTTCAAATGTTACTCAGGTGATGTTTTTCTATGTCCTTCTATGTCCTTCTTGCAAGAGAAATACATCTTAAATATGCCTTACAGGGAGATTTGCATCTGTAAATTTTGTCATCCATCTTTCAGGGAGAGTAAAAAACAATGAAAGGAAGTTGGGAAGAAAGCACTGAAAAGCCACTAAATTTGCTCTACAGGTGTAGGAGAAAAAAGATTATTCAAGGAAAATGTATTTGAATCTAATAACATGCACAACTCACACATTTTAAGGCAAGACTGAGAAATAACTGCTGTTAAGAAGTCAAGCTTTCAAATAAACCAAACTGTAGTGAGTATACTGTTCCTAAGATGCAACCTTTTAAGGCTTTCAAAATCTTCAGCTAAATATTATGCCACTTTTTTGAAATTACAGTGTTAACTTGCATGAACGAGCAGCATCAGAAAAAATATGCAAAAAAATAAGATAAAATTGTCTAGAGACAGTTACTGCAATGACATCAAAATACCTTTATTTTTAAAATTAAATTTTAAATATAATGTAAATATAATTTAAATATAAATATAATTTAAATACTTGTAAATATATTTTATTTTTTAGTTCTGGGAGTGTTTTTTGCTTTTGAAAAAATTTCTTTCTTTAAGAAAAGTAGAGGATGACTAGCAATAGCATCAGAGTATTCTATTGTCCTGATTCATCCCACTTTAATACACATATGTATCATGCCACAATTGAATCACCTGCTCTTGTTCCAGGCATGCACACATCCATTTGGATTGTTTATGGCCACTGGATGGGGGCCTACAGTTTGGTAAAGGAAACTTCTCTTTCACCAGAAAACTGCTTGTCATAGTGCTGAAACTGTGCAGCAGTGATGACAGAATCACTTAAGTTGGAAAAGACCTTTGAGATCATTGAGATCGCTTAGACCCTCTGCTGAAGTGCATTCCACTTGGCTCCAAATTTTGTCTGGGATCTGCAGGGCATTTGTACACTGGACTACCTCAGCCTTGGATCTGCAAACCATTATCTTGTCTTCTGGCCTGTGGCACAGCTCTGGGAATGGCACAGCATGGCCATGAGCACTACAAAGAAGTGATCTCTTACTCTCAGTAGGAGTATCTTCTTCGCCATCAGTCTCTTGATGTGAACTGAGGGCTCATTAAATGGTTGAGTGACTGAATTCTCAATACTACACTCATTCATGGCAGTCCTACAGACACATGCTAAGCTGTGCCCCTAGCTGATGTGCAAGCACACATTAAGCCAGTCTACGTGGTCAAAAGAGAGAAGCATATCTCAGATGAAAGATAGTAAGCCAAGAACAGAGAAGGAGTGATTTTCATTACTTCTCTCTGTTTTAGCTTGCAGTATGAGCCTGCATATTACCTTGAAGTTATTGGCTCATCTTTGCCCTGATTTTTGATTGCCCTATAGAGATGCTCAGAGAGCTGGCCAGAATCTAGCACAGGATGAACATACATTCATGCAGCACGTGGATGTACCTGTGAAATTTGTGTGCAGGCTTTATCTATTATACCTATTCTGTATGTTTTATTTGGGTGTACATATGTATATGTATATATGTGTATATATATATGTATATATGTATCTCTGTGTGTATATATATATATATGTATGTGTGTATATATATATCTGATGTGGATACAGATGCTCCCTGTGCAAGTTGAAGGTGGTGCTCTGTCTTGAACCTTGCCTTCTCTGTCCATCTCCATAGAGACATTCAAAGGGGAAAAACAACAGTATTCAAGGAAAATAGTACTTGTGTGTCCAGAGTACACAGGGGTCTGTTCAGACTGGATCAAGGGGCTAAGACCAACTGTAAGATTCAAGAAGGCCAAGTGCCAGGTCCTGCTCTTGGGTCTCAACAACCCCAGGCAGTGCTCCAGGCTTGGGGAAGGGTGGATGGAAAGGTGTCCAATGGAGAAGGACCTGGGGTTGACAGCTGCTGAACATGAGCCAGGGTGTGCCCAGGTGGCCAAGAGGCCAATGGCCATTAGAAATGGTGTGGCCAACAGGGCCAGGGCAGTGATTGTCCCCTGTGCTCAACACTGGTGATGCTGCTCCTCAAATCCTGTGTCCAGTTCTGGGCCCCTCATCACAAGAAGGACCTTGAGAAGCTGGAGTGTGTCCGGAGAAGGGCAGCGGAGCTGGGGAAGGGTCTGGAGCACAGGTCTGGTGAGGAGCAGCTGAGGGAGCTGGGGGTGTTCAGCCTGGAGAAAAGGAGGCTCAAGAGGGATATTCTCATCTTTTACAACTACCTGAAAGGAGGTTGTGGTAAGATGTAGGTTGGTCTCCTCTCCCAAAGCACAAGCAATAGGACAAGAGGAAACAGCCTCACTTTGTGCTAGGGGAAGTTTGGGTTGGATATTAGGAAACACCATCTTCATGGAATGGGTTTCCAGCCATCAAAACCATCCCTAGAGGTATTTAAAAGATTAGTAGATATGGCACTTAAAGACAGATTTCATGGTGGACTTGGCATTGTTGATTGTTGGACTCAATGATTTTAGAGGTCTTTTCCATCCTAAATTGTTCTGTGATTCTATTATCAGGACATGGAACTTAGTGGCAGGCAGCTTTTGAATACTTCCCCTACCTCAACATTCCTCCTATCCTTTCCTCTCAGTTTTGATAAGAAACTATAGGATATAACATCAAAAATCTGCAAACACCTACTCAGAATCTTTTTAAACTTCCCTAATAAGATAACCATTTCTCCAGTTTTATAATTAGCTCATTTTCCTCCAAAGGACATCTGTGCTGATGGAGGACATTGTTCTTTGCCTTAGAACTTTTGAGCAGTACCCAAAGAATGTCTTTCCATTAGGACTCTACTGCCCCAAATCCAATTCTTTCCCAGAAAATTAGAGAACTTTAGAGGAGAATCATAGGTCAGTAGGTGATTTAAAATCCATTTGTCCAACTTAAACTGTATGGAAACTTAAAAATCAATAAATTAATGCCATTCAAAGGTCAATTTTTAAACAGAAATTGGTATTAACCTATTCCTATGGTCATTGTGTGTCCATACAAGAAAGACACAGATACAATAACAGTTGAACAGGTACAATAGCACTTGAAAAATGAAAGTATTTATTTCTTTACTTAATGCAAATGTAATAACTTACCCAAAATGATTGATTAGCATGACAGAGCCCAGAGTGGGTGTCTAATAGATGATGGATATATAAAATTTGAAACTGAGAACAATTTTCATGTTCATTTAACTCTTTCTTAAAGGGTTTAAAATTACTATTAAAACTAAATCAGGGGCAATTGTCAGGACTTGGTTGAATGATGCTCACTCAATGCAGATTATCTGTCACCAGGCTACAGGTTATTTGTTGAACTAATGATCTAAAACATGAGCTAATAAAAAATAATATAAACCCAAAAGCAATCATAAAAGAAGCTGATAGGAGTATGACAGACAAACCACTCTGTGGGAACAAAATAAGCATGACCAATGTGTACTAGGCATCAAGGGGGGTTGGCAGTAAAATTTGTCATTGGATTTCTGTTTCTCACAGATATTCATAATTAATGGTAAGCCATTTTCTGCTCCTTGAGTCTCTGGATAGCAAGTAAAAGCTCAGATAAAAATCTCCAAATTAAATAGAATTGGATTTAGCCACTACAAATCAGATTTAAGAGGATATAATCATCATTGCTGTGTTCCTGTTACAGTTGTTGATGCTACTGGAGCAGCAAAAGTGCTGGTAGGATATAGCAGGCACACAAACTGATGGAAGAAAACAATCACTTCTCTGAGCTTGCCACTGCATGCCCCAAAAAACAGCAGTCTGCTGCTGCTGCCCCTCTTTCTCCATGTGCCCATCCAGGGAGGCTGGTATGACCACTCTGAAATGTAGCAGTGGTAAGGTTTTCTTTAGGAAGAACCTTAGGAAAGAGGCAGATAAGGATAGAACTGAGGTCTCAGGAGCAGGCAGACCAACACCATTTCTATAATAAAGTCTTCCCCCTCCCTCTCAGGCACTGCAGCCTTGGGGAACTTAATGCACCCAAAGATGAGGTTCAATCCATGCTGACCTTGAGTCTAAAGGTTCCAGACAGATACCACTCAAGGCCCATTGCAAGTATTCATGTCAGAAAAAAAGTAAACAAATGGCATGTCAGAGTAGCTTAGGAGACTGAAAATCACTGTTTTCCTTTATCTGAGTCAGCTCTTGATAAACTAGGTGAGCCCTAGAAACCAATAATACTCAGAGAGGACTTGCAAATTGTTTTGTTGAACAGATCTGTTAATGCATAATTGAGTAGATCAATTATCTTTTCTTGTTCGACCTTTGGCAGAAAAAATTGTCCATTTTTTCATGGATACTTTGGGGGTTTTTTTTTATAAAATTTCTCAAAGATGATCATAAATCCTGCTTTAGCTGGTTGCAGAAAGAACATAAAATGTCCATTTTCCTGGGAAAACAGCACTAGAAAATAACTTTTAGGGGGTATGGAGAAAAAAATAAAAATAAATAATTCAATAGCTTTTGAACCTCATTTCCACACCTTTTACACTATAAATTTTCTTTAGAGTTCTTTTTTCAGTCATGCTTATGTCATCACTTTGACAAGAATCTCAATAAAATTGTAGATTATTTAGTTTTCAAAGGCAATACTCAAAAAATTCTGTCAGATGAGGTTCTTAACTAGTGGAAAAGATAGCAACAGATTTCTCAAAGCATTTCATCTAATACTATTTGCTTAAAATAATAGCATTTAATGAAATAAAATGTAACCTTTTGTAAATGGATACTTAAACTGACTGAATGATACATGTCAAGTTACAGAATTAACAGGAAAAATCACCTCCCAAAAAGATTGTCAACAGTCAAATCACCAAAAACCTGCTTTTAGCTTGGTGCTTTTTAATATTCTCACCTATGACATGGAAAAAGGTATGAATCATTGCTGGTACTGTTTTCAGATGGCACAAACATTAACAGATTGGGAAATAATTACAAGCAGAAGTCAATTCTACAGGATGATTTGTATCTCTTATGATTTTGTGTCCACATAGGGTGAAATCTTCCATAAAGATGAGTTGAAGGCCTATGGAAACATCTACTGGGCTTCAAAACTAGGTATCAAAGCCATAGAAAAGCTTTGAGGACTTGAATAAATCTGTCTTGAAAGACCATGTGGTGTGCAATAAATATGGCTGGAATATAGACTGAGCAATAAAAGGAAAACACAATGCTGAATAATTGTCCATAAGTGAACACAGTCTGTTTTAATCCACTGAATGACACAGACATCCTGTGAAGAACTAGATTGTTCCTTTACTGCAACTTTATGGTTTAAACCTACCATACATGGTAAATTATGAAAGAATTAGTGTGTGCATATCCTTGTGAATAAGACCTCAGCTATCTGACAAATCTTAAAATATTAATCACAAATATGTACCACTCTCATGGGCTAGTATGTATGTCTCAGCAGTCTACTTTGTTGAATTGCAGGTATAGATCCACGTTTGATACCTGAAATTCATTATTCTTTACTGTCATGCATAAAACATTTTGATATTTTACTAAGAAGAAGGAAATCACTGCATTTAACATAGATAAGTGGCCTTGGCATGCTAAGCAAATTAGTTATGAACATTAAATCCACTGAAAATTACTGGCTCAATTAGTAGGTGGATATTTGCAACAATGGTATTGATTAAGGCAAAGTATGTCTGGTTTCCAATTGATTCATTAGCCAACAACTGTGATGAAAATGTTAACTCTATAAATTAAAATAATATCTAATAGAATATTTGCAGATTTCTTCCTGCACCCAGACTCCTGCTTCCTCTGTAGGAAGAAGTTGTTGTTACTAAAGCAAAAAACATATCATAACCAATTTCTGAATTCCAAGGAAGTGAAAACTATGCTGAGGTTTCAAGAAGAGAGAAGGAAAAAAAAAATTTCCTAAGCCACTTTAACTGTAGCAAAATAAAGGTGTCAATATTAAAAAATTTGATTTACACTTATTTTTTAGATAAATATTGCATTTAAAGTTTTTTCACAGTCTACAATTGTCAGAAAAAAAGAGGAATAAGCTGATCAAGCAGAAGAAGTAACCCTAATTGAATATGAGTGACTTTCAGGAGGTGGTTATGAAGAAACAAATAGAAATATTCCAATAAGTTAAGTTGATAGACTTAGGTTATCTCTTTGTGTTGTTTTGTGTGTCCAAAGTATACAATGACTGATCTGGGATGATATTTGAAATGTATCATTCATCTGGGCTGCTAATTTTTTATCTTTCTCTGTGCTGCTCCTAGCGAAACATCTAAGAGTAAAATTTGTTTGCATTTGTTCAACACCAAAGATGCTTTTATGCTAGGCAGCACAGAGGAAAGTAAATAGAAAAAACTCCAGAGAGGATGAGACATGGATTTATAGAAAGCCACATAGAATTCATCAGTTTGCTTTGAAACCTCACCATCATTAAAAAAAATGAGGTAATGTGTACTTCCATTACTAATTCACACTTAAAAACTACCATGCTATTCCAAAATGGTTCCTTGTGATATGTGGGTTGACACTGCTGATGGGTGCCACACACACAGAAAAAGTGTTTTGCTTCCTCCAGCTCCCAAGACGAAGGGGATAAGGACAGTATTTTCCTTATGGCTGTCAAGCACAAAAAAATCCCCCAAGGCAACCCAGCTGAAAATGTAAAATATAAACCAACCAAACTCAAACCCACAGCAAACTTATGTGCATGAGTGTGGTTTGTGCCACTGTGTCACAAATGTCTCTGCCTCTGCCCAAGAGGGAAGAATGGGAAATATCCAAGAGGTATGCAGGCAGCATCCCTGAAAAGCTCTCAGGCTATTGGTTAAAGCTCAGTTATAAAGCTTGTGCTCACATTGGGTTTGAAATCTGATGTTACATAAATATTTACTGCTCATTGTCAGCGTTGCTAGGTGTTGTTGATGAGGGAGGGCAGAGAAAACTGCCCCTGGCAGGTGCTGCTTGGGAAAAGCAAAGGTGAGTGTTGGAAGCAGAAGCACTAGGAATTGCAAAGGCAGGTACAAACAGATCATCATCAAAAGGTTTGACTAAGGCACATCACAGAACTCCATAAATGACATTAAAAATTTAGCTCAAAACATCTAAACCATTTTAAAATGATCCATAGTCACTCAAGATCTAGATTGAAGGATTTTTTGTGGTTTTGGAGTGTTGTTGCAATCATATCCTGGAAGCAAGCTTAAGTCAACCATCCTAGTAAGCAAGGGCTTAGAAAATCTATATGGAATGAAAACTCACAGATGAAAACACAAGTACACGTTAAGGCAAGGAAGTGTTTCAGTGTCATTGCCATGCAGGTCTGTTCAGCTCCTCAGACAAGCATTGCTGTGTGTATGTTTTCTTCCTCTCCACTGAATGCATCAAAATTGGGTTAAAGCATCATGTTTTGACAAACAAGCTCAGCAGAACAGGAAATTATTGCCCTCTGTACAACATTAAATTACTGACATCAGATGCTGTAAATACTGCAGTGCCACAATAAAGCTACCAGCACCAGGCAGTGGGAATGCTCTTAATCCTTACAAAACTAGAGGGAAAGAGCTCAACTTTTCAACAGTAAGAGAAATGTGAGTGGTGCATCATAAGATAGGTATATTTACAAAATTTCAGGAGGCAAGGAATGGAAAATTGATCTCAGATTTTCTGTTCTTTGTCTTCTTTGCCCTTTTTTTTTCAGCACATTTATCTATGGCATTGGGCAGTAAAGTAAATGAACATTTTTTTGTGTCTGTCAAAATTAAAACACTGTAAAAAAATTATCTGTATACCTCACCTTATCCCTTTATGTTGATCAGTGTTATTTTTTTCTCTCATTGATGAATAACATTAATAATCTATTAATTTTCCATGATTAAAGTATAAGCGTATATATAATTTGCTTTTTTACATATATATATGTAGGGCTATTTTGAAATATGCTCTGCTTTCTGATTAAATACTACCTAGAGTTTAAGATCATATTTATCCTTATTATTTTTTTCCTTTGAAAATGTCCTGATCCAATTTGGACAAGGGTTTGTCTGTCCTCACTCCCATCCCTCTAAAAACCCCCAAAACAACACAACAAAAATCCCCAAACCAAACCAAAAAAACCCAAAACAAAACAAAACAACTAACAAAACAACAACCAAAATAAACCAGACCCCATAAAAAACCCAGCAAAACAAAAATCCCCATAACTCAACCAACAAAAAACCTCAACCAAAAAAACAAAAATAATCAGTAAAAGGCATACTCTCCTCACCAAAAAAAAGAAAAATAAAAAAAAAACAAAACAAAAAAACTCTCAAAAATAACCCCACCAAAAAAAACCAAACAAAAATAAATCAACCCAGAAAAAATCTGTAGAAAAACATCTGATATGAAATATTGTAACTTTTCTTGAAATGAACCATTATTTAATAAACTAAATTCTCTGCAGAGTAATGGCAAGTATTAAAAAATGCATGAATGCTCCACTGCTTGTATTCGATTTTGCTGTGATGTGAAATATGGGTTGTGAAATATCCTTCCACTTCCCCCTGCCACTGCCCATTAGGAAGTATGGCTAAAATGCTATTGCTGACACTCTTGTATTTGAAATATTCAGACATTTAGAATGCAGAGAGCAGTTTTCCTGAGCTCTGGAAATGCTTTTCTGTATCAGATGATATATTGCCATCAATATAGACTGCAAATTTACTTGTAAATTGTAATTTGATATTTCACTTTAATGGCAAAAAGGAAACCCCAGTCCAGGATCAAGCAAATCCCCTGGGGCACATTCAACCAAGAAGGATTTTTCTTAAAATGGAAAAGACATTTGACTGCAAATTCCTGAAAGACAATGAAGTATTCATGACCAGCTCTACCGCAGCATTTCCCATAGAGAGTCTTTTACTCATGAAGAATATGCATAATGCAAATGTATTTTTCCTTATTGCCTGAGCCTTCCCATTTACTAAATTTAGAAGACAAGACTTATGCCCTTTAGTGCAGCAGAAATGATTACTGCAATGTCTGGTGTGAGTGCTGCGGTACTTTATGACCGTAAACTCTTCAGAATTCCTTGGATTTCTCTGCTTGATGCTTAGTTTAATCAAGCTGATAACTTGGATTGTGGAAGAGCTAACAGTAGAGACAGATCCTGGCTGAAAAATTCCATCAGCTGGGTTCAAATGTGTATGCTAAGGGATGGTTAAGCCTAAAAGTTGAAATCAGCCAAATTTTTCAGAAGTATGTTTTTAATACCACTTCAGGTTTTTTTTAGTGCTATGGCATTTCTCTTGCTGAACAGCAACTTTGAGGAGAAAATTCAGAATGACTATTTCACCTTCTAAGGAGCATCCACACTCAGAATTGTACATGGTCATCGTGCACCAAGATAAACCAAAGCCAGCTGCCACATAATTTGCAAGATAAGAAGCAAAATAAGCAACTTAGGCACTGCACAGTTTTATTAACCTGAGCTCCTGTTTCTTTGTATGTGAAGCCACAGGCACTAAGTTTAGCAATAACATTTCCATGCCTGTATAAGGAAAAAAGTTTATTTTCTTTTGAGCCTTGAAGCTTATAGTTGGAAAAAAGGACAGGGATTTAGTAACAGACTAAATTCTGCTCAGAGGTTGTGAAGCTCAATACAAGTTCTTTTACTTTTAAATAAGTTTCTTGGCCTGCCTAACACTTTGAAGACCTGAGGATCGCTGCATATACTCAGGTCCTAACAGCTGTTTTGTGACCTGTGAGACATACAGCATGATATCAATACATTCTCTAGTAGGTCAGAGCTCAGAAATCAGGACTGTGGTTTTAAGCATAGAATGTGCTTTTCTGAAAACCAACAGATCAAACCATGTCTTTCCCTCCTGCCAACACAGAGTCCCAGTGCCTGGACAGCCTCAGCCTTGTGTGGCTGCACTGCCTGATCGCAGCTTGCAAGATTTCTTCTATTGCCCTCAGGAAGGCTCTGATCTCTGTGGTGATGGGATGAAATACACAAGATACATTTTGTCAAATTCATGACAAGTGATAAAAATCCCTTGCACAATGCATCCTCTTCTTTTGTCAATGATCTTTCAGAGTCAAAATATACAGTGATGGGGAAAAACCAGCATTTTGCATGCATCATTCATACCAAGTGCTTAGATTCTGAAATTCGTCCTATTTATCACATGGATTCTTCTGCTGAAGCTGAGCTAAGGAGGCAACAATCACTAAAGACTCTGTCCTGGCTGCATGAACACCAAGTTTGTGCTTCCTCAGCCATTTAAGGTGATGTAACCTGAGAGTATCCCAGTACTCAGTTCCACCCTTCTCTGAACTGATTCTGAAGTTCTCCTGATGGGGTGTTGAGATGTTCAGGGATTTCTTTTGGCTTCAGACTGAGCATTGCTTCATTTTGTTGGGTTAGGTCTCAGCTGGGTGTTCTCCTGTTGCCAGCCTGTGCAGGGCAAGAGAAAAGGAAGGCAGCTCTCAGTGGCAATTGGTCTGATTCACCCAACTGCTTTGGCCATCACTCATAGAAGGGAGGAGACCTTTTCCTAGTTGGCCTTTTCAGCTGGTTCAAGTGAGCTTACACTAGACAGAAGCCAAAAGAGAAATGCAGAAAACAGAAACTGGATCACAGTGCTCCACATGATATCCATTGCCCTTTTTGTCTCAAAAAAATACTATAATTTTACACCAGTAGCTTAGACAAGACAACTGAAGACAATTCAAACCAAGATGCATAGCTTCCCAGGACTTTAAATTGCTAACTTTGGTGTTCCAATAAAGCAGGTTTTTCTTATTGCTGGGCAGAAATCACCATATTTTCATCCCATTTGGGGAATAAGTAAAGAGAAATCCCAGCCCTACTGTAGTCTTTGGGTTTATAGTTGATGAAGTTGGGACTGCAAAAGGAAACTGCCCCATCAGGTTGCTGAAGGAAATGGTGTAACAGGCCCACATCCTAAATGCTCCCAGGGTTCCTTTTTCATACTCTAGGCAGGACTTCAGGATTTCTTCCAGAATAAAAAAGCATCTGAGATTAAACACCATTAACTGTGTTTAAGGGTTGCTCTGTTTATTCCTCGTCTTCTCACACCAAAACTAATAAATATCAAAGTGGTAGTTTTTCAAATAATTAAATTAATGAAAATAAAATAAGTATATGATCTCTTGAAGGACCATAAATATCATTGGTTTTCAAAGCATTTTTTAGAAATATGTGTACTTACTGTTTTTAAATCAACATAAATAAATCAACAATACAGGAAAATAGATTACTTATGACATTCATTTTCCATTGTGTATTTAAGCCCTTAGGAACATCCATTTTTTGTGTTCAGACCTTGTTGGTTCTTTGCAACTCATTTTCTAATTTCTTTAAGACCATGTTTCCACAGACATGGAACTATTCTGCAAAAATGATAAATTGTCCTGTTAGAGATATTCCAAAACTCTATTCTTCATGTCTATCTATAGCACAGCAGTGCATGCTTCTTGGAAGCATTAATAGAATTTCACTATATAAATATTTAAAGTTTGTAATTTCTCTGTTGCTGACACAGCCAGTGCCAATGCAATGCCATGTTTCATTATCAGTTCCTAGTATACACATAATCTTGTCAGACTTTGCCTCCAATAAATATAGTATGATATATTTTGAATATTTGAATAGCTGAATGCATTCATATTGCTTTCAGCCATGACCTGCTTGCAGATTCCTAACTAAGAAGTAGAGCCACATGGAACAATAACCTGCGAGAGTTGTGCCAATATATTTTCATTAGTCAGTGACACTTAGCTGCAAAAAAGAAAAATTAAACTGAATCCATGAGAAAAAACTTACCTCCTGGATCCCCACAGTGGGATAAGCCACATGCAGGACCCATGTGGGTATTGATTCAAAGTTGTAGGTGCACAGTTCAAATTTAATCTGCCCACATCCAGTCCTTCTTCAATGATTTGACAATCTATTTCTCCATGAGAGTTTTCTTGTGCATGAATATCCAGGAGGAGTGATGGCTCTCTCAGCTATTCTGGGAAATCAGTCTCAGTTAATGGTCTCAGATTTTTAACAGGCTGTGAATTTTCTATTATTCTTCACCTTTCTGAAAGCTGCAAGGTGTTTTATCAAAAGTGAAGATAATTTGGAGGAAGTCTCTCCTTTCATGTCAGATAACAGAAAAGGTAATTTTAGTTAATAGGAGCACTTTGTGAGACTTCTGCTGCTGCATAAGCACATTCAGAACTCCTGAATTCCTGTGGAGTAACACAACATTATGTGGGATGTATCCAGACTCTAACACAGATTTTGTCCACATGAATAATTTTTTGTACTTTTTTCTGAAGTTTGTGGACAAATAGCAGCCCAGAGTTGCCCTATAATAACTCTGACTGGACATCGTGGATTCCTTCACTGCCTCTGCAGTTCAGTCTGACATTTTCAGAAGACTGGGCTGGATGTAGTGGTGACTGCCTATTGTCCTGTAGCAGATCTGGTCAGCACGTACAGTTCAGAGAATCATAGAACAGTTTGGGTTGGAAGAGATTTTAAGAACATCTCCCAAGCCCTCAGCTATGAAGTAGGGAATCTTTCACTTGACCAGGTCACTCAGGGCCCCAGCCAGCCTGGTCTTGAACATTTCCAGAGATGGGGATCCCACAAGCTTTCTGTGTCTCCCCATTTCACTGACATAAATCATTTACAGGGGTTCCAGCAATTCAAGAAATGTCCATCCCCTTCTGTGTCTGAACTACACTGTCCAGTCATGCAAGCACATGATTCACTGGAAATATTAGAGGCCTGTAAAAATGAATATGTGTCGATCTGGTCCCTAGACACTGGATAAAACATCTTGGGATCTGAACTGTCCCTCCAGTGTAGTTCTCCAAAATTTCTGTTTACCTGCTGTGTGGTTTTGTTTCCAACATTACCTGGGCATACCCAGGCCCATGTTCCACTAAGACTGAATTCTGTATATTACGCAGAAGAGACAAAAAGTGCATTTTCTTGGGTGAAATCTCTAACAAAGTATCCTCTTTGCTGCTGGGAGAGCTGGCACCAGATCTCTGGGGGGAATCCATGGTTCCATATACAAAGAAGGAAATAAATAGCCTCCCCCAGCACTGAAGAAGTCCTTTTAAGGGTAGAGATTTCTAAGCCTAATATTTACAGATATCAATTTCTTAAGTACTCCTTTAGCACTGAAGTAGGAACAAGTTTAAAATGTTAGGTCTGCAGTCAAATTTACAGTGCTGAGCAATATTATATAAAACTACCCCTGCAATTCTAATAATACACACACAATTTTTTTTTAACTTTATGTTATAAAACCACATGAAAAACAGCAAAACTATAGACTGTCTTACAAAAAACAAACTAGAAAAGGGAAGACACATCTTTCCTGCCTCCCAGCTCATCAGTCAATATGTACAGATGCATAACAAATATTTGCCCCACAGATGTCTCTTCCACTGCTTGACCATAATTCGTCATAAGCTTACTATTCTGCTCAGTTCCTTTCTCCTCTGAAACCAACTGGTGTCTTAGAATGATATTTAAATGCATTTTCTGGTCTTCACTGGGCAGGCTGGTGAATAATCACATAGGGAATGACAATCTCTCCTATCAAGGATCATTGTGAATTCTGTTTAGACAGACTAAAAGGAGAAACCCCTCAAAATTGTATTAAGATGTCTTTAAAGTAAATTTCAGTTTATCATACATTTTTTTATTTAAAGCCCAAATTAGTCAGTATTTTTCCTCTAAGATGCATGACTCTAATTTTAAAGGTTGACTTGTCTATTTATTCTTTTTTTGGAGAAAAAAGGTGTGTGTGTTCCTCCTAGCCAAAGAAAGATAAACCTTTCTGTCCCAAGGAGCAGACTGAGGATTTGACCTCTTGCTGGATGAATGCATATGCAGCCAGTGATGAATTAGGCATGATGTGCAGATGTAGGGAAACACAGTAGAGGAGGTGGTGAAGAATAAAAGGTGTGGAAATACCAAAAAGACAGTTCAACAAGGGCTAGAGTGCAATATGGTGGGGAAGGAAGCTGAGGGCTTAATTTCAGCCTAGACTAGCTTTTTTGTTTTTACTTCCTGGACATTTCAACTTGAATATTTATTAGTTATAACATTTGATTTTCTTTTTCTTCCCAATGAAACAGAGAAATTACCTTTAACCTTTTTTTATTTATTTTTTTTATTTCTTTTGGCTGTTTGCCTTGAATTCCTGTGGAGGACCTCTTGGATCTTGTAAACCTCTACAGTAGCACCATTTTAATGGTATCTATGAGTGTATGGGGCTTATTTAAAAGGAAAAAAAAAATATTTCTATGGCTGTGAGAGCTCTCCAGGTGCAGTCTGAAAGGGGTAAAGGATTGATTCATTTTGGCACTTATCAGACCCCTGGTTGAGGTTATTATGATACCCTAATCAATCCTGGGGATCACAGCTGCTTGTCTTAACATATCTGATAAAGTGCAGATAGGAAAATTTACATGGAAGTCCTAACTGAAACAGAAAAAAACCCACAATATTTCCAGTATTAATTTTCTGGTCACACTGGTACAGAGCTCTTATACAGTCTGAGAATGAACTTTTCCAGAACCGACTTTATAATTCCTGGAGCTAATCCAGAACCCTTTGCAGTGTATGGTGGTTTTTGAATTACATGGGATTTCCTTCACTGACTTCACTGGTCTTTGTATCAGGTCCATAATGAATTATTGCTTAATATAGCCCACAATCATGATAAAAAATGTTTGATAAAAATCCCAAGGAAGAAAAGAAGATAAGCTGCAAACTTCTGTCCCTTGATTTCCCTTTACAAAACTCCCTGTTTAACAAATAGCATTGATTCAGATTGCAACCAATTGCAGTGTGATCAAACCTGTCATTCATAAACCCAGATCTTCTCAGGACACCCTTCAAAACTTGGGTTCCATTTCTAATGGGGCAGTGATTATGATGTGGTGCAATCCAGACTGTCTGCTGGAATTGATTGTGTTGCTAGTCTTAGATGATCCCAGTAATCACCTGTGTTTAATACACTGCAGTGAGTGTCTAAAGCTCTGCATTAAACAGAAGCTATGGTCAAAGTCTAAAGGACCTCATTAAGCAATAGATTATACTGACCTAATTAATAACATCTCATGTGTGAGGATGAGTTTCTCATTTTTATATTTCCTTCAAGTTAGTAGGAATAATGTAATTATCCATATGATATCTAAACCTATCTGAAAACAAATGAATATGGGACTCTTCTGTGATTTTAATTCACCTTGTGGAATAGTTAATAAACAATAAAAGGCAGAGTCAATATTTTAAGAGTAACAGAGTTAATAAGTAAACAACAACCATTTCATGAACTTTTAAGTTTCTGTGTTTGACATTTTGCCACTCTAGTAATTCCTCCCTAATCCTAAATTACATAGCAAGTACACAGCTAGTTAAGTCCTGAAACGCTGGGGTGGTCCCTGAGGTAGCCTGACATTGTTTCCACACACACAAAGCAGGCACGCCTGAGGGAATCTCCCTGCAAGAGGAAAAGTCCTCACTGCTAGAGAAGGCACTAATGGCAGGCAGGCATTAAATTAGTGACAGTAGAGTTATTTTCTGTCTCTTTGCTTCCCCCACATCTCCCACCCAGGAGGGTTGTTAAACCGGCAGTGGGGCTGAGCAATGAGCAAGCCCTTGATGCTCAGGGTGGTCTCCAGGCACTGCTGGAAAGGACTTCCACCACCTCAACCTTTAAACAGGAAAACTCCAAGAAAGACAATACTCATCCTCCCAGAGGGTAGCAGGTACCTCCTGGTTGACCTGAGGTGAGTTTAAACCTAGGCCTGAGGGGAAAAACATAGGAAACTCTGTTCTTCAGTTGTTTCTCCTAAGCAGGAAAAGCAGATTTCCCCCAAGCCTGGCAGCTGCTGTGAACATGCAGTGTCGGCCAGCCCTCTTGCCTGGTGTGTGTAAGAGCAGACACCAAGTGTAGCAGCTGTGAATTCAGGGAGGTTGAAATGTTAAATGTTGCTGCTCTGAATATCATATTACTTCATTTCTCCTTTGGGAATGCATATCCAAAAGTGAGGAAATTTCACTTCCCATGTACAAGGCAAGAGGTCATTTTCACCTCCTCTTCACAGTGACTGAATAGGTGGAGAAAGTGCAAGTAATGGATGTTTACAGTGACCCTTTTAGCTCATGAAAGCATTTTGCAGTGAGGTGTATGCAGATTTTTTGCTTAAATTCAGATAGTGCCTAAGATTAAACTTTAAAATGGCCTTCTTTCTTTATAAGTGCTCTGCATTAGTTGAGTCAATTTGCAAAAGGAACTATCTTGGTTTGTCCCCACAGCCACTTCTGTTTAGCTGTTGATCTGAATATCAAACAGAGTTATTTTGTTCCTTGTGGACCATCAGCAGTAATGCTCATCCTCCATTTACAAGTTTGTTAAGAGAACTATCGATGGGTATGAGTCAGCACAGTAGTCTGTTCTTTCCCAATTATCTGATTTGTTCCATAGGTTTTATAGAAAAAGGGGAGGGGAGGAAGCAAAAGGTTAGTGGCAAACTGAAATAATTGGACACAGGCGCTAAGCAGCAGGTGCACCAAGGAAGAAGGAGTTTTACAACCTTGAATACCAAACAAAACTCGAAAAGGCTCCAAGAAAGGTGATATCCAGGGTTGCAAAGCTGGCATGCACTCCACTGTCCCCAGGGCAGGGCTGTCTCTCTGGCAGTGATGAGTTTGTCATCCAGTGTCAAAACCTTTGGCAGGAAACAGATAAAGCCCTAACTCTCACTGGGAAGAAAATGGTGTGTGCAGGTATTGATCCTACCTGAAGAGATGCTCTGTTGTCTACCCTGCTTGCCGACAAAACAGTTTCCTGTGTGCATCTAAGTAAATTAAATACTTATTTACTAGATTCTAAAAAATTTTAGACTTGGGTCAGTATCCAAATTTAACATGAAGACAACCATATAAAAAAATTATGTGTTTTTTCCAATTTCCTGAAAATCAGTGGCTGGCTTAGAGACAGAAGCCATAAATGACCTCGTGGATGACAAGGCTTCAGTGTGCTCTGCCCACTGCCCAGGTAGCAGAGGAGCCAATCTAGACAGGTGTGCTTGGAGGGCTCCAGTGCCCCCAAATGTTCAAAGACTCTCAAAACCTATTCAATATTAGAGCATTTGGCTTCAAATGCAAAGCTAAGAAAGCCAGATCACATTACTGCTGCTGCTTATGGAAGTAGCTACTAATTTCTGTGATTATGAAGGAAATCTTGAAATGCCTGGAGCAAAAGACTGGAGAGGTGTGACTTTTCCCATTCATCTCCATCAACTTTTAATCATGAAATCTTAAAGTGACAATTTAATTAGCAATGTTAATGATTTCACTGGGAACAATTATAATCAAAACATACAGTGCTTTGCTTGTCTGAAAATCTTCAGCTGCTTTATCCTGCTACAAATCTCATTTTTGCCAAAACCCCTTTAACTTTTCAAAAATTCTAGTACCTTCACCTACCACAACCCACAGCCTACTTGAATCTGAAGAGAAAGAATAAATTATATCAAATTTCAAATCAATAGAAAGAGCCTAGAGTGACTAGTGGTTGTTGAATTCAATTTATTTTAGGTCTGCCACACCAGAGCACAGCAGGACATGGTCCCCTCCATGGGATGCAGAAAACTTTGGCTTCAAGGTGCTTCTCAAGGCTGTCTGTTGAGTTATTTTTAGCCATATTTCAGGCAAAGCACCTAAAATTTCATTTTAATGGATTTATAGTCTGTCAGTAATTTGCCCTTTTTTTTAATTGCCCTTTTTAAAACTCTTTCATACACCCTTATAAACACACATGTTCTCCGACACATGCGTGATTAATTTTGATATATCATTCTTGCAATGAATTATTTACTAGGAAAGACTTTTTGGAAAATAAAAATTGGAATAATATCCCCAGGATTCTGTATGGCCAGCTTTGGATAAAACTGGAATCCACCCAAGAAACAGATGCATCATTATTTTCCCTAAACACTATCAAGTATGATAATCACATCAGTCTTTCCTTTATCACCACTCAGAAAAAAAGATTTACTCTAAATCCAGCCTTTTCCCATAAAAATTCAGTTATTTTCCCCTACCAAACTGAGTATGGGAACATTCAAATTGTTAGCATTTTCCTCCATAGAACTCAGAGCATGTGACTTCGCTTGAGATAGGACCCAGTATGTCAGGCAGAAATGTATTTCCTCTCATTGAGAACAAACTAGTAAAGTTCAAATGTAACACAGTGGTTTCTTCAGACTAATTCTGTGATTATACTAATTTCAGCCTGAATTAAATGTCATTTGTCACCATTAAGCAGAAAATAGAAAACACACAAGCTAATTAGAGAGTTCTCTAGAAAAGTGTTGCTATTGAACAAGTAAAGTTAAAATGTTTTATTGTCACAGTATGTCTGTTTAAAATTAAGGAGAAATCAATTCTTATGATAACTTGAAGAACATTATGCTTTTATTTGGGGTTTTTGGGAAATCATCCAAGAAGTCTTGTTTTGGAATATTTCTTTGATATGTTCTTGTTAATGCAGAAACAGTTGAGTGTCCTGGAGTTACGGGATGTCAAAGAGTAATAGGGTGATATGCTCCCTTCTAATCAATAAATGTTAGCACTGTCTATTAAAAACAGAATTTTTAAAAAGTGTCTTCAACACTCATTCCTTAGAATGAATGATTTTCACTCTGGTTTGAGACTTTCCCTCGCATTCAGGCAAATTCAGATGATCAACTGCCCCATCACTTTCAGTGTTTGTATGTCTCAACATCCTCAGGTCACAAAGTACTGGGAATTTCAGAAGCAAGCCAGTCAGGATTTCTACTGCAGAAAAGCAGCTTAGATCATTGAGTCTATTCTGAACAAAATCTCTGGCCTAAATTTAAAACTGCTTCTGTTTGTTTGCCATTTAATACTCTTGGCAGGGCTCCACTGACACCAATATCCTCCACATCCTAAAGTCAGACCCCATATATAGTTGATGGTAACACCTCTGAAGAAACATGACAGAGTTTGGACCTCCTTCCTTGTCAGAAAATAAGTTATAACTACCAGTCTGAATAATTGCCATCAAAACACTATTTTATCTTTTCATACAACCTCAATCACTAACACAGCTTCTTACATACATGAATGACTTAGGAGAGCTCCACCAGAGCATTGTCAGAGCCAGCAAAGCCATGCTGATTCATGCCAATGGTTAACCCCACTTTTCTCCTTCCTCCTTCTCCCCTGTTTCACAGGCTGACAGATACTATGCTCATTATATCTGTTATGCACTAAATCCAGCAAAGCTCAGCTGCTTTTCAAGAAATTGTTCTAGCCATAATCCACAGTTCCTGTCCCTTGTTGGTCTTCAGTAGCCAGCCAGAGCAGACAGCAATTGTCAAAGAGATTTGCCCTTCAGTTGCTAATATACGTCATGTTTTATTCATATTTATGAGTTTATCACGAGGGTGAAAACCCATCTTCCCAAAGGCTGGATGCCACCTGTGTCTTCATTACAAATGACCTGCACCATGTTCCTCTTGGTCTGTGTGCTTTCCTCCAATCCACCCCTCCTTATTACTGTCTTCTGAACATTTGCAACTTCTTACTATTTTCCCTAAACCAAGGGTTGCTGAGAGCTGAGAAAATACTTCATGTAAAATCCTCACAGTTTATTTCTCATGTCACCTAATCTTTTCCTGGACACATTCATAAAGAGCTGAATGGCCTTTTGTTCTTACCCAGCATGTCCATTCACACTTACTGAAGTATGTGTTAGTCTGCAGCCCAGGAGAGGCCTTTTTGGTCTCTAACAAGGAAAGAGCTCCTTATTCCCTGTTCCAGAGGTGTTACTGTTGCATATAGGTATAGCCTTATAGAAGAAGGGCCTTGTTACCCCTGCAAAATCATGGCTTGGGCCATGCTACTGCTACTTCTGCTCAGTGGAAGGGAGCTGTGGGAGAGTGACTCAGCTGGAAGAGGGATAGAGAGACGTGAGAAAAGGAGCCTAAATTTGTGAGTAAAGAAACTGGTACCCCTGAGAACTGATTCTGTACCTGTGAGAATTATTCTACAAGAATGTAAATGTCTTTAGGGAAGAAAGTCCTAGGCGATCACATACACTAGCAACTACTAACCAATGAACTGAGTAGCAAAAAGTTACTGATTAAAATTAAACATGATGATTTTAGAAAACCATATAAATATGAGCTGTGAACAATAAAGGGCTGCTTTTGCTGCAGGGAATAAAGGTGTCTTGTCAGTCTCTACTGTGACACGTTACCAGACACCAGCGTGGAACTCTTTGAGGGATCATTTTTTAAGCCTTTCCCTAGAAAGGGGATTCCCACTGTTGCTGCATTTGGAAAGGAACTTCTGAAAGTTTAATGATCCTTGCAAGCACCAAGGACTCTCCAATGATGCCTGTGACACAGTAAACTCATTTCCCACATAAATAGAGTCCATTTGTTCCAGGGAAGTTTTCAGGACTTTCCAGATATTCCAGAAATTTGCTTATTCAGGTGTTTATTGCAAAGACTCAGTCTGGACTGAAAGGGAGCTCCCCCCAAAGGGCCATATCTGCCAATATGGATAACATGAACTATTCATACTGCAGATTCTATTTATTTGAGCCTTAACAGGTGCTGATGGTTCCCTTCTTTGCACGGTGAGCTCAGGTGCAAATTGTGCAAGTAGGAGCTTAGAACCACTTTCAAAAATCCACTCTAGAGACTTCACTTTCTCAGAGCACCTGCTGCACTCATTGCTAAATCAGTCCATGGCCTGAAGATCATCTCTGACTGCCTAACACAACCAGGACCACAATGTGAAATTATAATGATGGCAAAAATACATTTTTTTAAAAATCCAAGTGTCCCCTGAAGTCCAGGAGGTCAAGAATCCTGGGCTAATAGGAGCAATTATAGGACAAGTTCAGAACATCGTACTGTCACTGGCATTAATATTCAAGGTGAATGATAGGGATTGACAGATGCAATCAGTGACCTTGGGAGAACCTTGTTTAGTGCAGAGAAAGCTCTGGCTGGGTTTTGTCTCTGATACCAGTCCACAGCTCCCAAGGAGCATAACCCCAACACTACGCCTTGGGCTAGAACACTTCCACTGATTACCAGCTGCAATCGAAGGTTTTTGCCCTCCTGCAGGGAAAGAACAGGATCAGACTCAGGAGAAAATAGATAAACAAGCCCATGCAGCTGGGTGAATAATCCCCCCATTCTATTTATTGCTGATACCCAGCATACATCAATAAACCTGTGGGATCTCTTGGGGGAATCTACTGAGCACTGGATGCGGATGCTGTACATGAGATGTTTATTTTTTTTTCACTAAAAAGAAGGCTGAAAAATTAGTTGATAATTATGTTTGGCTGTGTGTTCAAGATATGGAATCAAAATATAGAGAAATTTTTCCCCCTCCCTAACAGGGCTGGGAAAAAGAGCAGTGAGCTCAAACAGCAGCAAGGGAAATTTAGGATAAACATAGAATAATGTTTCCTGATGAAAAGGACAGCCAACCTTTCTACCACTGGAGGACTGTAAAGCTTAAGTTAGACAAATTGATCATGAAATCCTGACAGAAAAAAGAGAGAGAGTAGATAGTCTCTTCTGTCTCTATTTTTAAAATTCTATGAGGTTTTGGGAATCTTTCTGTTGGACTGGCTATAGCTGATTCACAACATCTTCTGTGGCAAGCCACAAAGCAGAATTCCAGTGTCAACCAGCAGGGACTATTTGGTGTGGCTGCAGAATATAGACATAGTTCTAGAAGTGCTAAAAGGTGTCCAGGTCTTTGGGATTTACAGCAAAGGACTGAACAAAAAAAAAAAACAAAACAAACCCAGTTCCTGGGATTTAAGAACTTCACTTCTAAACCTCCATCTTTCTAAAGAGCACCTCAATCTTTCATGCTCTGCTACATGTATGTACAACTATTACATACACAGAAAAATGAACAAGAGAGGTGTTCCTGAGCAGTGAAATGGGCTTCATAGAATTACTGTATTTGCACCTAGAGGAAATGCAGAGACACTACAGTGATTGCAGCGCTGGATTGAAAAGAGTATTTATTCTGAAATTATAGAAGTCACCTGTCCTTGACCCTGTCTTACAAGGAAATCAATACTGTAGCTGGCATTACACATGCCACTAGATTTCAGCTAGCTTTGACATCTAGTTATTTTTTAGCTCATATTGAAGTCCTTTGTTCACTAGTTCCAGTTTTCCCTGGGTTTTTGTACAAAATCTTATTTTTTTCAAGTTTTGTCATAAAGGAAATTATTTTCCAATTCACCTGGTAGCTTTTGTGAAAGAACAAAAGGTGGCCTACTTCCTCCTGTATTGACAATATCATGTCAACTTCAACATGTTTCCAAACTGCTATGCTTTGTTTTCTGTATGCTTTTAATTACAGCTCTTGTACCTTTGGAAGAATGAGGTTTTCTTCCCTCCCTCCTGAGAGTTGCCCTGTTCCCCTTAAGCCTTTTATTTTCTTGTCCCTTTGCTATCTTGGTATTGACAGGACCTTCATTACTATCTGATTCTGTCACCTCTCATTCTTTAATGATGCCACCTCTCTGCCTCAGAACAGTGTTTCAAGGATTACTTCTGCATCTGTCCAGGTGTTTTGGAGCAGCCATCCTCAGGTGCCCAGCCACTGTGCCCCCACCATGGCACTGGCAGATCCATCTCAGTTATACTCCATGTGTGTCATGTGCCTCTAGAACTGCTCCAAAGACAGAGAGAGACTTGGATCACCTTAATTTAGCAATTAGTGTACCAGTGAGTGCCAGGAACATCCCAAGGTCCTTTGGCAGCTCTAGCTGTTAGTGATATGCCTTAACTGCAGAAGAGCAAGGACAGGCTGCAGGGTGGGGCTCCCTGCATCCCCTTCGTTTTAGAAGCTTTTTCTTGACATCACAAAGTTGATCTGTCTTTACTAACATACAGCTGCCACAGGCTGATGTTTCCTAGGCAACATTCCTATGGAAAAGCAAAGTACTGACCATTTTCACCTTGCTTTTGTGAAGTCAAGCTATAATTTCATTTATTATCCTTTAAAAATGTGGTTGCCACTATGCAGGTGAAAAAGAAGACAAAGTAGCCACTGCTGTTTCCCAAGAGCCACAAGCCAGTCTTTACACGCTGCCCTCGACAACACAGCTGTGAAAGTGCCCTTTAGGCTCGTAATAATTCCTAGGAAAATTACCATCAGCTATTTTTTTTCAAACAACAACATTTTTTTCACGTTTTTCATTCAGCTGGGGAGACACCGATCAGCTAGGTGTTCCACTGCTGGGTGAACCATAACTATTCTTATTTAAATCAGCTGTAATTCCTGGGTCAGCAGCCCCAGAGGGAGGACACGATGGTCTCTGAGCTGTGTTGCAGAAAGCTTGTGCTGATTTCTGAGCTCAAAGTGACACACTCTGAATGCTCACAGCACTGCACAAACACAGCTACTGAAGTGCTCCCCTGTTTTCCGTGTCTGTCTCCAGCACACCATGAAATTTTTATTTTTGTAAGCTAATCCAACCCTGCCTCCCTGATAAGCATGGCTTTAAACTTAATTATTTGTTTGTTTGTTTTTGGAGGAGGAGGAAGGATGCAGAAAGGAAAGCATCTGATGTAATCAAGCACAGGAGAGAAAAGCAAAACCTCTCCAGCAACAGGTGGCACCTAAACAAATGCTAAACAAGGCAGCTCATCAATATGCTCACCCTGTGCTTCCTGGGCTGTCTTTCTCTCAGAGTCTTAGCTTGATGGACTGGTGATTGCCCATTTTTTCTCAAGAGACATCACTAAAGCCTATCAGAGGAACTTACCATGTCTATTCTTAGCCTCCAGATCTATTGTGGGAGAAGAGAGGTGGGGTTCTGCTAGCCAAGACAAAAAAGGATCAGCTGTCTGCAAGCTGATAAAAGCAAAGCTGCAATTTCCATTTACTTTTCGGTTTCATATGTGCTGTGTTGGGCTGCTTCAGCTCCCTGTCACTGCAAGATTTGGTTTATATGAGAAAACTCACATTCTGGGGAGCAGCAGTAGGTAACAGGAGAGCTACCACCACTTTCTCTTAGAAAAATCACTCCTAAGCAAGAAATAACCCTGTCCTCACAATCACAGCAAATGTACACCAGAGGCATACAAAGTAATAAAATAGGTGGCATGTTTTAGATGGCTCAGACATGCACATGACACCAAAAAGAGACTGTTACTTTATACCAGGGAGTTGTGAACTCCTTCTTTTCTACTTTATCCTGAGCAAGCTATGGGAGAATACGTGCTGTACAGGGCAAGGTGATCCCCTATCAGCGATCCCAGGGGGTTTTCTGCTTCAGCCCCCGCAGCCTTGAAGCATTTACCATCACTGTAACATTATGCGGCTGGCTCTAGAGCAGAACAGATGCAACTCAAAGGTGCTGATGCTGTAATTCTCAGTACCTGTGTGAGGGAACCTGTGGGCCTCACACAGAGGACGAGACAATAAAGCTGTGTCTGTGGGTCTTGCCTGTGACCCTGTGCGTTCAACAAGCTCCCTCCCCTCCCTGCTCCCGGGGGGCTGCTGCAGGTCACACACGAGTGAAGGCAGCTATTTCACACTTGGCTTGCAGAGGAAGCAAGTCTGGAGAGCAGGGAATGGGGGAAGGGGGAGATGAAAACAGGGCAATGGAACTTGAGTCTGTCCTTAAATCATTGACAGCACCAGCTGGATATAAAGGCAATTCACTTAAGAGACTTTGTTTTCTAATGTTTGTTTGGTTTTCTCTTTATAACTTGTCAAAGGAAGCTTTTATTATTTTGGGGTTTTTTTTTCAGAGTTCTTAACTCCTCTCTTGTCCTCTCTCTTCAGTTCAGTGTAGTTAGAGACTGCCTAGTTTATCTCCAAGCCCCAGGAAACCCCAGGACCTGCCCTCCCAAAGCCTTTTAAAGTTTTGAGATCACTCACTGGGTACACTGGAAAAGAACAAACTACATTTCTTTAGCAGTGACCTCCCCAGGCATACCTGGCAGATCAAACCCAGTGTGGATTTTGAGGAGATGTACCTAATTTAGCTCACACATGCTAGCCATGATTCTGCTGTATGGATCTTGATGCTGGTAAAAGCCTAACATTTATTCCAAGATTATCTCAGATAACACAGAAGTGATGAGTATTACTGTTCATTCCTCTTTGTAAGCATGGTTGCAAGCCATGACACTTCCTTGTATAAAACCAAAGCAAGCTGAGTTAGTAAAAACTACCTGTTAGAGGTGTTCTATTTAGACAATTGCAATTTAGGATCTTAAAACGTTTCAGAGAGAAACAGAAAAAATATACAAGTCTTGCTGAGGGAACAAGTTTTTAACTAAATAATCAAAAATATTTCTAATTATATATTTTTTTTTTTTTTTTTTTTTTAGGAAGGCTGACAGGTTTCTTTTTTTCAGGAACCATCTTGCACTCCTTGCAGAGCCAAGTATTCCTGCTTACATCAGGCACACCCTGACTGGGATGTGTCTCTGTCTCTGCAATGCTGCATTTACAGCTTAATGTATCAAAGCAGTGCACATTAATTTTAATTCCTATGACTATGCCAAGCTGTAAATTGAGGTGGTTCATGAATCATTCAGCTGGATAAGCAGCTTCCAGGAGAGAGGCGAGGCAGATGGTTGTGACAGCTAAACCTCCCCAGCTATCCCAGGTTTAAGTTACCCATCTAGGGCAATATTCTTATTTACTTTCCTACTGAAGTCCTGTGAAGACGAAATATCACTTCTCCCCTGCAGCTTATTCAGCTTTCCTTCTCCCAGGAGCTACTCAGAGCTGTCACCTCACCCTTATTTGTCCCTAACTAGCTCCAGATGAAAAGAAAAAGCCACGCAGCTCCAGCTTTAGCTCGCTGGTAAGAAAGTTCTTTTTTGGACTGCAGGGGAGGAGAGCTTGTCTCGGCACCTCAGGCAATAATTCAGAGGAGTAGGGACATGCAAGGGCAGGGCAGGAGAAGCTGAGTTTTCTCTGTTATCAGCAATAAATTATCCTAGAGGCCAGGGAAGAAGGTGTTGTGTCTCACTTTCTCAGTCAATGAGCAGTGTACAGAAGGACTGGAATGCCTCTAGAGGCAGGGGGAAAAGTGGGCTGAGCATGTGTGCTATGATCATATTGTGTGGCTCACAAGCTAGCTTCTTGTCTTCACAAAGGAGCAGTCCTGATCTGCCTTGTAAAGATTTTATCATTAGGGACTCTCCCTTGTGAAGCCACACTTGCTCATTTCTCTGTCTCCAAAAGAAAAGGCTCTCCATGTCCCTCTGTACCTGAGGAGAGCAGCTTCTCCCCAGGCTGTGATGCACAGTGTGTGACAATTCAGGCAGGGCTCTCCGGGAGCTCTCCCATCCCAGGGTAACTCAGCTCTTGCCTATCTTCTAATCCCTGAGATGTTAAAAACAGACACCCACGCAGCTGCAGCTCTGGGAAATGCTTTCTCCATGAGGGATCTGAGAGCTCATCATGGGTACCAGGGTCCAGCTCTTTGGCAGTTCTCTGAAGCTCAGTAGTCCAGAGTTGTCTTTGGGCCCTCCCTGGTCTCATAAGGTTCAAGAAAAATGTGAGGCATACATATGGACCCAAGAAGAGCCCAAGCCCAGTGCCACAAAAGGATATGCTACTTCCAAACCAGCTCTGTGGTACAGCAGCAGACTTTAAAACCAGAGAGCTGAAAGGCTGAGGGAAGCCTTGGAATTTGCCTAATTTGCATTGTATCAATTTTGTAAACACCTCAGAAGGGATCTAGCTAGAAAACTTGTTTCTACCATTAGATAGCACCTGCTCTGAATAGTAATGAACTAAAAGTGAAGGAGAAAACAATGTTCTACAGTTGTATTATGTCTCCTGCAGTTCAATGAAACAGTTCCCTGGTTTGAACTCATGAACATTTACTGTACGTTCAATTTATGGGCTTTCAGTAACTCTTCTCAGTTAAAGGGCTTTTTTCAGCACATATGGGCTTCCAAATATAGTGAAACCAATTTGCTTTGAAAAGCAATATATCTGCTAAAGGGCAGTTTTATTTTCCTTTAGGTAAAGCAGAACTTTCATGCATAGCAGAATCCCGAAATACAAAACCCACTAATTGGGGGCAGGGAGAGACAGCCTATTAAGACTAGTTAAAAACCTGTTGAAATATTTCAAAATCTGAAAGGATCCTGACCTCAAACCCTTTATAGCAGCTATTCCCAACTACTCACGCTCCCTCCAGCACTTAACTAGGAATGAGCAATCACCATTTTACTACCTCTGTGTCTATTAAACAAAGAAAAAATTGTTTATACATTTGAAGGATCATTTGTAGACATTACACTGAGAATACGTTCAACAGTGTTTAAAGAAAAACAAGTCTGCCAAGAGACCTGGTATGTAAAGCAATGAGATCTTGCTGCCACACCTTTTGCACTGCCCCATTCATCCCTTCCCTTCCTCCACCTCAGGCTCTGTTCTCATGAGGAGCTGAAGCTTGTTCTTTTCCCTCTTGCTGCTGTAACTCCATAAATCTGCAAGCCAAAGTTAAAACCTGGAGTTCAGAGACTTGTAGGGTCTGGGTGCCATGTCTGCTAGCTGAGGATACCAGGAGCGAAAAACCTAGTCTGGGAGGGAATCACCAAGGGTTTGCCAGTGAGAAACACTGGCAGTGAGACCATGCTGGCAGGGTGTGATGCCTAAAGCTAAGCGTGGTCTGTGAAGTGTCAAGATGTGAATAACATGCCCAGACCCTGAGTGTAAGCAGTGGGAAGTCAGGTTCCAGCTCAGCTCCCCAGCGTCACGTCCTGGTGTCACTTGAGACACCAAAGGGTGGCCAAGACACCCATACAGGGCTGGCTGAGGTGATGTGGAGCTTAGGGAAGACCTCAGCCTCCTGATGGGAGACAGAACATAACACCAGAATAATTTAATAATAGTTTGTTGCATTTAAGTACAGG
The DNA here is from genome assembly GCF_001522545.3 of Parus major. Classification (NCBI taxonomy): domain Eukaryota; kingdom Metazoa; phylum Chordata; class Aves; order Passeriformes; family Paridae; genus Parus; species Parus major. The sequence goes on from NC_031768.1 coordinate 13,812,885, forward strand.
AACCTTGACTCTACTCAGTCTAATCAGCAAGGGGGTTCACCTCTAACAAATACCAACATTTGGCTTGGTCAATAGCTCTCCTGGGTCAATAACTGTATTGATAGTATGGTTGTACTAAAATTATTAGGAAAAAATTCTACCCTGATAGAGTAGACAAGCCATGGAGCAGGCTGCCCAAAAAAGTGGTAGAAAATGATCAAAAATGTGTATATGTAGTGTTAAAGACATGGCTAGAGAGAGTGGTGGACTTGGCAGGGTTTATGGTTGACTCAATGATCTTAAAGGTGTTTTCCAACCTAAGTGATTGGGTGAATTGCATTCTAAATGTAGTTACACACCCAGATTCCTACCTGCCTCTGGAGTATACAGGTCTCCATTCACTTGGGAATAGAGATGTTCATTTGGCAGAGAAGGGGAAACAATTCATTGTGGGCTGCAAAAATGCAGCCCAAAATGCATCAATCCCTGTAACTGGGAGCAATCTCTGGCTATTTTTCTCCTCCAGTGACTGACTGAGGCCTAGAGAGCTTAGTTCCCCCTTACCTGCTCTTACCTTGTTCTTGCCCTAGTTTCATTATGTTGCAGCAGAAAAAGAAGTTTTGGATTTTACTCTTTACGTGGCCTCTGTGCAGCCTGGTCTCAGGTGTCTCACATTGCCAGTTACACAGGGAGGAGGAAAAAGTGAGAACTTTTGCTGCTCAAGCAACCCTGTTGGAAGAGACTGCCAGGACAGAGAAGGCACGTATTTACTGGTGAAGGGATTCCCTGACCAAGCAGCATGAGCTTGTGCCCTACACCACAAGAGGACACAACTGTTGAGATCCAGCACAAAACACAAACGGGGTACACTGAGTAATATTACATCAAAATAATAACCCGTGGGCGTATTAAAATGTTTAATCATTATATTCTGAGAACCTTTCTGTAGGATCTGGAAAAGCTTCTATTCCAAACAGAGAGACATTCTGGACCTCAAATGTGTGTCAAGTGTTGACAAAATAGGACCACCACCACCTCTGCAATGGCTCAACAGTGGCTTGTACCACCTCCAGACAGGACAGCTTGGCCTGAATTGTTCCCAGGACATAAAAAAGCTCTTTCATTTCAGTAACAGCTCTTGTCTTCTGCAGCAGTTTGACCTATTGTCTTAGTGGGAGTATTTTTTTACTGTTCAATATCTGCCACAATAAATCAAACTCCATATATTAACAAGAAGCTCAAAGTAAGTTAAATATCAATGGTTTAATTAAATATGATGGATAATGATTGCCAGCTAACATTGCAATGTTATTGCATGTTTTAATAAACAGTCCTCAAATTAATTTGTGAGGATGGTGCCTACTCTGAATGCATGCTTTGTGCCTTGTCTGCCCTGCCCCGCTGCAAAGAACATTGAAGTGTTCTGCTGTTTTGTGATGCCAAGCTCCTCTGCATAAGGAAGCAGGTGCTCCAGTTATCACAGACTGACACTCAGCACCTTCGCTGATGTGTAGATAATGTCAGCCTGGAAAGGTGGCAGGCAGCATCTTGTCCAGCCTTCCCTGTAGTATGGGAAGATAAGCATCTCCAGCTGTCAAAATCCTTCTCCTTTCTTCTGTATGCAAAATTTACATCCCATTTGTGGCAACTGAGGATGAGAGATATGCCCTTGGTTTAACATGCTTTGCAGTTAATCCTCTCCAAAGTGTATTTAAAGCCAACAGCAGTAACTCAGTATATTAAGGGATTTATTTGGTCAGTGACCATATTTTAATGTCCATCAGATTGACAGTGCCCCCCTTTATATTGTAATTCTCTTGTGATACTTATGCATGCATTGCATGTACAGACTAAAGGGGATGAGGGAACTTTATAAGTCCTGGGGCCTGAGAGAAATGCAGCCTTGGTCAGGAACAAAATGTGTGCCATTCCATCAGGTTTTTGTATCATGACCTATCTCAATTTGCAGAAACAAGCTGCTTATAATTGCAGTGAAGAGGCTGATGCCTGATGGTTAGTTTTTTAAGCACTTTGAAGAGCACGTGATGATATAAACTGAAACTATTTTGCTTGCTCTAAACAGTGGCCTGTGATGACACAATGTGATGACATGGACTGTTGCAAATGTAGGAAAAACCACCTCTAGGTACAGGTAGTAGGCAATAGTAATATAATATAGGTAGCAAGTACTATAGCAGAATAAATACACTATTTTGATACTACAAGGAAATATTTTTAATCCTGGTTTCTTGATGTGTGTGTGATTGCACTGTGACTATATTTGTCTGAAAACTGTTGAGTCAGTAGCTGATTTCAATCAGCTTTGACAGAGCTTCCAAGGGTACTCTACTTTTGCCCGCTCTGTAAACATTGGGTATCAGAATAGAGTTAAAAGAGACAGATTTAACACCCTGTTGAGAGAAGAGGGGAGATAAGAAAAGAAAGGAAAGATCAAAAAGGGAAAAGGAGACAGAGAAAAGTTCTTCTCTTATTGGATGTCAGCACATTTGCTGCCAGATGCAGAGACCTTGGTGTGTTCACTGCTTGCCTTGTCCCTATTCCTGGCATCAGGAAACCCAGCCTGCACACAGCAGCTGAAAAGCAGCACCTGGACTTTACACCCTGCCAAGCACAGCTACAATCAACAGCACAAAGACACCTGGACTTACTGCTCTGGGGTTCCCTGTGCTCCCCTCTGGTGCATGGACCTCCATGGGCCAGGAGAAACAAATGCATGGGAAATCAGGAAGCTGGAAGAAAATGCATTTTTCTTCTTCAGGTAGGAGCTGATTACTTTTAGCCACTGCAACCAACTTGTACTGGTCTCTGTTGAGTACTTGTGTGCAATTTGGCTTCAACCAGCAGGACTCTCAGCAGCCCTCAGTCATGCCCCAAGGCTATAAATTCCTGGGAGCAGAGGAAGGGAGAGATCCAAATCTCCCACAGCCTGGTGGAGAGCTTTACCTGGTGATTTACTGCACAGCAGGACAAGTGTCTGGCTGCTGTACTGATAGGAAGCTGCACAACTCCAGAGCATGTGTTGCATCCCTCTTGGAGGCAGGCATTTGACAAGCTGAAAACCAGATTACCTTTGGAAACTCTGCTCTTGGCACTTCAAGTCCCACAGATCCATTCTGACCCACCTTCCCCTGTCTGTTCACTGCATAAGGATCCACAGAGGATCCGCTCCGATGACTCCGATGGATTCCTCCAGCCTGGCACCCGCTGTCCTGTGCTGACACCGTCCTGTTCAACAGGTGCAGAGTCATAGAAAGGCTTGTGTTGGAAGGGACCTTGAGGATCAAGGCAGTGATTCTGCAGCTGAGGAACGACCTTCCCAGGCCTGCAGACAAGCTGAGGTGGGGGAATAATTCTGGAGATGGTCAAGTTCAGCTGTCATCAGTCCCAGTGTGTCTCAGCAGGGCTGAGTCACTTTCCTGGATCTGCTGGTGACACTTTTCCCAGTGCAGCCCAGGATGCTCTTGGCCTTTTTTACAGATAGGGATATTGCTGCCTCCTGTCAAAGCTGGTGTCCACCAGGACTCCCTCATCCTTCTCTGCAAAGATGCTTGTGAGTCAGACGGCCCCTGGCACGTTCTGGTGCCTGGAGTTTTCCCTCCCCAGAGGCAGGACTTTGCACGTTCCCTCGCTAAACTTCACAAGGTTCCTGACATCCCATTTCTCTTGCCTGTTGAGGTCCCTCTGGATGTCAGCTCAACTTTCATGTGTGCCTGACACTCCTCCCAGTTCTCTACCAGCTCCAAGCCTTATGCTTTGCCACAGCCAGAGCCTACTGTGGAATGATGCCGTGCCTCGGTGTGAGCTAATTGCAGCAGTGAGGTTCTTGCTTCAGCAGCTCCTGCCAGGGCTGAGCCTTCTGTTTGGGGTGCTGTGGGCACCAAGAGGTCAGCACAGGAACCTGGTCTATTTACTCTTCCACAAGTAAAATTACAGTGCTAGAGAATTTACAAATGGGCATCCAAGGTCTGAAATGCCTTAGATGTGCAAATAGGGAGATCATGCCTTGAGCTTTCTTTGTATCTCCCCTTAAATTGTTAATATCTGCTGTGCAACTATTTGTTTGAAAATATATTTCATCTGAACTAACTGCTGTGCAGGACTGAACCAGTGTTTTGCTGTGAGATGTGCGAGATACAGCAAAAACCACATTTCTACCTCCAGCACAAATGCTTGACTCCCCCATCCTTGTGTTTGTTCAGGGCCAATAAAAAGTCATGTTTCTCATTGCTTTTTCTACTTGTAGCCACTAGAAATCAGTATGAAAGGAAAAAGTGGACAAACCTCAGACTCTGAAAATTTTAGTGCAGTGCTACTAGAAATATGGGTGTATTTGCTGGTCCATTTGACTCATTTCATGTAATTGAAAAATAAGGTAAATGAAAATGTAGGGGTTTTTGGGTTTTTTTTGTATTGTGACACTGTTTTACCTTTCCACAAGTATTCACAGGTTCTAAAATGTTGGGTTGTTGGGGTTTTTGTTTGTCTGAACAAAGGATTTTACATGTATTTTTACTGTAGGTGAAGTAAACAGAAACAATGGCAAGGTAAACAAAATTGCAATTGTGTCTGGGGGAAAGGTAGGGAAGATGATGAATCTATCATCACACCTCTGTCAGTCTGGCTGCTCTCAGCTCAGATGGCAGGATGGTGCTCTCTAGGTATAATGGAGATCTATAAATAGCTGCATCATTATATAACCCAGCAGCAGTCTCATTCCCTTTCTAAATATAGGCTGTGCAGCAAAGGACAGTCTGGTGATGTGTTGCTCCTGATACCGATTAATATCATGACTCACGCTGCCCAGCTAATAAAAATGAGATGTGTGCCTTGGAGGCACCGGCCTGGATACGGTGAATTTACACGAGACAAAAAAACCATTAGATTTTGTTTTGTGACCAGTGAAGGAGAAACTCAAATCTAAGCGATTTCATAATGCAGGGCAATATTATATTATGTGTCTCTAATCATAATGACTTCAAAGAAATGTGAAGATGTCATTAATGAAATGTTTAATATCTTGTGTTCTGTTAATAAAAAATAGTTTATCGCCTTTGAGTAATTACTGCAAACTCATTTGGGGGGTTGTAATAATCTCACATTTCCTGAGTCAACATGGCTGGCATGTTTGGGATGCTGTTCAAAGGTGGGCTGTGTTCACTCAGGATACATGTGCAGAGCTCCCACTATCAACCAGGCAGCATGTGCAGAAGGGAGTGAAAGTTTTCTGTAAAATATAAATATGCTTTATGTAAAGAGCTTTGAGATCAATGCAGCAAATTGCATCTGAGGCATACTTTGACCTTCAAATATTAATTATCATAAATAGTGAGGCATGTACACCCTTGTTCAGTCATATTGCCTGTGTGCTCCTTCACATCCAGTCTGCAATCAATATTGCCATTTCACACACAAAGATTTTGCATCCCTTTTTGTCTTTAAAGTTAAGATGCTGTCTCTGCTGAAGCCCATGCTGATGTCTTTATTTAATTACATGACGAAGGTGAATGTCTAAATTGTGACTTTAACTCTGATGAAAAGTGCTGCAGTGGATTCCCCTTAGATCTCAGGACATTGGTCTTTGCTCAAGAGGCAAAGAGCCTTCTGCAGTGAATTTCAGCATCATTTTGTACCATCTTCACCAATTTGTCCAGACTTTCATGTCTTTCATTAGAAACACTTTGATGGTCTTCCAGGAGCCTGCTCATGCAGTAAAGCATTCTCAGCAGGACTGAAGGTTCCTTGGACAAGTGAGGCAGTTCCTGCTCTCCACTGAAACGGGTGCTGCTGTGTGAGGTTGAGGTTTCCTGTCTGGGAGGCCACACACACACAAGCACTGGATAACACAATCTGAAACTTCAGCCTCCACTTCCTTCTCAGGTACATTCTGCCCACTGCTTCTTCAGACTCCAGCCCTGTGGTTCAAGAGTAAATCAACCATTTCCTCATCATACAATAGCCTATGGTGCTTTGCTGAGGAAAACCTTAGCTTTACAAACACCAGAGAAAAGGGAATGTATGCACAACTTATTTTTTTTTACAATTTCTCTGACTTTTCCCAGACACATGTTTCAAGCAGTTAGGTGTACCATTTGCACCTCCAGTGGCCACAGTATCAGTAATTCTTAATTTAAGCGATTTAGCTGAGTTTGCCATCAAAACAATATTTTTTCTTCTTTCCCCTCAGGATGTAGAGCTCTGCTCCAGCTGCTTGCCTTTGACAGATTTACAGTAATAAAAAATAAAGTAAGAAAACTGTTATTTTGCTTTCAAACACAAATCCTTTGTGACAGATTAGACATGGAGGGATAACCTACCTGGCTGGAGGAGTCAGGTATTTATCTGCAGGACTGCACAGTTATATTCAGCAAAGACATGGTACCAGCAGCTTGATCTTGGTCATGTGAATAACCTTAAAACCTTTTAAAACACAGGGCAATGCTAAAGAGACGCTTAAAGGGAACTTGCACAGAAATGACAATCCTTATCAGTCAGGGAGGCTCCTGCACTGAAAGCCTCAGCTGTGCTGCACAGTTCTCATGGTCCCCACCAGTTCCAAGGGCCCACACTCAGCTGAGGCTGAGGAATAAGGTACCAGCAGCCAGCCCACAGCTGCCTCATGCCAGAGGGATGTCTCAAATCTTAAAATACAGCTCTTGGGAGCTTCCAAGCCTGGCAACTATCATGAACCCTAAATCTACTGTATGGTGAGGAAGAGCCATACCCAAAGAGGCGAGCTACCATTTTGGTGAAAAGTCACATGCATAAAGATTTGTGTGTTCCTATGTATTTCTATCTGCTTGAATGGACCTGAAGAGAGGCTGGACAGTGAGGCAGAAGATGGCTTCCCAGCAGAGTCCCCTGTAAGAATTGATCTGTAAGGCATTTTTAGAGCAAATATAAACCAAATGGACACTTCTGTGTTTATGTTAAAGTGCTCCTTGCATTTAAAATGAAGAGAGGCAGAGGACCACCTTTTAGATACTCTTGTGGATAGTGAGCTTTCTGGGGAAAACCAGGCTGCTTCTTTAGGAGCGTGCAGATCCCATGGGAAGGCTCTGGGACAGGTGTTTCCCAATGTACTGGGCATTTCAAACCCCATGCAGCAAGGGAATTCAGGGTAATTTGGTCTGAAGGCACATGCAAAAAGTAGTCTGATGGTAACACAATAATTGAGTCCCCAGGCAAGTACTGGGAGAGCAGGGATGCTGTTCCCTGCTCTGCTCTTTACCCAAAAGCACTGGCAGGTTCTCTGACACTGGACATGTGGTGAGGCCACACCACTGCCCCAGGCAGACAGCCTTGCAGGCAAGATTTACAATTCATCTGGCTGGCAATTTCCCAGGGGCCAGCTCCTGGCAGCACCCTGCCACGGCTGCTCCTCTGATGCTCCTGAAGGCTCTTGGACTCGCCTCTCCCTCTCTGTAAAGTTTCCAGCCATCAGCATCCATACCTGCTCAGTGAATATGCTGTGACTAATTCACAGTTTCTTCCCTGATTGATTAGTTTGGAATGAGAGACAAATCATTAAACCCCAGGCCTTTTATTGATAACTTGCAAATGGGGAAAATGGTTCAATTCTTGGTATTGATCATTAGTTACATTCACTTCCCCACAGTTATACAAAACATGGCATTTGTTACTTGGATTGTGCATGTTAAAGCCACATCTAGGAAGAAAATATGCCCCCCTGAGGCTCTCTTGTCTTCCACAAAAGAACTGCAGGAGCAGGAAAGAAAAAGAAGCAATGTGCTGACTTAAAAAACATGCTTGTGGTCCTGTGGAGAACAGAAAGGTCTTCATTTATTAGCTGCAAGAAAAAAGGTAAAGGTCTAGGACAGCATGGTGATTCAAGCCTTACAAGCACAGACTGGAATTTGTTGAATCTTCCAAGTTAATACACAAACAGCCAGGTCAAACTAAAAATATTTACCAAGCTAAAAAACGTTTCTGGCTTAATAAAACCTAGTTAATAAAGTTGGGAACTTAATATCTGTCCTTCCCGTCCCTCAGTCTGAAAGAACCACTTAGGCCCTCTCTGTGTCCCTGTATGTCTCCAGGGCCCACCCAGGTGTGAAAGCCTCTCCCATCTCCTCCACTGCTTTTGGAATGATGTACCATGAGTCTGCCTGACCCAAAAAACCACCAGCACCCTCCATGCTTTACATATCCTAAATTAATGCAGCAGGAACTATATGCTAAAACATTCTAACTAGACAAGAAACCTTATAAAGGTAAAACTTGAAGATTTTACCCTTTTTTATTCATTAGCAAAATGCCATCACACTTTGTTCAAAAGTTGGAATTATTTAAAATCTGGTGTATATTTATCCAAAAGTAATTGCAAAAGGATGACTTGTTTAGCAGCTGTATTCTGTGATGAAGCCCTTGCTAAATCTAAAATAGCCTTTATTTTATTCTAGTAATAACAACCAAGCCAGATGCTTTAGCCTACATTTCATATTTGAAGGTACTACTGATGTAAAAATAGTACCCTGTAGGATGATCTTACATGGTGAAGTCTATGCCTTGAAGAGACAAGAGAAAAAGAATAGCCTGGCAAAGAATTATCCCCTTTATTATACAGTTGAGGAGCTACATAATCACTCAGAGGCACTGAGTGATTAGCTGTCTTGCTCATAATACCATTGGAAGGCTATAGCCAGACCTAATAGGGTCTTGTTGTGCCAGACAATATGTTCTCACTACACTGCCATCTTTCTTCACTGATGTAAATGGCTTATTTATTTTAAAAGTAGGTTTTCATTGGCATCAGCTTGGTTAAAGACACCCAATTTCTCCTGGCTGAATCACTCATTAAAGCTGAATAACCCTTATTCTGCTGTGGACAGCTATAGTTATAGGCACTCAGATACTACCAAAAGAGTAACATACTAATTTTAGTTAAAAAAAAAAAAAAAATCACTAAGGTTTTAGGACCTGAAGAGAACATTAAGAAAATCTTATTATCCTTAACTCTGTCTTATACTGTCAGGTGACAGGTATGTGATTCTGTCCAATATTGCCATAAAAAGCCCAAGATTTAAAGCACCAGTAATATCCCTGACATATCCTGGAGATGTAATAACCTGGGGCACAATGTTCAAAATCCATCTGATTCCAGGTGACTGCAGCCAGAAGTGTGCACTATGTAGAGAGGTTGCTGTCTATTGTATCTATTGGTGTTTTCCCTCTTCTGAGGAATTTTGGTTTACTGATATGGTCATTTCTCTCACTGCATGCTCAATTTAATGGAGCAGAGCCCCCATGATAACAAACTACAACAGGGTAAATCTTCCTCTGGGCCAGCTGCTTTGTTTCCATAACATGCTAACTTTTCTAGCACTTAAGTGTTGTATAAGAATATGTAATTGGAAGCATAACATTGGGTGCAGGGATTGCAGATAAAGTAATGAGGTATTAATTACTTTCTTTTTGCCTAAGGTGCACCTGGGCTTCTAAATTTTGATATAACTAAATAGAGAGCAAAACAAGAAAATGTGAATCTCTCGAGACTTCTGAGCAGCTGTTAAGGAAAGGAGTGATTACTGGCCCTAAAACTAAAGCAGTGGAAGAGCAGACCTGATGCTCCAGGTGGTCTGTGTTCCTACAAAGCACCATAAAGGGTAAAGCAGCCGTGCCTCTGCAGTCCCTGTTGGAACTGATCTGGAAATACACAAAATCAGGCCTGATTGTGTACTGCAGATTGAGTTTTTCTGCCTGGAGAATGGCTCTCCCAGGGATTTCCAACTCTCTAAAGCCCATTCACACAAGTCCATTAATTATTGTTGCTCTCCTGGGGACTGAGGTACCATTTGTGGCACCAAAGAGAGTTTCAAGACTGTTGCTTTTCCTTGGCACCAAATTTTCCTCCTGTTCTTCTGCTTTTGCCCCCAATGTGCTCACGAGCTGCAAGACCTGTACTTGGGGGTGATGCCTCCCAGCTGACTGGCAGCAGGTGAGCACAGTAACCATCTCTTCCTATTTTCACACAACCTTTATTTTCTCACAACCTTTATTTTCTCACATTAGCGAGCTACTTCATTTGTGAAATATAATTAGTGGCCCAGGTGCAATCTATTCCAAGTTTTTCCCAGCAAATTTTGGCAAACCTTAATCTGAATGCTGGGGGTTCTGCTAACCAGTTTTCAGCCTCTAGTCCTCACCAGGAGGAGCTGAGCCACAGCTGTCTTGTAATACATTGCTTCCATATTCACTAGAGAGCCCAGTCAAGCAAAAAGGCACTTCTTTATCTCAGAGAGAATACATCAATAGATTCACCAAAAAGACACAAATGAGAGATAAAACAAATGTGGGGTGGACAAAGACAAGGGAAGATGACAGAAGAATTCATAATTTCTTCCATTTTCCAAGCAGCTCTGAGAGCCAGCTGTGTCCTCTTTGCAGCACTCATCAAACTGCAGTGATGTGTTTTAAAACATTATTCAGGCAAGAAAGGGTGTTTGTCTTATAATTATTATTGTCTTAACTTTCCCAGTCCAATCTACCTTTTGCAGCAGACATATATGCTTTCATAAAACTGCCTTTCTTTTTCCTTGCTAGTCATAATTGGGCATAAATCTTTATCACAGAAGTTTGCTACTCTAGTGAGACCACTTTCTTCAATTTAAAGAGCTGAGAAACACATTACATTGTTAGTCAAAAGGGCAGGAGATAAAAGGTTTGAGATTTCTAACTTAATTTGAGATATTCTGTGCTTGTGTTTTGTGATAATGTTAAAAGTAAAGTGTGGGTGGACACTGGTTTTGAAGTGTCTGAACTTCTCAGGGCCTCTTCCCAACAACGCTGCAGTAATTCTCTTACGATACAAGCTACCGTGCAGAGAATGACATTATGTTCCAAACCTGTGGAAGAAAACCATGACAGAACTAGTAAGGAAATGTTTTCTTCTGAGTGTGTCAAGGATTGAAGGCCAATTGATTTTTCATTCAAGTCAAAAGCAATATGTATCAGCATCTTGAAATCCAGGTCCTATAGTACTTTTCCTTTGTAACTGTGGCAAACAGGCTGCTTTCATGGTTTCCAGAACATTGTTCTCCTATTGCAAGTCAGGTTGCTTCATTATTTCTAGTGGGAAAAAACTATTTTGTGGGGAGTCAGGCAACTGGAGAAAGATCAGAGGGCAGCACTTCTTTAGGTATGTACAACATAAGAAAAACAACATAAGTGTTCACATTTACAGAAGGCTGGATTTTTAGACTAATATCCACATCTGGAAAAGAACACAGTGGTCTTGTAGTAGGAGGAAAGTGCAGCTCCTTACAAGGCAATGAAGCAGAAACAAAGATTTCATTCCAAAGTTTCTCCTCTTCAGATTTAATTTGTGCTCCCTGTGGTACTTGAGTCTCTCCTTTTGTGATGCACCATAATGCTTGAGCCAAAGCTGTGGTATCTGCATGTCTGCTGGGGTAAAGCTAAAGCAGGTTTTCAAGCTAGAATTTCCTCCATGGGTAGTTTGTCTTGTGCCTTTGAGGCCTGATGCCATTTTGGATCAGACTGAAAGAAGAGAGTGTGCGTGAATTTTAATTGTAGCTAAACCAGGAAATCACCTCCCCGTTCCTTCAGTGGCCACGTGTGCTGGATGAGTGTGCTTTGTATTTCAGTGCTCTTGAAAGGGTGTGAGTTCAAGGTTAGACTTTCTGTTATCCGTTTGTTCTTTAAATATTTTCATCTTTTCCAGCTAGGTGGCATGCCAGAGCCTATAAACCTCTTAATATTCTAGCTTTACCACACAGCTTTTTACAAACAAGGTCACAGAGAACAGAAGGAAAACATATAATTAATAATTATCAAGACTTACTGCTGTGTGGGCTTCAAGTCCCTGCTCAGAAATTAGAACCAAATTATTCCAGGCTTTAAAAAAGGTAGTTAAGATATCCAGTATACCTAAATTATCTCCTCTGAGAGACTACACCAGCTCCATTAGCTCCCTGCATGTCTTTTGCTCCATGCTAACACGTACCACATGCTTTAAATCACAGCAGCTGGTTCCTTCCCATTGCACTTGCCTCACTCCCCACACTCCCTGAAATGTCTTTCCAGTTCTCCTTGCCTTGTCTCCTTCACCCCAGCCCCGTTAATGCCAGCTGATCTGGAACAGCCACACAGATTATTTAGCAAAGTAGGGGGAAAAAGGGAAAATATTTCAAATATTTTTGAAATAGCTGCAAAAATAAGTAGTGCAGTCCCAGTCCCTTTAGGAGTCCTGCAGGTTTGTTTCAGTCAGTGAAAGGAGAGGGAACTACCAAGCAACGTAAACCCTTATCCATGGGATTTCTAGGCAACTTCATTTAAACAGGATATGGTGGCACTCCTTACCAAAATCTGAAAGTTACACAGGGAATTATTATGGATGCATAGATTTTGAGACAAGGAGGCACAGGTATATTACCTAATCTGACTGCATAATCCTGGATATTGAATTTGTCTCAAGATCCCCCAGGTTATCCAGCAGTTTAGTATTATGTAAATAATCATTTTTTAGGCAAAAGTGTTTATATAACAATCTAGGACTTGCTCATTTGCCAGTGAATTTCCAGAAGGAAATTTGGGCTTAGAAACTTGAAAAGTAGAGTATGCATGCCCATAAGGGACATTTATAAGGGGTAGGCCAACACTTCCTAGAAAAGCTCTCCCTGAGAAGTCTATCCTCTTACTGGAAAGCAGCTCCTCTGTTTCAGATTTTATATATTCCCTCATCAAACATTGTGCATGTCCTTTGCCCAGAGAAAAAGTCTGTGATTAGTCAAACAGTACTTCAAAGGCATCTATTTTCTCCTAGTAAAATAATAAATTATTTGCTCCTAGATTGTGATATAAACACATTCACCTAGAAAATAATTACTTGTGTTCTTCTGGCGAATAATAGAAGGAAATCAGATTAAGAGCATTTATTCCATAAATAAAAAGTAAGGTTGTATCCAAACATCTGTCACCAAAGAAAATGTTTCTGCAACCCAAATCCATTTGTTAATTGTCTCCTCTCTGCCTGGAATGCAGCTGTTTAAGTAATTTCTGAAGTAGCATCTATGTCATTGACAGACATCTGTGCAGAATCGGTGATGTGCAGAGAATACTCTATTTATAGAGAGGCAATCATGCCTTTCTCATCTTCCCTCCTCCCACCCACAGCTCTTTGCAGTGATATCAAGGGAGTCCCAATCATGGTATTAATTTCTTTTCAGCTGAAATGTACCCATAAAGTTTAGTTGAGAACAAATGAGTAAAGGAAGGTGAAGATCATTTTTCTTATGCTGAAAAGTATTTTTAGGTATCAGCCATAGAGATTTCTTAATATTAGAAAAGGGCAAGATTTGCTGAAATAGAAAGAACATAAAAATAACATTTTACAAATAGTATAGCAACTATTATTTATCATAGCAGTCTTTGGGTAAAGGCCCAAAGCAAAATATTTTACTTTGAAGATGAAACAAAAAGAAGTGACAACTATTACAAAACCTTTTTTAGTTTCTTTATGAAAATATTTTGTTGAAATATTGCCTGTACCTAAAACAATCTTACTGGAGAAAAAGAAAATAAAAGTTTTAGCTCTTTTCAAATGCTCATAGAAGAAATGAGAAACTTCTGTACAATGTTTCATAGATGAAAAAAACATTTTAGGAAGAGACTAGTTCTACTTAATTTTCTATGGAGCTAGGATGCTCCCATTCCACAGCAAGCACACTGCATCATAAACTTTTCACAGTAATTCTCATGTTCCAGCCCCAGAATAACTGAATTTGATTGAATGCTCTTTAGGAAGAGGAATGGGAAGGTTCTTGAGATGCTTGGTAATGAAACAGATACTAATTATATCATTATTTAAGAGTAAAACATTTCAAAATGTACCTTATTTTACAGTGTGAGGGGCTATTCAAATATTAAACTTCATATATTATTCACCTACAAAGAAAATGAGTTATTACTCTAAAATGGAACATACACAACAGGGCAGAAAAGTCCAACATGACATAGTTGTGAATGTGAAGGCATTTTAGCTAGTAATTGCTGTTTCCAGAATCTTATGCTTGACAGCAACTTTATATGGGCACAATTTAAGTACAAAAAACCACTCAAACAAAACTCCTATGAACACCAAAGAAATTACTGGGTCCAATGTGAAGGGATTTTATGCTTTTTTTTGTCTTCAGAATTTTATTTTTGCTTAATTGTCTGCATTACATAAAATAAGAAAATTCCATATGCTGCCTTGTGCATCTCTGCTCAGGATAACAAAGAATCTTTTGATGACTTTGAGGAAGTCAGGGTAACCTGGGGTTCTCATGGCTTTGCTGAGTCTCAGCAAAGGACATTGCACAAAATTAGCCAATTGTTTCATTATTCAACAATTTAATTTATGTCAGTGTTGTTATTTGTAAATATTTCATAGGCACAATCTATGCTAACAGCTCCAACATCTATTAGAAATACTTCTAAATAAAATGAGATACTTGCAAAGATCAAGAAATAGACCTGTTATTTGCAAATACCTATTCTGTAAAATACCTTAGGTCAGTTCCTGTCGAGGTTAGAGTTAGCTGTGAGCATTGTAAAGGCTGCTAACTGGATGAGGATCCTTCACAATTAACTGGAAATTTTTCTGCAGCACAGGTGGGGTGATCTGTTGGGTTTTCCTGCCCTAAGAGAGATATCAAAACCTTTAAAAATACTCTGCATTGCCATTCACACCCTGCTGAAAGGCAGTGCTGCAGCTGCTTGTTCTGTAGACTCATTTCATGTTATTCATGTCAAATGTTTTTGCATCTCATGCAGTCAGGCTTGGTTCTGCTTCTAACTGAGGCCAGGCTGGAGAGGGCTCTGGGCAGCCTGACCTAGGATGGCATCCCTGGGGAGGGGTGTGGAACCAGGTGATCTTTAAGGTCCCTTCCAAACCAACCAATCTATGATCCCATGACCAGCAAAACTAGGTTTGCATTGCTAATTCCATCAAGGCCCTGTATAAACCCTCAGAAAGAGAGCAATTCATGTTTTCAAACTTGAGAAACCGTCCAGGAGACTGATCTCTTTCCCCCCAAGCTAAACTATCCAAGAGCCCAATGTGACTTCTTTGACATAAAACAGTCTATGTACTAAGACAATTTAGGCACAACTTTTGAAAGTCCAAAGAGAAAACCTGGCAAATGTTCACAGCCACTGGTGCTCATGGGAGAGAAAACCAGAGTCTGATTAGATATCAGCTTATTTAAAAGCCCACATGGCAGAGCACATCACAGACACAGTCCTGAGTCCCAAAGCAGCCCTGCCCCAGCAGAAAGAATGCCAGGAAAACATTTAGCAGAGAACAGCTTCAGGCTAAACTTTGTGTTAATTTGCTTGCCTACCTCAATCTTTTCCTTTTACTGAAGGTTTTTACAATCACTGCATTTGTCAATGTCAGACATGGATAAAATGCACTGCAGTCAGGACAGAGATTAGTGGAAAACTGGCCAAGGGTTGCTCCCTCCATTCAGTCAAGCCCTTGTGTCTTGAAGCATGACAGCTTAAATTTTTTAAAGCAGTTATGTAAAATTGAGACTGCATTTGTGTCCCCTGCAGCAGCAGGTCACTCTGCCCTCTGCCCTGGCCAGGAAGGCTCATCCTCCTGGCAGGGAGCAGAGAGAACATCATTTAAATTAACTCCTTGGCTGCCCATGAAGAGCTATTCCACAGCAGGCTGGGAAAGTGCCACACCACTTCTGAAGACAAAACCACCTGCTCATGATGAAGGACAAGAAGTCCAGCACTGTCCATGTGTGTGGTGCTCTCTGGGCTCCATATCTTTCCTCCTAAATGATGAGGCCACAGGTGTACTTGAAAGCCAGGGGGCAGATAGATGAATTTGCTGTCATCATTTTTTTTTTAGTTTGTGTCAATTTTACTTTATTTTGCCAACAACCCCAAGAAGGAGTTTACTTGCTGACCTTTCTTAGATGTGTTGTTACATGTCTGAAAATCAATTTCTGGAGTTATCTGTTGTCTTTTTTTTTTTTCCCTCCCCTGTAGCACTTTGAAATGTGTAGGCTGGAGAGAGATAAGGTTTGCTGGACTGACACAAATGTAACAGGGACACAATTTATGACTCAACTCATTCATGGTAGATTATATGCTCTTGAGATACTTGA
This sequence comes from Parus major, assembly GCF_001522545.3. NCBI lineage: Eukaryota > Metazoa > Chordata > Aves > Passeriformes > Paridae > Parus > Parus major. The sequence continues at coordinate 13,829,024 of NC_031768.1, forward strand.
TGATTTATAGTTGATGTAAATTGTGATACTTACTGTGCCATTAGCAAAGCCATTATCTCTGTCGTGAAAACTTAGAATCAATATATGTCAGCAGAGACAGAAACAGTATTGTGAGCTTGTTGATAAAAATGTGTTTGTGGAAAAGCATTCTAGGATTCCATTTGACATGGCCCTTTCAGGATTCTGAGAATAATAACTTTACTAAAAAAAATCCTGAATTCAGGTAATTATGTTTTTTGCAATTATTAGGTATGTGGTATTGGCCAGAGGGCATTAGCAGCCTCTCTCAAAAAAGAATTTTGCAAGTCAAAAGTAGGAAAAACTGGCCTGTAGCATGATGCTGCCAGCCATTTTCTAGATAATAACTAATAATATGTTGAAATATTAATTTTTATCATTAAATTTAATTCCCACAATTAATTATTCTATTCTTTAATTGAAGAAAATGCATTTTTTGAGAAACGCAGTCCTAAATAGAGCCTCTTGCTGAAGAAGAGGATCAGCACCTTACATTCAGGCCACAGAGAACGGGCTGGATGTCTTACTGGACATACAAGGCAAACATCTGAGCTAGAGCTATAGTGAGCAAGCCACTGACTACAGTCAGTTCACAATAAATTGTCACACAAAATATTGCTAAAAGTCAGTTTAAAAATCATTGTTCGAGTGACAGCTCTAAAGATTTACTTCACTAAATAAGCCATCTTTTAAGATTGTTCACTTTGTGTTTTTTCCAGGAACTACTATTTGTAGAGGAGAACAGCTGACAGAACCAGCTGCCCTTTCTCAAAGGCATTGCTGGGGTCTCAGGTTGAACTGCTTTCAGAACTCTGGAGCACTGGATGTGGCACTCTAGTCTAGCTCACTCTGGAGATAGTTAACAACCATGAAGTGCTGATCTCTCTCACAAAAGGTGCTCACATTTCTCACTTGTAATTTGGTATGAACAGCATTTACCATGCAACAAATCAGGATTTTCCATAAGGCTTTTATAATTATGTTTGTCCCTGCATCAGTTCCTTCCCCCACCTCTTGTATGGCTGGCTCACCACACCAAACAAATCCCAAAGTGATCTTGTGTCTACCCTTGCATCTCAAATGTTCTCAATATCCCCATACCCAAACTGGCTAACCAAAACTGTTGCTTTTATTGTGGTCTCTAATCCACCATCTTCTAGTTTCACACAGTGTTGCTACTGTAGGATTAACACTGACAGAGAATTGCAGAGTATTCCAGGTTTGAAGAGAACTCTGGCAGCCTCCAGTCCACCTCCCTCTAAAAGCAGGACCAGCTAGAGTAGGTTGCTGAGGTTGCCTACTGTTGAGTTGGAGTGTTTCCTAGGATGGAGACTCAAAAATCTCCATAGGCATTTGTGTCATTGTTTGACCTTCCTCACACTGAAGATTTTTTCCCTACAATTTGTAAATAATTTTCCTTATCCCTGTTTCTGTCTGTTTCCTCTTTTCACTGCATTCCTGTGAGCAGAGTTTGAGTCTGTCTTCACTACCCTCCCATTAAATATCTGTGAACAGCAATAAACTCTCCCCTTTGCCTTGTCTTCTGCTGAAATAAACAGTCCCCATGGCCTTTCCTTTAAATCATGTAATCCAGCCCCATGAACATCTTGGGGACTGGAGCTGAACTTGCCCCAGAAGGTCCATATCTTTTTTGTAGTGGGGAGCCCAAAACTGGATGCAGAACTTTCATCACAACCTCATAAATGCCAAATATATGGGAATAGTCATTTCCTTGGACCTCCTGGATGTGGCTGCCTGCCTTTGCCACAGGGATACTCTGCTCACTGATATTTAACTTTTAGCACCAAATTGATACCTCTCTTTTTGCAAGGTTGCCTGCTAATCACTTAGTCCCTGCTCCAGATGTTTGCAGGGATTCTCCTTCCCAGGTGCAGGATTTTGCACTTCCCTTTTCTGAACTTCATGAGGGTCCAAACAATGTGTTGCTCCAGTCTAGCAAGACCTCTCTCTACACAACTTGGCATTAGCTGTGGATTTTCTGAGTAGTGCACACTGTCCTATCATCCAGGTAATTTAAAGACATAAAACAGTCCTCTCTCAAATAAGAATCCCTGAAGACTATCACGGTGACCATCAACTAGATGCACATTGTACTACTGATTAAAATCCTTTAAGATACATAGTCCAGGCAATTATCCATTTACCTTATTGCTTATTTAAAGTCAAAATACACAGCATCCACCACATCCACCAAAATATACGCCATCACCTCACTGTGAGTCATCTGTCTCGTCACGGAGCACAATCAGTTTCATCAGGCACAGAATGCTGCTGGTAACTCCATGCAGGCAGTTTCCAGTCACCCTTTTGATATTCAAGCACCGGGACAGGACCTCCAAGAGGACTTGCCCCACACCTTTGTCATGTCCTTGCAAAGCTGCCATAGAACAGCCACATGGTGATGTTGGCCCTCTCCTCTGGTGCTCCTAGAGGCAGCCCATCTGGACCATCTGGTTTCTATATGCCCAACTTGCTTGAGTGCTCCCTTACTCTGTCTTCCTCTCCTCTGGGTATTGCTGCAGAAGAGACTGCAACCAGCCTCAAGAGCAGGAGAGCCTGAAGGCAATCTTGCACAGCAAAAAGGCACTGACAGTCTCTACCTTTTCTGTGTCCTTTCTCCCTCAGCCTCTAGCTGTTCTTAGCAGCAGGCTCACAATTTCTTCAGTTTTTCTTTTTCAGTTCTGTCATAGAAGCCCTTCTTCTTGCCCTTCACCTCCCTTGCTAATTTAAACCTCAGCTGCTTTTTGGGTATCTCTCTGTTTTCTTATATTACAGTAAATTAGATAAACTCATCCCACTGGTAGTAAACACTCTGAGGAAGCACTCACTGGAGCCATTCACACAAGGGAAATATCCAAATGCATCTAAATCTTTCAAGACTTGGAAACAGCAACCAGATGGAAAGGGACAATTTCCAGATGCCAACCCTCCATGGAAGATTTCAAATCCTCAAAGAAAACAGCTCATAGAAAATTCATCTTATGAGAGACATCAGAGAAAGAAAAATCATTGTTCTCTTCTGTTACTGTGCAGCTCAAATCCTTTCCCAAACTCTGACTCTTGCTCAATATTTTTAACTCTCAATGCACACTAATTACCAACTGTATTTTAACATTCTGTCAGCACATTATATCTATTTTCACTAAGAAAACTTTTGGGTTTTTTTCCCATGGCACATTAAGATAAGCACTTAATTAATTAAGCTGCCCAGAATTGAATGCAGATGACTGGGAGTGCTACCACTTCTGTCAAGTATGGAACATCATTGTTTGGAAAGATGTAAGAGAGCTCCAAAAAAAAAAATAAATGCCATGGTTGAAAACACACTCAAGGAGCAAAGCACTGTGTCCTTCAAATCCTTGCTCTCTCAGGACTTCCTAGGAGAATCTTGGTGCAAACAAAATTTTGGAAAACAGTAGGGGTGTCCTCTTAGTCTTCACAATGAAAGACTACAGTATTTTCAACATGCAAATATTATAACCCTAGAAGAAGATGAAATGTGTTTTCAATCTTTTCTTTAAAGGTTTTAGTTTGCTGCCAGGTATTAATTTTCATATTTCATGTGAACTATGCTGTTACTCACAGAGGGTTCAACACATTCACTGTCTTTGCTGTAAGAAATTTTTGTCATTTTCTCATTAAGTATATCAGGTATGAAAATAGCAGAAAGAGAAAACAGTGACTAGCAAAGGAGGACTGGACCCTTGCCTTTTTTAAGTAACTTCCTAGACTGAGGTTGTTGCTGTAGAGCTAAGAGTAGAGTTCATATCAGCTGTCTTGCCAAAGTTATCTCCTCTTCCCTTTGATGGCAAATGTTTAATCTCTATTTCTTTTGAACTTTTTGCAATGGTGCATAAGAAAAGTGTTCCAGTTTTGCTTCATTTTCCACAAAACAAAGCACACACCTAGTCACACATCTGCTGCTTGGTATATAAATGCCCAGAGCCAGCCTGGCTCCTCCTTTAATCCCTGCCTTCAGGCACATTTGTCTTCCCTTGGCAGGGATCTGAGGCAGCAGGTCTTCAGCTGTGTTACGGCTTAAAATGGTACTTTGCTTTGAAGCTGTCCATTTATACATCCCCTCTTGCACTGCTGAACATTTCTCCCGTGAAATGCTCCTCTGGGATCATATGACTATCAACCACTTGATTTCCTACATCATGCATATTTTTCTAGCTCCTGAAGCTTCTTCCCAAATCAGCTTGAGAATCACCTTCTCATTTCATGTAGTATTTTGGCTTATGCCCTCTTGCATTTAAACATTCAAGAGTCACAGTTTCACATCTCTGTTTTACTGCAATTGAATCGCACCTCTCACATGTTGTCTGGACACAGAGAGCAGGGCTATTCCAGTTCCTGCACTACATAATTACTGTTAGTTAATTCCTGCAAGAATTATCTGGAGATTATTTCTACATTCACATAAACCAAAGCCAAGTCTTTTTGGGAGCAAATGTTCCTTCTAGATAGTTTTATCTGTTGGTGATATCTACCCTCTTCACCAGCAGAACCAAGCAAGCCTTAGGTAGTCTTCATATGTCCTTTGAAATCCTGGGAAATTTAACTTTGATGAGGAGACATTCCACGTTTTTGTTCTTTCTTTCTTTTGGAGCCTCCCCCACTGTCCTCTTCACACCAAGGACATTTCACTCAATCACCCCAAGAGAAGGACCTGCCATCTTCAATTCCACCTGATCTGTCTTTGTTTCCTGAGTTCTTAATTAATATAACACGAGCCCAACAAACTGATCTGGAAATGCCTTAAAATGAAAGTTTTCCACAGCAGGCATCAAACCCACATCAGCCATTATGGAAACTGGTATCTTCACGTGTGAAGTAATTTCTCTCCAGCTAAAGCATCCCTTTGCCTCCTTTGGCCTGGAAGCTGGTCAGGATTTAGGTGCTTTGGTGCTGCTGGTGACCTGGACATGTTACAGGGCTGGGAGGAGGGGAACAGTGTGCCTGTGGTCTCCATGCTGATGTAAGTCTTCCCCCACCCAAGCTAAGCATTCTTCTTTTGGACTTCCTTTGCTTCTGGCAATGTTAACACTTGAATAAGTTTCAATAATCAGTTGACTAAAAGTTAGGCTTGGAGATGTTTTGACATTGGGGGAGGGTTGAAAAAACTATGTAGGGGACTTTTATTATTGACAGAAAAGACAAAGCTAAATTTTGACCTAAATTTTTCCGTCTAACACATAAGAGAGGAAAAATGGTGTGTACAGGGACAGCCCTGGGCTCTGGACAGAAGCACCAAACACTCTTTAACCTGTAAAAGGAGACAGACAACAAAACAGCACATGAAGTCCCACATCTTTCAAGGTTTCTGTGGTCATTTGCTCACTGGAGTTTTCCTGAAGACCCTTTGATCCTCTGGTGACCATGGAAGCCACTCTGCTGTGTGTGGTGAGTGGCCCTGCTTGCCCTGTGGGCAGTGCTGTGTGGCTGGGCTGTGTTGCCAGGTGAGAGAGCAGCCAAGCCTCAACCTCCAGGTGGGAAATGCAGAATATGGCTGCTGGGGCAGGGAAAATGTTACTGGTGCTTTGCTTAAGGGTCCTGATATGCACACCACTGGGGAGAGGGTGTAGGTAGGAGGAGACTGTTGGAAAAATCTTTCCAAAAGCATTAAGGAGTGACAAGTGGAAAATTCCCACTACACACACAGAGCTCACTTTTGTGAGGAATAGTGTAGGGTCACTCCCAGTTTTAGCCAGACACCAATTGCTCCTAGTGACACAAAAACGTGGCTTTTTGCAGGAGAGCAACTCCACACTCCTTCCCTTGGCTGTGCCTGTACAGCTCAACTCTAAAGATGGCACTAGAGGGTTGCTTTGCAGCAGTAAGTACAGAAGGAACAGCAAAGAACATCAGACCCTGAAATTTAGGGGAAGACTGAAGCAGAGCAGCTAATCCCACTTGAAAGGATGGGCTCATGTCCAACTACATATTTTTTTTCCAATCCACTGGGAAGGCCATTACACTGATGGCAGTCAGATTGGTGCAGCCACAGCAATCTTGAAAGCAATTAGGATATCTTTGATTAAATGATCTAGTGGACAAAGACTGAAATTGCTTCTCTAAGAAAACCCCAGCATGGATAGTTTTTTAATTAAAATGAGCTAATATGAGATTTTTACTTGCAAAATCACATGAAAGGGAGAAAACAAAAGTGATATGGGAAAGGGAAAGCACCCCTTTGTTTTCTCCAGTGACTGATTATCACCATACTGTTTTCAAAATCCCTTTGCTTCCCTGTGTAATCAGGTTGATTAAAATCCTCTAAAGAAATAAAACAGCTGCACAGACTTCCAAAATCACATTCTTCTCCACTGTGTGCGGACTGTATTCTTTTCAACAGCTTTGTTTCCAAATTATTCTTTTCCCTTCATTGCCTCCGAAAGTCTATTACTGGATTTATTAAAAGAAAGCTGAATAAGCATGCTGAATACAGCCACAGTGATTGCCTCAACACATGTTGTTTGTGCAAGGACTACTGTGCAACCAGGTTTGAGCTGCTGGCTGTCACTGAATTGAGGCAGAACAAAGGAAAACCCAGCCGAAAGAAAGAAATTGTTCACTAAAGGAAGGTTCCATATTTTGCCCTTCTGTCATACACTGAAGAGCTAAAACAATTATTAAGCTGAAGTCACACCATGACATTTTACTTCAACCCAGGCTAGGAGGAGGAATGTTCCTATCTTGTCTCTAAAATGACCTGACACCTTTCCACTGTCTGAGGCTGGGACGAGGCTGTGCTGCCACATGCTGCTGCTGCAAGCTGTGCCTTCCAGGGAATCAGCTCAGCTGGGGTGACTTGGGAAGGGGGCACCTTCTTGCTTCCCACTCCTGCTTGGAGGTGCTTGCCTGACTGTAGGAGGGGGCAGGAATAAGGAGAGGCTGGTGCAGAGAGCACACCTCACATTCACTCACCCTGTGCACACAGCACACCAGTCCTGCCACTCTGCCAGTGCTTATGCAAACCAAGGTGTGCCCCAGTGCTTAAGCAGACCTCTCTGGGCTGCCCCTTCCTGCTCCCCATTCCATCAGGTTTTTCACAGGCAGGCTTCCCTACGGAGGCAGGAGGTTTGACTGAATGGGGCTATACCTGACTCTATAAAATGTGCACTGCCCCCACTGCTACAGTGGGAACTGGTGGTGGAGTTACTGGTGACTCCCCAGGGAAGGGTTGAGCCACCATCACTGGAGGTATTTAAAAGATGTGTGGCTGTTGCATTTAGGAACATGGCTTAGTGGTGGTTTTGGCAGTGTAGGTTAACCATCTCTTGCAGCCTAAAGGATTCTCTGATTCCTCTCTGGGCACCAGGGGCTGCCCTGTTTCCTACCAAGCCCTCCTGTGCTGCACTCCCCATACTGGTGAGTTTTGTTCCTTGCCCAGCCCATCCAGCAAATTGAGTCATCTCAGAAAGAAGGGAAACGAACATCTGCAGGCAGAGGCCGCTCTGCAGGGCTGTAACATTGCTGGAGTTTGCACAAGTAAGATGCAAGTGCTTTTAATACTGGCCTCAGTCAGCACGATGGCTCAAGTCTTCCCACCTTTTTGATTTGTCCAAGAAATGTACTTTAATTTCTTGGTCAGGACAATAGATTAATTTGTTTTTTCAGGCAGTACCATTTTAATACAAGTTACACAGATGAGCACATACTTTTTCTTGCTGAGCAGCTTTATGTGCCCGTGGTGAGCCCCCCATCTCCTCCCCAGACACCCTGCAGCACTGACCTTGCCACGGGCACTGACAGCTTCCCCCATCACTCCAGCAACACAAAACTTTCCTGCCTCATCATGGAGACCAAGACATTTAGGAGAGACAAAAAAACATTTATGGAGATAAAAATATTTATGACCTCAGCGTCATAAATAAGCCTACACTTAGTTCAATAGAATATATCAAGTTTATTTTAATGATTAATAGAACCATATCTGGAAAGGGCAAGTTGAAAAAGCTACTTTGAAATTCTGAAACAGTGATAAAGTCATTCTTGAAATGTTTAAAAATAAGAAAATGGAGTATCTGCTAAACAAGAGCAAATAGGGTAAGTCCTATCCAAATGACTGAGAACAGGACAGATTCTGAAAATACCACAGACTAGAAATTTCTTTTTATCTACAAAAATGTGTCCCAAATAGTTTTAAATCAGTAAACTTTATGTGCTATTATCCAGATGGAGTAAAATGCTGGCCCCACAGACATTAATCAGTCAATGAACTCAATGAGGTCAGAGTTTTACCCTGAGACTCAATTTTTTAAAAAAATAATTCATATTTCTGACATTTTTATATACACTCACATACACACAGACTTACAGACTTCCTGCACTGTGCCCATATATATATAAAAAATCATTTATAGCAGTAATTTTTCTAATGCTTTGTAAAATCTTTTACTGATTTACAACACTAAAGAGTTTATTTCTCTTTGTCATCCTATTCAGATGTTACTCCCTATTGTGCACTCTTCTCTCCAGTGCAAACCACCCAAGGCCTGTTCTAGTAGAATGACATGAAAGCACATGTGTTGTCTGATGAAGAGCAGCAGAGAATTTCACAAAACACCCAGATGTTTTTGAGATGCAGCAGCACTGCATTGTTTTGCAGCACAGACCTAAAAAAAAGCATCTCTTTATTCATTTAAAATGCCATGATATGGAGTGTGGCTCATGATGTGTTCCTTGGTGAAAAGAATAAAAAAATATGTATAAACTAGAAATCAGTGGCAGAATTGAAGCCTTTTTGGGTGCTCGAGACACCCAAGAGAAAGCAAATAGCCCCTCAAGCCCCAGGGTGATTGGGGTGCACTCTCAGAAGACACAGCACTGTGACTCCCACCAAAGGACTGAGCTGTAACACACACGTGCTCCAGGAAGTTACAAAGGCAGACAGGGCTCCTGTGCTCAGGTTTTTCTCCCAGCAGAAATAATGTGTCAAACTATTCCTCTGAGCCAGTCTGGCAACTTCATATCCTACATTTTTATTTCTTATTGCAAATCATGGCATAAACTCACATCTTTGTCTTTCCCTAATTGGGGTATTTGAGAATGTAGCTTTTTTTTCCTGGTTCTACCCAAATACTCTCTCAGTGTCAAGAGGATGTGACACCATATTTTTTCAGATTTCTATATTTAAATGTCTGCTATTCACATTTCAGAAGAGATCTATGCATTGTCCATATAATACATCCTAGCTAATCATTGCTCACATCAACATTGTCTTAAACAAACTTTGTGGTAGAAAAAGTTTAAGCTCCCTTTTGAAGCCTTTCCCCAAGCTTTGTTTACCAGTTTGGATGGTGGTTATGGATGTGATAAAATTTTTAGAAACATGTATTATAATATACATCTCAGTTCACAACCACAGTTAATGTATGAGGCTGTGTATGTGTCTAACCTCATACATAAAAGTGTTCCAGCTTTGGTGCTTATGGATTATTAAAATTATATCATTATATCTCTTTCTTTGATCACAATTTAGTGTAACACATTATCTTGATTCTCAGTAACTTCCAACTTTGATGTTATATTTAATAAAATATAATGCTGTGCTGAAGAATCCCTCGGGTATCTTTAATTTCTTTTCTTTTTTATTAATATATATTACACTGTAAATGGGATTAAATTGTCTGATTAGTGAAGCAGGCTCTCACTGCAGCAGTTAAATCCTGAATTCCTCAGGGCATTCTATAGACATTGTTAAAGCATCTTTCCAAGGTGCTGATAAACCCAGGAGAATTAAGCCTAACATTCCCCTGTTAGGGGAAATGGTTTCACGCTCCGACCCCAACCTTTGCTCTGTTGATTCATCTTCCTGCACAGAAACCTTTGCTTTTGCCCTAGAAATGAAAGGCTGCACTGTAAAGCAGGAGAAAGAACCAATGCAGATTTTTGAAGATACTCTGCCACCCCAAACCCAAGAGCTGTGTGGAGAGTGGCCTGCAAGGGGCTGCATCACCAGAGAGCATCATCCAAAAGATGCAGCAAGAACAACCTCGCCCATTGTCCCCACCAGTGGAAATTGCTCCTTGATGCTCACAGGCACGGTGCTGCCTTGAAGTGGGCCAGGTACCACTGCTTGTGGCTGTGCCAGGCAACTCGGTCAGGGCAGAGCCCAGGATAGGCAGCACTTAGCCCAGAGAAGCCCAGCTGGTGATGTATAGGGCTCTGGCACAGCCCCTGTGCCCAAACACACCTTGAACAAGTGCTTGATCACGCTCATGAAGTACTTTGTTGAGCTTAAGTTCGAACTCAGGCACAGCACAAGTACTATCCTATCAAAAACTCCTCTGGAATACACTTAAATCACTGAAAAGCTGAGAGAGGCACTTGGACTTGGAGAAGAGGAGAAGTAAAGCTGAGAGGCAGGTGAATCTTTTCTCACTCTTTCTTTCTGCCCTTCTGCAGCTTTTACAGCATCCAGCCCTCACCCACAATAACTCATCAATGCTCATTTTAATCGCCTCCAGCAGGGTAATGAGGGAAAGCAGAGCCTAAACTCTGGCTGGCGATGCCTATACAATCCTCTGTCAGAGAGAAGGTCCTTCTCAGCCTGTCAAGCAGTAAAAGTAGTCTTGACTACCTGGGGCCACATCATTATGCTCTTTATTACATCTCATTAAGACTATGTGTTATAGAAGTAATATTGTAGAGTTGGACAGTGCCAAGCCAAGCAGGTTTTGCCATACTGCAAGCATAGGAAAATTCTTCATCACTTTGACTTTATTGGCTAACACAATTGTCTTTAAAATAGTCAACCAATGTACCATGCAAGTAGAAAAATTCAAATTTACAATAGACTGACCAGTAAATAAAAATCAGATTAAAAAGACTTAAACACAAAAGACCTTTGAAATCACTATAGTTCTGTCTCCTGAGTTGTCAGGTTTTTAACACTTCACTGACAGACACATGCATATATATATATATATATATATATAAAACATTGTTATGAGATATACTTCCAAGTCTGTAATTGAATAGTACTCAATGAAAATTTATATGCAGACTCACCTGATTATTTTATAAATTATTTAACCAATTAGTGACATGATAGTGTTCCTACTTAAAGAACAGTGCAGTGCCCTGCACAGGCCATGAAGCAGAGTTTTATAACTCAGCCGAGTTTTTTGGTCCTTCAGTGTCCAGACCCATCTTGGACATCATTTATGCACCTAAGCAGTTTACACAGGTGAGTAGCACAGCTGCCTTTTCAGACAGCTAAGTTTTCCACAATACAATCAGCAGAAATATTGACAGTATATAAACTGGTATTTTAGCATTTCAGGCTTAAACAAAATAAAAACAAAAAAAACAAACAAAAAAGCCAGACTAGATTAACTAGAATATAATAGGTTTCCATATTTCTAGGACCTAAAGAAGGAGACATGGGACAGGAGTAGAGACTGTTTGTTTACATCTACACAGTAGAAAAATATCTCCTCAGATTTACAAAGGTAAAAATGTTTCATTCTTAACTGATGTTTTCCCTCCTGGTCACTGAAGTAGATTACTGAGCCAACAGGAAGAAACATTTCCCAATATTAGTGACATTTAAGCAAAATAACAATTTTAAAGCTCTGGGAAAAGGATATATATGGTGAAGGAGTTGTTTGCATAGATGTAATAAGTGAACCTGAGAGCAATGCAGGAAGGCACTGCTGGCACAGACCCAGGAGGCACAATGCAAAAACAAAGCACAGCCAGGTGGTCTGATAAAACAGGCAATGGGCAGAGCCCTCACAAACCATCACTAATGTCTTGGCTGTCTTTGATGACTAAAGTTTAAAGAACTTGTTTAATTACCTTCTGCTTTTGCTTTCCAAATGATACCTAAGCAGCTTATCCAAAGTGAACTGTAAATTGCATGATCAGCTCTTTGGTTTGAGGTAAAAAGTAGCAGGTGAGGCAGGCCAGGGTCCTTGTGTGGACACAGGCAAGACCTAAACCCCAGACACTGAGAACCTGAGTCAACAGCAAGAATTTCCTGAATTAGGATACTACTGATGAATGTACCAGTCAGCAGCAAGGACTTCTGGTTTCCCCCTGGCAGTGTGTTGGTACCCTCTCAGCTGTCAAAATCAGGGTACAAAATCTGGTCATGTCCTCTCTTCCTCTCTCCTAGTGAGCTGCCCTCAAAACACCCAGCTCCCTGCTATCCCTCCTCAGCCCAGAATTGGTCCCCTGCTGCTGCGGGAGATGGCCTAGCAAGGATGAAAGAGTTTGCAGTGGTTCCTGTGGGAATTCACATACCACCGTGCAAAAATCCTTGATATTAAACATGAAAGACCTGAAACTAACAAGGAGCAGGAAGAGTGACATTTAAGGCAAGAAACATCAGACATTTTAGAAAAAAATCCTATCCAGACAGAGAAACAACTTCATAAATCACAAAATGATAGAATTTGTCCCACTGGAAAATAACCATGAGAGAGGAATTCTTGCAAATGCATCTCTGATTTGAGAGATAAAATTAGAAAACCCAGGGTTGACTGTTGTGAAACTGTCTTTGCATATTCTAGTAATTTAGAAAATTCAGATAAGTGCTTGTGTTGACATCCTGATTTTTCTGAGGACAACAACCATATTGGTACTACCTTTATTTGGTCCAGGATGTCAACTCTGAACTTTGATCCAAAGCAGTCAAGATCAAGTCATGTCAGTGCTCAGGAATATATGAGCACAGGAATAAAGTCAGTACATACTCAATCTGCTAAGGAATTTTCCCATTAGCCAGCAAACAGTATCTCTTTGTTAAAGACCCAAAAATCTTGTTTGAGGAAAAGCTCTATGAAAATACTGCCACCCCTATTTATATGAAAAATACCTCCAGGAATAGAATTTAGTAGTGGCAATTCAAATGATAAACTCTAATCCATGGAACTCAGGAACTGAGCTGGCCTGAAGGTAGGGGAAATGTTTTCCTCTTAAGAAAACATTGACTTTTTCAGGGAAAAATTGATAAAAATGTTCTGGTCCCAAATCACAATATTTTGTTACTAAAAAGTGGCAACACAGCCTTGAGAACAGGAATGTCTGCTTCCTGGAAGGTAGCTTTAGATCATGTCCTTTTCCATAAATTATGTTTCCATTGTGTCCCCCTCCTTTTTAAAGACACAGGAAAATTACCCAGCTTGTTTCAGTTAGCTAGCTTCAGTAAACCTTCCTCCACCGTGACTGTTGGACAACCACAGACTCATAGAATGATTTGGGTTGTAAGGGGCCTTAAAGATCATCTAATTCCAACCCTGTGCCATGAGTGAGGACACCCCCTTGCACTTCCACCGGTTTGCTCAGAGCCCCATCCAACATGACCTTGAACATTTCCAGGGATGAGGCACCCACAACTTCTCTGGGCAGTCTGTTCCAGTGCCTCAGCACCCTCACAGTAAAGAACTTCCTCCTAGCATCTAATCCAAAATTAGTCTCAGTTTACAGCCATTCCCCCTTGTTCTGTCACTACATGCCCTTGTGTCCCTCTTCAGCCTTTCCTTGTAGGCTCTCTTCATGTACTGAAGGCTGAAATTTAAGCCACACCAAAGCCTTCCCTTCTCCAGGCTGATCAATCCCAATGCTCACAACCTTTCCTCATAGGAGGGGTGCTCCATCCCTCTAATCATCTTGGTGGCCTCCTCTCCCTTCCCTTGACCTGCTGTCCATAGTGCTTTGGATGAAGCTCATGACACAGTTTTTTGGGCTGCAAATGCCTGTTGCTGGGTCATGTCCAGCCTCTCACCCACCAGCATCCTCAAGCCCTTCTAGGCAGGGCTACTCTTGATCATCCCCAGACTTTGTTGATACAAGGAGTTTCCCAGACCTGGGTGCAGCCCCTTGCACTTCATCTTGTTAAACATCATGAGATTCCCAAGGGCCAATTCTCATTGTCCAAGTCCCATTAGATGGCATCCCATCCCTCAGGTGTGGCAACCACACCACTCAGCTTGGTGCCATCTGCAAACTTGCTGAGGGTGCACTTGATCCCTTTATCTATGTCACTGGGGAAGACATTAAATGGCACTGGTGCCAGTATGGACCCCTGAGGGGCACCACTTGTCACTGATGTCCATTGGAACTCTGAGTCATTGTCCATCACCCTCTGGATGTGACCGTCCAACCAAGTTCTCATCCAACACTTCTTGACCAATCCTTGTAAAAAAAAGTTTATCTTACTAACATTTCTATACTGACAAAATAAAATTAAAGCATACCAAAAAATATATATTTTGTATATATGTATATACACCCAGAGACCAATATGGATTTGCAGTAATTAAATCAGTCTAAAGAAACTCCTTTTGAAATAACTCCACCATGTAAAATGAAGTAATGCACAAGGCATAAATACATACCACTTACATAGGTGCCTTTCTGTTAGGAACAAAAAGAGCTGTGTGTGCATCCTCCCTCACCCATCATCCCACCACCCCAATAATAGTTATGTTTTAAAGTTTTTCTGCTGTAATAAACTATCTTTTCATGAATATTCTTCAAAATCAAGTTGAAAACTCAGCTGGTCTGTATTTTTACTATATTTTTAAGTCCTCTACTCCTAAATTTCTCTTTTTATCCAGACAAGTCAAATTATGCTGGTACTCTGTTTTTCTGTTACATACCCTCACCTTAAAATCACGTCATCCTGCCCCATCCAGAACATGAGGACAAATTCACATGCTACTTAAAATGCCAAGTAAGACCCAGACACTATAAAATCCATCATTTTAAACTGGTATAGTATTTCTGGCTTAAAAAAAATAAATGCAGATGAAGCTATCTTCAGCAAAAGGTAAAAACCATCCCCTGGGAAAAAACTTCCTACAGTGTAAACTGGGATAAATGCTGCAATATTTATGAGTATTGTGGTGCTGGGAATCCCCTCTGAGAGCCTCTGATTTACACCATACATTGATTTTTATCAAAAGCTGTTCTAAAATTAGAAGAGGCCAGGATCTGACAAGTATCCTTTATGTTTTAGTCCTACAGATGGATACCATGAGATACTTTCTCAGTTTGAAACTCTTCCAAATCCAGAGGCACCAATCTGACATATTAAACTGAACTTATACAAAGTCTTGTGTCTTTACATCATGCAACATCATTTATGGCATGCTGGGCTGTGACAGCTTAAGTTATGAAAATGCAGTATCACGCAGCAGATCAGAGCTAGCTTTATAGCAGGTCTCATGAATTTCTTCATCCAGAAAGAATAAATTTTGTGTGGGAGCATTCTGCATAGAACCCCTGCAGAGCAATAGATTAAAACTGGATTTTAGCATTTACGTCCTGCTCAACTATAAATCAGGAATTAGAATTGATAATGGCAGTTATCCATCAACAGCAGTGCAACTGCAGATGAGCCGGAGTAGTTTTATGGTTAAAAGGAGTTACTTTTTATTGTTATACTTAAAGAAAAGCTCTTCTATTTGGAATGTTTCTAGGCTCTAAATAGGGAATGATCAGATCCATGCGGATCATCAGCATGAGGAGCATCAGGATGAGGAAGATGCATTTGAAGTAACACCTCTCCAGATTTCAGACCATCATTCTGAAACTGGCAATGGGCTTGAGCAGTTCACATTGCAGCCTCCTCCTGGCAGGAGAGCTGGACAGCTACCAGAGCCGGCAGGACTCTGCCCCGCGGTTCATCGTCGTGTTCGCTGCGCAATTGAAAGCTTTGCGGAACTCTTCAAAGTTGCTCATGGCTCCGATTACTCTGCAAAGAGAAAAGTGATTGACTTGCAGGTTGCCTTTTGTCAAACACTACAGGTCTGTAAGTGTTTCAGTGTTCTCACTTCAGGCTGAATTTTCAGGCTTTCATATAATTTTTTTATACAAATAAAATCAAAAGGTTCAGGAGAAGGGCTCCCAGTTAAAGTTAATATGAAGCAAATACTGTTTCATGCTTTGAGAAACACCTTGCTTTTTTAGAAACTCAATGAAAAACAAATGCATTTTCTGGTACTGTGTCCTTTAGAGCAATTTTCTAATGTAACCCTTGACAGTACAGGTGGGAGATCAGCAGTGGCTGTGCATGGTGGAATCCTCCTTCCAGCCCTGCCAGACAGCTGCAGTGCAGCAAGCAGGAGGACGTAAGCACACACTGGGGCTGTGCTGGCAGTGGTTTCATGTGGCTCCAGATTCTCCTAACAACACACTGCCCACACACACCCACACCCACCGGGTCCCTGGGACTTTGCAGGCTCAGGGGGAAATTACAGCCTCTTGTTGGGCAGCTCACCTTGTACCTGTGAGCCTCTCAACTCCTCTGATATTTTGGAAATACATTTTCTGAGCCTTCTGCAGTGACCAGCTCCCGAGCTCTCTTGCTTCTACCGCAGGTGGTGTGATACTGAACAAGCAGCACATCCCTGCCTGACACAAGCTGGACAATGTGTCTGCATTCCAGACTGGCACCTTCAGGCTTAGGGGAAGAGCTTGGTCTTCTCATGCAGTTATCTTTGGCTCCTGCTTTCGTGTCTGCATTATTTGATGCAGTCAAAAACTATTATTTTACCATTGCTAGATTACAATTGTGTTTTTTGCTGTTTTTTCCTATGCTTTTAATCATCTTGGATTTACTAACCTGAAACTTGAAATGGTATTAGAGTTTTCTGACTTAAAAGCAGAAAAATATCTACTGTGATATTAATTGTATACCTTTTCTTTGTTATACAGTGAGGAGGCATTTTTCTATATTGCAGACAATCAGCTTCTCAGTGTAGCTCAGCATGGTAGAAAATATTCTTATTACATTGATTAGACTTTCTGTGAGTAAGAAAATTAGCAGTCATCTGGCACAAAAAAGCCTAAAGGTCAGTTTTGTAGGGAAGATTACCAAATGAGGTTAGGCTTCAAATAAGATATACAGCTTTACTGTAAAAAAAAAAAATTGCAGATACATATTCAGGGACTGGAGCAGCAAGAGCTGGTCATGCAGATCTGCTGCTGATGGTGGGAGTTCTGCCTGCCATGCCAGGGATTTCAATCTGAAACTGGCATTCAAAAATAGCAAAGACACATGCTAATACTGAAAATCTGCCAATTAAAAACAAATAAACCCAGAATTTATCCCATAAAAAAATCTTTATGTCTGCATGCATGCCACTTTTCTATCCATAGTTTGATATTGCCACACATTAACTGATATCAGACTGGTGTGTCTGGATTTCATACTATTGAATTATAGTAGAGACACCTTTCCTTAAGCAGGTCATGCTGGCCTCCCTTGGTGATCATCAGAAAGATGTATTTGTAGAGTAAGTAATTTAAATTTATTACCTGCTGAAAGATTATTTATACATATATATTAACTTCTAAAATGCCATTTCCTTTTTGACTGTGAAGAGAAAATTGTGAGAGTAGTTCAGACGCACACACCTGTGTTCAAGATGTGTTGTTCATTTCTAAATTTTTATTATTATTACCTTTTATAACTTTTAAGAGGGCTGTTTGAGATTTTTGGACAGAAAGAGCTGTCAGTGTTGGAGCTAGCTGTGTTGCAGTTGTGCTTATAATGGTCTTGGGACATAAATGAAACCAAGCAGGGAGAAACTGATAATTTGTTAGCCCAGTTGATATGATTTGCAACAGGAGACAAAGAGCAATGCTTTTCTTCAGTTCTGAAACAGAAGCCCGCTGTCAGTATCTCACAAAAAAACTAAGAAAATGTTTTGTCTATATTTTCTTGATCTCAAATTAATCTAAACCTCTCTCAAATTTTCTTTCATAGCCTGATGCCTTCAGGAGTTTTCCTAAAAAATACTCTATTCCTTGAGTTCCATGTGCATCTCATGGGAATGTAGCTATGTAATGATTCAGAATATAAATACACCTATAGGTAAATAAACTTGAGGATTTTCAAAGACAGCAGATGGTTATTTCACCAAAATCTTAACAAGGGTAGGAATTATGCAAAGAATATCTCTGTAGGCTGAAGGTCAGCCTGATGCTCCTGTTCTCATTGTCATGATGTATTTTCAGTGTTAAAAGGCACACAGATTTGCATACTTCACTACTTTTACCCTCATTAGCTGGTATAACACTCTTTTAGTCAACGGAAAGTGGTAGGATTCTCTAGGAGGAAAATAATCCACTGTATTGTGTGAATGTTGTTGTGAAGTTAACACCCTTTGTCCAAATAAAGAGGTAATGTAGTACTTGACCAAGAGCAAACACAGAATTCTTGGTTAAGTAAATGGAACCAACTTGAATCCCAACAAAACCAACACGTTCTTGGTGAGGAAGCAGAAAAATAAACTCTGGCTTCCTAATTCCTATAAAATCTCTAAACTTCTCCCCTTCCCATGGGAAGTTCATGAGTGTCTGTGGACAGGGAAGCCTGTGGGAAGCCTTTAGGCAAGGGCAAACTCCCTCTGGTGTGGCTGGACTGCCATAGCTCCTTCAAGCGAAGTGCCACTTGAAGGCCAGTGGAAGAGTTTGGTCTTGGACTGAACTCACAGGGCACATCTTTCTTTGCATTATCAATGTAATTCAAGGTCAAGAATTAGGAGCTTTTAATGAACTCAGATTAAATCAAAGATCCTTCCTATATTCACTGTTTTCTAAAGTAGAATTGCTTAGGGGAAGAAGGTGATAGATGAGGCATTTTAGATACTCAGGCCATGATTACAGGACATCACAGGGATCAGAGTGTTCTGGTTCAAATGCTTTTGTAGGTAGACGCACGATCCTCAATTTTACAAAAGAGCATTTGTAATAGTGAAAGATAAGCTAATAAAACCAGTTAAATTTCCATCTAAACCAAGAGCACAGTCCAATTTTGTCTTTGCTCTTAACCCCCTCCTAAATGCTGTATTTCTGCACTTCTGTTCTGCAGTGATTGATTTCTGTGTGTACACTGAGGAAATACCTTATTTACACTACCTGAACTGAGGAGGGCTGTGAGCTCCAGTATATATTTGCTCCCTCGCAGATTCCGGTCTAAAGGAGTTGCATCTTACCTGATAAAATGAAAAAAAAACCAGAAACAGCCACATTATCTGGGATAACTTTTTATGTAAAGCAAAATGTAATGTCACTGTTCTGTTCTTAAGATGCCTATGACTTAAAGAATGCATAAAATGGAAAGACACCATGAATTCCTACTTTGTTTCACCTTTGCCAATCTGCAGTTTTCTCTTGGTATATTCTCTTCTTTTTCAAATCCCCTAATGGATCCAGTGTCCACCCACTTTTTTTCTCTACACACTCTTTCCCATCATCTAATCACAGTCACTTTTACTAGGTCTTTTTTTGAAGTTCTCTATAATTGTACCTTGTCTTTAAGCTTGTGCTGCAGCATCTCACACCTTATCAATTACCAAACATACTTCTTGGTCTCAAAACTATGTAATGTGTTTAAAAACATAATGATGCTTATCATCTCTAGAACTGCTGCTATATTACCTGACATATTTATGCCATGTTGTAATGTCAGTTTCCCTTGAAATAACACATTTTCCACATTTCCATCAATGGTCCCCAGTTCCCTGTTCCTGATATTTAACCCAATTGTAACTGACCAAAAAACAGGGTAGATTGAATATTTGCACAACCAAATTGTTGTATCTTACACTGTATCTATTGCATGAAAAATCTCCTTTAAACTTCCCCTATCTTACTTAAGTCTCTACATTAAATGTTCCTATAAACAAAATCCTTTAAGCTGGATTGCCCATAGGATTTCAGTGGACTTCAGTGCAATTTTGTCTGGCTGAACACAGTTCTGACATTTTAAATAAGTCTGTTGAGTGTTTTGAGCTTTGTGGAAATAGACTGAGCTCGAGGGTACCTTGCATACACTGCTCTCACTGTGCATGTGCCCTCCCTGCGAGGGATTCCTGCAGTGGTTATGTAAGTGGTTCTGTAAGACCCCCAGGTGTTCCCTATAGCTTCAAAATTTTCTTGGAGAAAAACTGGCACAAGGCAAAACTTAATTCAGCATAAACAATGAAAGTGTAATATTTTCTTTATTCAGCATAGTCAAACTGAAACAGCCACAGGCCAATAGACTGCTACACTGACTCTCAAAAGAGAAATTATTTTTAACCAGGACTCCTTTTTTTTCGGTTTGGGATAATTCATTCCTTCAGCTGGTGACAAAGTTTTACAGTATTTTACTTCTCTTGTGGGGTGTTTGCCCCAATTTGTTTACCCAAAGAAATAATTTCTGATCCTCTCCCTTGCTCAATTTTTTTTCTAAAAAACTCACATCACTTATCAAAGTTTTGTTGCAGCATATTTAGTGTACAGATGGGAAAAATAAACTAACACACCCTTCACTGCTGCTTAGTTTCCTTGAACAACATACACAGTAACAAACGGTGTTAAAATTGAAGGAGGCTGAGGAGTCACTACATGTAGGAAGTCCCTTTTGGTGGAGGGAAGTAGAAAGAAGAAAAAAAGTTGCTGTGACACGCTGTGCAAAACCAAGAATAATGTCAGCAGTTGAGGTACCATGAGTAGTTGAAGACAAAGAGAGAAAGAGAAAGAAATAATAATTGTGGAAGAAGTCTCTGCTTATACTCTCAAAAGTCTGTGTTTGGGTGATGCAGATTGCTGAAACCAAGCAAGCTCATTTCTGCACTGCACACAGTTCAGGTTAATAGATGGGGATTTGAAACACATTTGTACTACTCACATGGGCATAACTCAGAAAGAAAAGCTGGTTATGTGTGAACTCAAGGCCTGGCAGTAAAGGCTCTTCTTCTCCTCCCCTCTTTTCTGCAATCCATTTCCTGTATGCCTGATAAGAAAGAGATACTAAGTGCCTTTCAGCAACATGAAGATAACTACAGCTTTTTTTTTTTATTTTTCTAATAATGAGATGTTTCAGATATTTTCCATCTACTTACCCTGAAAGCTTCTCGCAAACCTCCATTATCTGCAATGTTTTCTGCCAAAGTTCTCTTCCCTTTCACCTTGGCAGAATGAAAGAACATCAGTCATTTGACCCATTTCAGAACTTACTACTCGATCAACTTCAAAAACAGGGGGGAAAGTAAAACAAAGCAAGAACAACCTCAGTCAATATCAACCAACTTTGGTTAAGAAAACTGGGTTTCCATGTGAAAACTGCCAGTAAACTATTTTCTGTGATGAGTTATCCTGGCTCTGGCCATAGATTTCTGTAGCACAAAACATAGTAGATAGAATGCATTTAAGAATCCAGTCCCTGATCTTTGAGCTGAGTGTCAGTAATTTTCCCCTAAGGACTGTTTATATCTGGTGACATGTAAGATCCAGTAGCCTCTTGAACTTTTATCTAAAAGGCTATATTTATTTCTCTACATAACTCTTAATATACTACTGGGATGCTAAAACAACTTCTATGTCGTAACATAAATAAGCGTAATTAAAAACAACTGTCAGAGACAGAATCAAAATTGGTAGTGTATTCAGTGCTCTAAAAATATCTGCAAAGGAGATTCCTGTTGCTTCTCCTGGGTATTGATTCCAAGAGCAGGAGCAATAGCAACAAGAATGTATGTAGGAAACTGCACTATATAAACTTTGTGAGGAAACCAGTCTCCTGGCATTACTAAGTGCAATATCATTACAAAGAAATCCTAATTTCTGCTGGAGTAGCATTATCTCTACTCACCCAGCCTACTAAGGTCCTTGTGTTACCAACTGTATTTGTAATTAAGCCGTTTTGCTCTCTCCTGTGCCTCAAATAAGCAAGATAATTGAGCAGTTGTGAGCAGGGCTCTGAAGGTCAGTGGCTCTGCAGCCATCAGCTCTCCCGTGCCACAGGGATCAGTACAGTGGGGTTGGCATCATTACTCACTTTCAGGATGGAAAAAGAGAGGAAAACAGAGAGGAAGAGGCAAAAGCACCAAGGTACTTGTGTACAGCCCCACACTCAGTGCAGATGAGCACCCAAATTGGACTCAGGACATCTTACTTGATGCCTTGGGTACAGCTTAATGGGAAAAATGGGAGCCATGGAGGAAAGTACAACCCTTTCTTGTCAGCTCTCCCCTGCACTCAGGAGGATGGAGATGGAGGTGAGAGGGAAGCTTTTAGGACAAAAGGTGCTGGGACACCAGGGAACGGACATGCACATCAGCTGCCTTTTTCCCTGGCCTTCCTGCTTACGCATTTTACTTGCACTGGGCTTGTGAAGGAGGCTGACTTGGAGCATAAGATCAGGGTAACCTAACAGTGGCACAGGGCCACAGGTCATCTAAAAAGTGTAAGAATTCTTTCTGCTAATCTCAGGCAGCTCTGGAACAGGTATTTGAGACTATTCTGCACAGAGAATTTGTGGCAGGGATCAGGGACCATGATAAGTCCTTTATTTGTTGAGATGACTTTATGTGATTATTGCACTCTGAAGCTGTTTCTATATCCACTTTTCCTTTCATTAGGCTTCCTTTCTGAAGATATTTTTATTGTATACCAGATGAGAAGGAAGAAGAATAAATAGCTTTCTTGATCCATGAAAAATATTCATACAAGGGTAAAAAGCCTGCAGAGTATTGATGTAAATGACAGGCCAAAATGATAATAAAAAAGGTCTTTGCTTGCATAGCTCTTCATACAATATCTCTAAAATATGTCAGAAATTGGAAAAATCTTCTGTCATCTAAAAAGTGCTTTTGATTATCCTGTGGGTATAGAAGGAATGGGATAACAAGGCTGTGGGTAAAAGGATGTCTCTAGTAAACCCATCCATGGACTTCAAAGGCAGTTTCTACACTGAGAGGAAATTCAGACCTACTTCATCTCAAGAGACAGTGCAAAAGGTAAAGGGGATGGCCAAGCCAATGGCCAAGGCATGGGAAGAGCTCAGCCACATCCTTGAGGAAAATTTTAATGATTTTCTTTGGGTGGCATTTTTATAATGACAGTTTTTGTCCCAGAAATATGCAGAAATAAGCCTGAGAATTTTTATTTGCAAATTAGCTTGTTATGAAATACTTCCAAGTCTGAGTTTCTGGACTTCAGACTGAATCATAATATGGTCTGAGATCAGCACAAAACAAGCCTGGGAAAAGTTCTAGAACTGTTGATCAGCATTTCATGGGGCCTCACTATTCTTAAAATCAAAGATGTACTCGTATTTCTAAAATGTAGGTAGAGGGGTTATAATTGGGTGAGGACTGGAGTGTGTGTTTTATCCTGAAAACTAAGATTAAAATTATGTCCCAGACAACATTACTGGAATTTCAGCTATTAATTTCTGAAGGTCTGGGATGTATCCTGTTTATCCTCATTTTGGACACACATATAAATGTACATATTTTCAGAAAAGCCCACACCTGATAGACAATAAAACAGAAACAATTCCCTTGGACTTTGTTTCTCAATCTTTTTCTAGGAGCTACTATTGTCATATTCCCTTGATTAAACATACAAATGGGGTCTGTGTGCACACATGGAAGAAATAGCAAGAGTTGAATCTGAAATAAAGTAGGGCTTATGCATCCATTTTACAGCTGTGATAAATAACAGGCAGAATTGTTAAAGGAATCTATAAAACATGCTATTAGATTCTTTCTAAATGAGTGACTGCTCACTTTTCATTACAGACCTCATCTTCAGAAGGCATTTAACATGCTCACAATAGTTAGAGCAGCCCTGCTGAGTGGCTTCATCCTCTTCCTCTGATTCCAAAATGATGTGATGGCAAGAAATGGTTTAACCCTGTCACCAGAGTGTGGGTAGTAGTATTTGACTGGACTAATCAAACCTGACAGACAATTTTTAACACAATTATTCACCTCAAAAAATCATTTGTTGTGAGAAATGAAGTTGGTAGCCTAATATCCCAATACATTGGGATTTAAAAAAAGAGAACTTCAAAAAAAGAAAAAAAAGCACAACAACCTGAGCTCCATGTACCACTGTTTTCAGCCTCTAATGGTTTACATACATGTGAGCCAGCCTGTTTCCAGTAGTAATTGTTGTATTGGTCAATCATGCATTTTGTCTTCTCTTTAAATTTTTCTTCAGAGTCAGTCGTCCACCAAGGGTTTAGATTTCCATTTTTGTCGTATTTCCGACCTCAAAAAGAAAAGAAAGAAAACAAATGTTGTTGCAGGAGAAAACTTTTACAGTTTAGGAATCTATCACCTTCACAGAAATGTGAGGTGAATGTTCTCATGGAAGTGTGTGTACAGTGTACAGGATCAGTGAGCATAATCTTGACCCCATTCAAATCAGCAGTGAAAAGCTGGCATTCTATCTATTGTTATAATTTCCATTTGCAGAAAAAGATAGTAATGACTAATGAGTTCTATAGTACATTTTATAATTACATAGTGTAAGAGGCACTTAGCTTTCTTGCAAGTATAATTGTACTTTTCATCCTCAGACCATATGTCTTTCATTCTGAAAATATGATGATAACTAATTTATTATTAATTCTTCACTTGATCAGGAAAAAGTCCATTTCATGCAAACTTCTGAAGTTTCCATTTCTTATTTTGGAGCAAAACCAGAACTCATGAAAACAGTGGGAATACATATATCCCATTGCTCAGGCTGATGGTTACAGCAGTGGCTTCTTTCAGCCTCAGGTCCCTGCTCCCTATCATTTGTAGTACAGTATTGAATCTCCATCATGACTCCAGCCAGTCAGACACAAGACATGTTGGTACTTTTCTGAGAGTATGTTTAGCTGCCCATGCAGATGCAGCCTTGCTCTGTGATTTGATTCCTCTTTGCAGCTGCAGGAGAGAGAGGTAAGGAGCAACACAGACATAACACCAAGTACTGAAGGTGTTTTGTTTCATCTTTGTATTTATTTTTTTTTTTCCCTCTGTGTATTGTCTTGTTCAAGGTGAAAAATTCCCTAGAGATGTATTTATTTCTATATTTGGAAGGTAAGACCCTGGAAAGAAGCAGGGGTCTGCTTAGGGAATCAAACCTTAGGTTCCTTTCTGAGGGGCAGGAGACAAGGTGGAGGAGATTAGGTGCTCACCTACACATGGGAGGAGTTCATGAAGAAAAATGTCTTTCTGGACATTCTGGAGTGGTTTTTGACACAAAGCATTGGGGAGCATGAAAACAGGATACATCATGGGTTTTTCTTCTTGTTTCATTGTTGTTTTCTTTGTTTGGTTGGGGTTTTGTTACCTTTTTGGTTTTTATTTTTTGAGTTTTTTGGGGTTTTTTGTTTTTTAGGTATTCAATATTAGACAACCCAAGCAAACTCCTCCTGGAGGAGGAGGTTCCAGTTCCTTTCTCCCTGCACCTCCCTCCTCCCCTCTCTCCCTTCACTTTCTCTCAGGAGCCCAGTTTTTAAAAGCACTTTGTTGAGACAACCAAACCTAGATAGTGGCAATGCTCCACTCCACCCAGTTTTTCAGGACAACTTGGATTGACATTTTCTGACCATTTTTTTCCCCTCTCTCTTTTTTTTGAATTTAATTTTAATACTTTGCAACACCTTTTCTATACCACTCTTGTTCCAGTGTTGTATTTTAAAACTTTTGCAATTCTCTTTTGAAAAATGTGAAACCTGAAATGAAAAGTTTTCCTGGAAGTCATTTTTATCAATCAGGAATTTTCCTTTTACCTTTCCCACTCCCCCCTTCCCCCTGTTAGGAGTTTCAGAATCTGTTTCTGATTTAGTTTTCATTCAAGACAAAAAAAAAGAATCAAAACTGTGGTATTTTTTACCAAATAAAATCCAAATCAGACAAGCAAGATTCCATATAAATAAATCTAACAAATACAAATTTATAATTTCTTCACACAAACTCAGCACCATTAAAAACCCAAAACTATAAATGTTACAGCATGTACAAGTCAGCTTGTCAACACTTTAATTAAAAAGTTATCAAAATGCAGTCAAATACTCACCATTGCTATCGAATCCATGAGTAAACTCATGGCCAACAATCACTCCTATGGCACCATAACTTAATGACCTGCAACACAAAGAAGCAGTTTCCTCAGAAAGTGTTCACAGTCATGAACGTTAAAGGACGGAAGACCTCTGGAAAGTTCATTATTGATATAAAAAGAGGGTGAGGAGACAGGAGATATGGTTATAAAGATCAGACCTACACAATTTTGACTTAAAGATGTTGAAAGTCGTAATGTTAAACTCTAGTTTAAAAGAAACATTTAATCTAAAACTTTGAAAGCATTGTGGTAGTTCACTCTTCCAACCAAATCCCTTAACATCATCATATGAGCTCCAAAACATCTCCTTCAGCTGATGGCATTCTGTATATTCTGGCTGGGAACAGGACAAAGCTGTAACTACTCTGAAGCAGAGACTGTAATTTGTAATGATTTAACAGATCTCCATCTAGTTTTAAAAAGAAAGGTCATATAATACCCTTGCACCTACTCTAAAATAGGGCATGATATATAGTCAGATCTAATGTACCCAGAAAACAAAGTAAAAAGAAATATTTTGTATTCCTGATTGACAATTAATTATATCTTCATTTTTATATCCCAGTAATTCTGCTTTTAGGAGAAATAGGGATGAAAGTGGGAAAAGCTCAGGGCTTTTTTACACTAAATACAGTGGATTTCATGAGGGTAGGTGTTTTACTCAAAGCAACTTTCTTTTATTGAGTTGCTTTTTGTGATTTTAATTATTTCAGTTCTTGAGATGTTATACTTCAAAGTAGCTTGTAGCATTTCTAATACATCTTATTGAAATGGAAGAAAGGCAGAGGGTTTTGAAACAACGTATTATTGGACCTAATGATCCATAGTGCACTAATTGCTCATCTCAGTTATGTCCAAAAAGAATTATATCATTTAATTCCCTCTGCTCCCATGAAAATCCTCCATTTTTTTTCTTTCCTAAATAGTACTTTGCATGTGTCAAAATCTCCCCTACTGCTTTTTAGCCCAAGTATTGTTACAAACCAATGCCAAAAAATGCAGGTTAAAATTATATGTTTCAGCAATGGAAATATCATCCTTTTGTGTGACAAAGTTGTAATTTTGTGTAGCACACAGTGATAATTACCCCTAATTAATGTACTATGTTAGACTTGTTTTACATATCTGAAGTAGAGGGGTTATACAGGATCTTTAACAGCTGGAGAAGTATAAAAATAATGGCACAAAACATGTAAAGAGATTGAGAAGAAACAAGCCCTATTACTAAATACATCTTATTTCTTCTCTAAGGTTCTTTGCTACTATGAGTGACAGGACAAAGAACAGGCTGGTGTTCTGGCACTCCTACAGCTTTCCTTAGCTTCAAAAGATGTGGATAAGGTTGCAGTGAATTTTGGCCTTTGAACCTGTGAACTCCAACTCAGCATTTTGTCCAGCTTGACAACATTTTTTCCAGAAAATTTCCCAGTTCTGTTCATGCTTTTTACTTCTGGGCATAGTTGGACAGAGGCAGGAGGGATAAGTGCAGCCCAGCAGATTCCATGTTAAAGGGGAACTTTCTGGGACTGGGGAGGCTCAGAGACCTGTAAGCTATGAGGTCAGGTAGTTTGAAGTCTCTGCTTCAATATACCTGGCACTGAAGAATCACAACTGTGAACTATGGCATTTCAATGTTATTTTATTTAATGTATTGAGATGTAAAAGTGACAACTAAGCTTCACTTCATGCAAATGGAGTAATTTGGTTTTGGTGGTTGTTCTGGAGCTGGACACTAAAATGTCACTAAACGTTAACTATTTGCTAAGTAAGTTTTTCAGCAAGCACTGGTGACTTTTGGATGGTTTATCAGTTCCACTGCCATGTAGTTTCTTCTAAGCAGACAGAAAACATCCAGAATATTTCAAGGACAAAAGCAATCTGTTGTCTGATATAATCCAGCTACATTTGTTTACTAAATTTCATTTTGATACTTACTCAAGCAAAACCAATTTAAGCTAAGGTAACCTTTAAAGAAGAGAAATGAGCAGAATATAATGCTTTGAAAGAACCACAATTTTATCACTATGGCAGAGGGTCAGGATACAGAGAAATCTCTTCAGAAAGCAAAGCTGGAAACAGGTCTGCAATAACTGTAACAGAAAATAAGTTTGCCTTAACAAAAAAGGACTTTCTTCTATCCCCAATTAACACTTGCAAAGTCACCTGGCCCACAGGAATTCTCTTTGAATACAAATTAATTTGTTCTTAAATTGAACGTGTCTTTCTACATATATTGCCAAATTTCCTGTTTACAAGGACACAGTCCAGATTGGATGAGGGCAAACACAAAATGATCGAAAAGTTTGATTTTTTTTTTAACAAAGATTTATTAAGGATATATTTCACCAGTAACTGGTTTTATATAACTGCAAAATAACTTTCAGAAACTTCCATCAGAAACTTTTCATGGTCTTATCCTTCCCTAAAATAGAAAGCTATTGAGCTGCACAAAAGCAGTGATTTTTCAAACTTTAATATATGTGACCTATAATTACCCTTCCTCAGCTACATTGGTACATGGGCCTGCTCAAGCAATCTCAGAAAATCACTTATGCACATGAAGAGATTCTCTTGTACCTCGACAGGCACAGACAAGGGCCCACTGCTAATCTTGGATATTAGCAGAAAGTGAACAATAAACTGATAATAATTGGCTTCTCAGGGTATTTACTTCTGTTTAGGAAGTGTTAGTTATCTGATTTACAATTCCTTTTAATACCTGCCATGTGCACACTGCTGCATCTGCGTGCTGTAGCATTGAAACCCTTCCACTTGGGTGCACTTAATTAGCAATTCCTGTGAGAAATTAGTCATCAGTTTAAGACAACAGCAACACATATGGCTCCCAAGGGTAAGAAAAAGTATTGCACAAAGCAGCACTTCTCAAAGGCAGCTCTTCCAGTAGTAAAAGCAGGAGAGAAGAAACAACCCAAGGGCCAAATTTGCCCTACAGAAGGACAGCAGTTTTCCTAGGTGCTACATTTCGGTTTCCTTCAGTACCGCAGCCTTCTTCTCCACACCCTCTTCTTTGTCTATATGTGTTTGCAACACCTTTCCCTGGTACTCCTCAGTTCTAGGTGGATGAGGTTCCCTGGTGCAGTACTTACCTAGGATACTCTGTTCCCCAAAAGAAAGGCTTTTGAAGTTCTCCTGCTGGAAATCCTGCAATAACAAAAATAAAAATAAAAGAAAAAAAAAATAGTGAGGTCAATTGAATGCAATGCCCAAGGGTTTGAATTTTGTGACCTCATTTGTTTGGTTTCAGAAGGTTTTTCAAGGGGAACTTTCCCTTGGGCGGTAGAATGCAATAGAGAGGATCTCAGAGAGGCAGCAGAGATCCTGCCACATTCACATCTGAGTAAATGCAAGTGCTCCTGACAAAAATAACCCATGTTAACCCATGTGTCCTATGAAGAATACTGGACTATCTTCAGATGTGTTGACTGATCAATAGACAATACATAGGTAAAGTGCAATAAGAATTAAAATACCATTAGCTCAGTGAGGCTTCAGTGAAGCAAGAAATATGAAAGTAATAAAATAAGCCTGATTCTATTTATTCTATGAAGAACAGAGGTAAATTAACATATTTAGGCACTTCTGTAAAGGAAGACTGTAGATTATTAAGGCTGTAGGCTCAGCCTAGCTACAGATATTACCTGGCTGCTTCTTGTAGACTAACCAGTTGCCAAAAAAACATCAATGGAGACACTTTGGTGAATGATGAGAATCAAAATAGTTTCTCAAATTCAAAGTCACAGGTTCATTCATTTGCTTCTAACCCTATTTGGTTTTTTGTTGATAGTTTGGTCATGGATTTCTTTATATTTGACATAAGGCAACATCTTTGTCTTTTCCTTACCAACTCTTTCAAAACTTATATTCAAATGAAAAAAAAAAAAAAAACCTCAAAAATCCCACCCTAATAAAACAAAAACCCAAAACAA
Organism: Parus major; assembly: GCF_001522545.3. Classification (NCBI taxonomy): domain Eukaryota; kingdom Metazoa; phylum Chordata; class Aves; order Passeriformes; family Paridae; genus Parus; species Parus major. Next base: position 13,858,870 of record NC_031768.1, read on the forward strand.
ACCCAGTATGTTGAGTGTAATTCATGCCAAGTGATGTGGCACAAGGCATGTCCTCCTGGCCTGCCCAGCTGTTTTCTTCTGTTGCTCCTCTGTGATGGGCATCATTCCCTATCTGCAATTAGCTTAGAAAAAGTGTGGGCTTCAAACTTATGAGTGTTGTCTCAGGTTTTTTGTCTTCCTTCTCCAGATGTTGTTTTATTGTTTCAATCACAATAGCATTTTCTTTTCCAGCACTGCAAACCACAACTTTACCAATGTCAAGGACAAAGTTTTACTGATCTAACTCTCCTTGCCCCCCAGCATACAGAGAAGATTATTTATTATTTATTATGCATGTTTTAAACATTTTAAGTAGCAATCGTACACTCATACAACCTGATGAAAATTGCTTGTTGGGCCTTAAGAGCTGTGTTCAGAGCTGAAAATCTGTTCTGAACTGATTACCCCCAAACACTGAAATTCAGAAGAGATTTTGGAATGTTTAGGTTCTGCTAACTAAATAAACCTATCCCCACAAGAACAGATGAGGGGAGCTGTGGCCAAATTGAACAAATGAGTCCATACTGAAGGTGGTGTGAACCAAGATAGCACAGTCACCCCACAAATCATGTTTAATGATCACACAATCCTGGGTGCCTGTCACTGCACCAAGAGACTATCAAGATCTTTTAAGGAGCTGCAATTATTTTTTCCAGGTATAAACTTCTAGTGAATTTGCACTTGTCTGCAGTAGAGGTAATACACATTATTTACAGCAAATTAGGTGCAAATATTCACTCAGGCTTATCCAGATACACTAAATGTGTCTTCATAGAACACTGCTGAAACACAGTCAGCTGTGAGTTAAGCCACGAGATAGTTTTCACTGAACAAGTCACTGTGAATGAATGGTAGGAAGCTCCAACGCTGAATCTGTACAACAGGTTGGTAATTATTTTACTCCGAGTCAGGATCCGTTTTAGGTTAGTTATCACTGAGCAAAGTGCTGGTTGAAGGACTGGTTTCTGCTTCTGTGCATGTGTGAAAATACCACTGTAGTTTGAACTAAAGGAAGCTCATGAAGTATTTTCAGGCCCAAGCAGAGTCAGAGGCCAGTAGGATGTAATACACATTTCAGAATCCTCAGGAAACTGGAATACATTATCACCAGCAGGAGTTGTTTTGTTTTGTTTTGTTTGAGGGGTACATGTTTTTCTGGTTTTGTTGGTTTTGTTTGTTTTTTTGGTAAGAAAAAAAATAAATCTAGGTTTGAAAGTGATTCTTGGTGAGGTAGTAAAGCAAATGGGTCCCATTCTCCAGAGGTCAGCAGCACTGAGGGGCTGAGGGTGCTTGGCCACTATTCCAACACTAGAAGGAATTCATTAAGAGCTGGCAACACTTTTTATGCAACGTCTCCTTCAGGCAAGCAACAACTACATCATCCTTATGGGGAGCAAGGATAACAACGTCTTATACCTAGGATGTCCTTGAAATTGTAACATGAGATTGATCACCAGACAGTTTCTTATTTTGTGCTGATTTGAATCCCTCGATTTAGGCAATTCCCCCGTGAAGCCTGTTTCTTTTTTTGCTTGGCATTTTGCACCTAGAAGAATTAATGACAAAACTCAGAGAGCTCATAGCAGGCTGCAAATGCAATAAATACTAATGGGATTATTTCTATGCCACTGGAGTTCAGGCAGGCAAAGGACAAATCTGAAGGAATAGGACAGACTTCAGGGAATTTCACAACTTAAGGAATAGATACAGGCACTGGGAATGTATTTTGAACTAACACTTGACCACAAATTTAGCCTCTGTTGTGCATCTTTTAAAGCTTTCTCTCTCTACACAGCCCCAGAAGAGAGATAGAGGCTGACGGTCTCTCTATTTATACACTAGATTGCAAATGCAGACCCAGAGACTACACTCAAGGCCATTACTCACCAACAGCACACAGAAAGAAAACTGTTATCTTATTACAGACTCCACACAGATCCATCTGCCATCAAGACCTAGACTTGCAGAATCTGCTTAGACTACCTTCTTACAACCTACCTCAATCTGCAGCAACACCACTGGGCTGCAGCATCATTCTGAGATGGGCACTGGTGTCACAGGCCACAGGAGCACTGCTCTGGGGACAGCTGAGCTCAGGCTGGCACAGAACAGCACTGGAACCCTACGTCCATGAGTCCTACTGGTGGCAAGGTGGGACAGCCAGGCTAGATCATCCTCAAGATGGACTTTGTGCCACTCATCGCAGCATGTTAGAGACCAGTTGTTCTGATTGCAGCCCAAAAGTTCAAGGAGTTTTCACCTAATCATCCACTCGAGTAGCCAATTCTTCAGCAGTTTGTATTTGAGCATGTAAGGGGAGAAAGTCCTGACATTCTTTATAAAGAATAAATCATATTCACATTTTTCTCCTCCTCCACTGAGCTAGTAATCTCAATGTAGAAAGCTGGTCAGGGAAAGTGTATCCAGGATTTACTTCATCATGTACACAGGGACTGTGGTGAGCCTGGCTAGCCTGTATTCCCTAGATCTTCCTCCTTGAAGATAGGACTGACATTTGCTTTCTTCCAGTCCTCAGGAAACTTACACAGCCACCATAACTTTTCAAAGATTACCAAGAGTGGCTTCATAATGATGTTGTGAGTTTGTAGGTGCACCCTGCCACAGCCTGGGCTTGTGTTTGCCCAGTCTGTTTAAACATTCCCTAACCTACTCCTCCTCCCCCAGGGGTAAATCCCCTCTGTTACCAGGTCCTCTGCCCTCTTTCACCATGACATTTTCCCTCAACTTGCTGCTGCTCCAGCTACACTTGCAGAAATGTTTCTTCACATCCCTTGCCAGATTCATCTCTAGGGAGGTTTTTTGCTTTCCAAACCCCTGTGTCCAACTTTCCTCTTAGTCACCTTACTGCTCTGGAATGCAGGAGCACTTCAAGCAGTGGAGTACACCTGGCTTACTTCAAATATTTCACTCTGAATTTATGCTGACCTTGAAGATCTTGACAGAACTTTGCCTTCACAGGACTACTTTTAATGTAATTGAAGGTTTCTATCTTCATTTTATCCATTATGTCATTTTCAGCATCTCTCTCCAGCAAGGTGCTGTAAAGCTTGTCAGAATGTATTTAAAATTTGAAGGTGTTTTTTTTTTTCCTCCAATTTTGCAAGGGCTTTACTGCCATTAATAGATCCATTTACTAGCTAATACCTTCATGGTATTATTATACACACTTTGTAGATGAATACCCTTACCTCAGTATAATATTGGTAGTTTACCAAGACACAAATAACTACATGTGATCTGATAATTCCCTGAAAAAAAATACAGAGCAATAATGATAAACTAAACCAAAAACACATGAGAAGACTCACCAAATCAAGAGGAAATTTGGAGTTCAAATCTATATATGAATTCATATTTTATAGTTCAATTACATTATTCAGTTATATGGCATGATGTTTTTAACTGAGCAAGACAAAGCCTTATTCCAAGTTAGTGCATCTACAACTTCCAGTAATGAGGTTGGTTGGTTTAAAGCAACTTCTGACAGGGTAGTGAATCGCATACATAAGTAACAGATATGGGAGACAGCTGTGCTAAACCATGTGATATACAGGGTACTCTGCCAATTGGTGTACTGGCAGTTCTCAGATGTGTTCAAAAGCTCTAACTTGTTTTTTCAAGTGTCACTGAATGAATTCAGATGTAGAATTTTAAAGGGATAATATGTAAGCCAAAGACTAACTGCTGGTCAGTAATCAAAGAATACTGAATTTACATAAGGAATTAAACGCGAAGACAGCTGGGGTGCTGGTTAGTTGTCTAAAAAAAGCCCAAAGGACAGGATACATCTGTTTAAAATGGTTCCACGGACTTCTGTTAGGACTATTGAATCTCATCCCCAGTGGTGGTTTTGATGTCCTCTTTGGGGTCTAGCTTGTCAGTCTCAATGGCAAGGGGTTTCTGCAAGTTTTATCTCAGATAAAATACATGAGAAAACCTTTCAGACACTGTAGAGCACCCCAGACAGCTTTGAGCATCCATATATAGGTGGCAGAGACCAAACTGTCTGTCATTACATGGACCTGAATCATACACCCTATTTTAAGTTTTATCCTGTGGACAAAGAGGATAGAAAACAAAAAAAAAAAAAACGTGTAAAAAAATATCAATTGTGCAAGGAACAGGAACAGTTTCCTGCAATGCATGAATACAAAGCTTAACTTTATGAAGAACTTGGTGAATTCATTAAAGAGATACAGGGAAGTAATGGTCTTAAAGCAGAGGACTCTGTAGCCTCTGCTTCAATTCTTCAATTGAAGTTTCAAACTTCAATTCAGTTTCCCCTTCACCTGACAAGAGTCCCTTTTCTACTCATGAAAAAAGTGAGAACCTGATGTTTACGAAACTCAGTAGGGCAACATGAGGAGAAACATGACGTGGTTTGTGAGGTGCCAAGGAATACTCTCTGCTGAGGGAGTAGGAAATGTGAAAACATCTGTTTTACAAGAAAATTTAATCTTTATTTTATGAAGAAAAAGCCTCAGTGGATTCCCTGAGACAAGGGAATGGGGGGTAGAGGGAGAAGAACAAATTACAAGTTCTTCTATTTTATACATTCATAGACAAGAATTTTAGAAAGAAAAAATAAAGAATGGAGGTAAGGATTATGCACCATGGTTAAATAAAAGAGAATAGTGATCTTTAGTAAATAGGGAAAATTGAAAATGAGGGCTCACTTAAGACACTTTATGCTTACTTAATAACAGGGCTCAGAAAGTGTTCAGTCCAAATCTGTTATGTTCATTAACCTCCAGGAAACTAATGGCACACTTGAAACTACTTCATCATAACCTTACAAATAGTCCAGTTCTTCAGGGAAGAGAAAATGCCCCCAAGCACATTCCCCTTATCCTGCCCTGGCCATAGCACCAGGTGCTGTTTGCCAGCACTTCCCTGGCTCCTGGCAAGGTAAGAGTTCTCCCTTGCAACTCACAGCATCAGTGAGCTGGCAGCATCAATATCTGCATGATGCTTCCTGTAAAGATGATACTTACTGGCCAATATGAGCTCTCATCTGTGGTTTTCTCTATGGATGCTAATCTGAATGCAATTTTTAAATTCTGTTGTAGATTATATTTGCTTCCTGTAACATGTATTGAGGCCACTCTCTAAAGAGGCCTCTTGACTTTCACTAGAGAACTGCAGTAACAGCACAAATTACTTAGAAGGAGCATGGATATAAACTTACAGAGATAATATCAACATTAATTATCCAGTACATCTATTCAAGCTTACACCTCATGAGTGCCTTGCTTATATTTGCCTCAGTTCACTGTAAATCTCCCTTTCATTACTGTTAACAGCCCACAAAGGTGACTATTTTTATATATTCTAGAGGCATACATATTCACACTTTGAAAAAAACCCTAAACACACCAAATGTCTGATGAACAGTTCCCTTTTATCCTTAACATATTCAAAGGCCAATATTTTAGTGCTGTAATGAAATAAAACCTTTTCTTGAACAGAAGCATGCTAGCACACTTTGATCATCACTTGTGTCTATTTTCAGCACATATTTGTTGACTGCTCTAGAGTGCATTAAAATAAACTAATCCTTTAGGAATGTGTTTTTGGTGTTCCAATTATGATAATTAAAAAGATAGTATTCATGCTGCTTAGATGAGATGAAGTGTACTTATATACATTTTGAGACTCTAAAGGCAATGACATATACCTGTTTTCCTTGTTAAGTACCTATAATTAAAGGGGAAATCGACGAGCAAATGCACAAAAAATTGAAAAATTATCCAAACTAGGATTAAAAAATTATTGACAACCATTATAAACATGCATATCAGTTCATCTAAGACACTTTGAATTATGGAAAAAAAGAAAATAAATAAATAGAACTCACATACATCAGGAGTAAACTTGTATAACATTAAGTTAAAATATACATAACGTATTTTTTTCATTCTGCTCTTTGTGGCATATCTTACCTTTATGCAACTACTTATTTCTCCTTTGGAGATATTAACAGAATCATTGGTTATTCAAACTATCAATAGTTTAGTAATGAAAATGGAACAAAGCAACAGCAAACAAAAAAGTGTTTACACTAAAAGACAGCAAAATTTGGTACATCTACTGCATATGCAAGCTTTGCTATAGTCTTCCAAATCTAATAATTTTTAAAATCATCTAGTTTCTGTTCTCTATTAATTTTCTTTTTTAGTGAAATGAGATCTTTTCTTCCAAGTAACTTAGTAGTCAAGTTAAAAACACTAACAGCTTGCCTATATGAAGATCACAAGGACTTGCATGGATATTCCAATATTTATGTGAGTGATACAGAGTACAGAGAGAAGAATTTGTGATCCTTCCATTGGGAGTGTCAGAGACCTCCCTGTGCTCAGAGCATAGAAAGTAAAACAGCTGTCTAAAGCTCAGAACTCATCATGACATCCACATTCCCTTGTGCAGGTACCTGACCTCCTTTTCAGAATCCATGGGTCAAGGCACTGATGTTTCTTTTACTCTAAACTTTTTCAAGAAGCCTCCAGTGACTAATCAACTTTAGAGTTACTGTGGTTTTGTTGATACCATCACACAGTACATTTCCATTTCCAAACTAACGGTCCTAATTTTTAGAATCAAATTTTGGAACCGGGGATTTTCCAGTTCATGTAGAAACTACTTTCCATAATCAAATTCTATTATGCATTTTAAATTCTTATTTCTCAAATTCTTCTCAATAAAGTCACTTATAAAGAGCAAAAATAGATGGGTCTTGAAGACACTAAAGTCCAGTTTTCCCACTGAAGAGCAAGGACACTCAAGCAGATGAAGAGGGTATCTGGTCCATTCACTCATTTACAGGAGTGATCAGTAGTACAGGTGAAGGGAAAGAGTGTCAGTCAATTTCCTGTGAGGAAATTCTTTTGCTAGCACATATTCCTACCTTCCAACAGCCAGCAGCAGAGGAAATTGTCCTCCTGGACTGGATTTATATACCTGTTCTTTTGTACAGAACAGAACACCCTCCCTTAAGCTCATCTTCTAATGCAGTGAGTAGCACAGATACTTGCAATACATCCCTCCAACGTTTTAGATTAAGAAAGCATGATTTTTTTTCTCTAAAAGGAAAAGCAAAAAAATCCTACATTCTCAGGTTCACTCTTCACTGTTATAGCATATGGTTATTCACTCTCTCTATTCCAACATGTGGTCACAACCACATTCCCTCATTTAAAGGATAAAATTACTCGTTTTGAAGATCCCTCTGAACTGTCTTTTGAAAAACAGGATTTGACACTTGCCACACCTATTCTTTTTGTGCTGAGGCCACTATAAGTCATAGGCTATACATCAAAGCTGGTTGTTTGGAAATTGTTTGTCCAAGTTCCTTTGAAATACCCAGGGGAATATTATCTGGTCCTTATATTTGTCACAGTTCATTTTATGAATTTCCTCTACAGTCCCTTCTGACACTAAATTTAAAACAATTTCTGGGACTAACCTCTCACAAGAAAAAGCTCTAGGATTAGAACTTCCCAACTCTTCCAACACAAAGAATTATCTTATTTCTTATGTCTTAGAGACTCTCCTCTCTCAGTGGAGTTGACAAAAAGGTTTATAATTAGTTCTTATGCTCCTAGAAATTTGGTCATGAAAATATTCCTGGGCTTGCTGTATCACAATTTTGCATTTACCTTGCTCGAGTTCAAACTTAATTCTTATTCTCAAATGACTCTGGTTTCTATAACTTTTTTTCTGTTATTTAACTCGGCCTTTTAAAATGCCACAGCTCTTATGCCATGTGAGCAGCCCCCAGAACTTTGTACAGATTACTACTGAAAGCACAGCTACAGAGCAGTAAGGTAGGAGTTCTTCCCCACCAGGATCAATGGGAAGTCAGTAGTGATGTGTCAAATATTTACCAGCTACTTCTACCAGAGAATGTTCCTCTCACATCCTCCCACAAGGCCTCTTGCCCCATAAAACCATACCAGCCAGCAGTGGAAGACAGTACTGTGCCTTTCTCTGAATCTCCCCTCATGTTGCACACGATTTATAGGGCATGATTACATTTGTACCACTCTCTCAAGTACGAGAGGGTTTTGTTAAGAAAGAGCCACTTTTCCTCTTTGAAACAGTCCTAAAAGGACTGAGTGGCACTGTCCAAACTTCCAGGTCACTTGCCAGCAGAACAAGAAGGTCAGCAGTTAGGATAGAAAATACAATTACCTCTGCACTCATGACTGATGGGTTACATTTGACAATGCTCTGCCTCCTGACTTTTAGACACAGCGAGTGAAATTTTCAGTGTCTCCAGCCTCTCATCACAGTTTTCTCTAATGTGCCATGGCAGAGAAGCTGGGTCAGCTGAGCACTGCTCAAATTATAAAGAACCTGATAATCAAGAAGGTATAAGAGTGATGGCTCTCATTTTTCTCTGAGCAGGCTTCCTCTTCACTCACACAAACCTTTCTAGCAGCAGTGGTGGCTGGAGGAAGAGCAGCTGTAATGCTTCTCAGGTACCTCAGAGTTGTGACCACCTCAGCCAAGCGCTCCCTCAGATGATCAACAAAAACATCACTGCCCAATGATGGCAGCCCTCTAATAAAGGGAGAGCTATCTAAATCTAGCACTAATTTTAATCAAAGGAACTGCCTAATTTTAATACATGCTTTACAAATGCGATCACTTAAACATGAAAAATTTAAGTGAGTGGTTAGAAGGTAAAATGGTTTACACAGAAATTGGTAGAAGCAAATAGCAGCAGACTCATATTTCCAGTCCTCTGTTATACTTTCTTCAGTGTGATACATTAACTTTGTGCCTTTCTCTCTGCGACCAAAAGAGATTCAGGAGAAAAAGGGGGAATCATAACAGTTTTTGAGGTCATGTCTCTGGGGACTGAGACCACAGAAGTGGTGGCAGCCACCTTCTAGACCCCAACAGCATAAAAAAAGAAGGCTGATTTAACATGAAGAGCTAATAAGAGCAAAGAGAAATTGCCAGGGTAAAGGTAAAACTGTTGAACACAGAAAACTTGGCATAGAATTTTGAAGCCTGTTAGAAAATTTCAGTTCAAAGCCCCATTAAAGCAAACAGGTATGAACATCCAAAGTCATAACACATCTTTGAAAAACTCAGCTCTTTTACCTTATTTGTTTCCACACTAGAATATATGCTATCTAAAAACCACCAGTAACAAAAATTAGAATAAGACAGCTAGCACTGCACAAACAGGTAAGAATTTTCAGTTAACTACAGATATCACTCCTTGTCCTTGAAGGTATTGAACAAATCCACTGGATACACCTTCTTATGTTTTCTGCTCTATATCACAGTCTTTTCTAGTCACATTTATTGTAACATATCTGTCAATACTAGAGGACAGAACTGCTATCACTGTGTATTTATGGAGATATGTGTACAGATGTTTTTGCTACAGAAAACAGAAGATAGAAACATTAAGCTTAGTAAAAGTGATTTAAGCTATCATTGACAATGGACAGAGTACAAACACACACACACATGATCACTGCAACTCCTCTGACTCAGGGTAACTCATGGAGCAACAGTAGTTCCAATCTGTGGGAGCTCTGGGTTTTCCAGAATGATCCTCTCACTTGTCTCACAGCTGAATTACCAGCTTTGAACTTCTAATTTTCAGTTATAATCAAAACAATAGGTATAGCTGTTATCTGAAGCTTGATGCATTCATTCTCAAACAGGCAGTTTGTAAGGAGGCTTGGAAGGTAGATACTCACTGATCTGGTTGGTAGATGCACTATAAAAAGCATTTACAGTAGTTGGGCTTGTAAACCACCTGTAGTAAGAACAAAAGAAATTATCTGTCAGTACATTGACATTTACCTCTATGAATCAAAGGAGCAAAGATAAAAATTGAACTCAGTAGAAGGAAGTAAAAACACTAAGGACTTAAAACACATTAAAGTTTTTATCCACTTCAGTACATGCTACTTTCCAGAACATTGAAATCTATTGTTTAATGACATCAACTTCATACAGTCAATGAATGCCCAACAGGAGAGATTCTTAGGGTTCCTATCATGTGATGTGTTTAATTTTTATGTGACCACTGTGCTTGTGAGGCCAGCCATGCTGATGAAACAAAATTCACCCAGCAGAGGCTGCAATACTGACAGCAGCTGCAAAAACTCTCTTGGGTGTCTTTCAAATACGTGTGGTGGATCTCCCTGTTGAAATTAGAGGAGGGCATTCTGAAACAAGTACAACAACTACTTGAAAATTAGGATTATGCCAGCAACATAAACAGGTAATTTCTGGGAATGTAAATTCAAAATAAACAGCTTCATGTTCAGTGACCATCCTAAAGAAACAGACCTCTTGCCAGTCATTTCTCCTCATAGTTTGATTTCTCATATACAGTGGAAGAAACCCTAGATTTGAATAGGAGTTGGAGTTTGATGATCCTTGTGAGACCTTTCTAACTCAAGATATTCTATAATTCCATGAATAGCACATGAATCTCCTTAGCCTAAGGTCATCTATATTGACAGTGGCTTCAACCATCTGAATGGAAAATCTTGACTGACTTCAGCAAGATCCAAATCCCCTCAGAAGAAACCCCGAGTCCAGTGAGCCCAAGATTTCACATTATGATTTTATAAGGGAGAAGAGAGGTAAAAGAAATAAAGATTATGATAATTAGTGGTTAGTTCATAAAAACTTAGAATCAACTCTAATAAATGTCCAAACAGGAACATCCTGATGTCATTAGCAAAATATTACTCAAAAGTTTCATAAAAGCCATGTGAATGGAGTGTGATTGCTTTGGAAAATTTATTTTAAGGACAAGAGAAAGGAGCTGCAAAACAATGAGTAAGACAAAGGAAGATCTCTCAGAATATGGAAAATATGTGATATCAGTGACAATGTATACACAATTTATGCTTTAAAATAGCCCCATTAATAAAAGAGTTATCTGCAGATCTTGATTGTTTTTCTGACAACTAATGTCCTTTCTTAAACCGTGTAACAAAGGGGAGTTTTAAAATGGCAGCATTTTGTTTTTTATCAATAAATTTAACTGGTTGTTTTATTCTCCAAGCTGAGCAGCTTATTTTGCAATGCATCAACTAGAAAAACTAATCAATGAAGGCTAAAAGAATGATGTCATGTACATATTTTAACCATTCATCACATTACAGGCTCTAATTGTCAGAGATAACTCTCCCTGTTTTGTTTATTAGGAGACTGTGAAGGGGAGGAGCAGGGGGAGGTTGGTTTCTGGTCTGTTTTCTGCTTTCTTCATAATAAGGAGATTAAATGTTAGAGGTAATGTAGTGAGATAATGGAAAATTGAAGAAAGAATGTATATGGTGAGAGGATAATGAAAAAAATTAGGAGCTTAATTAACTACATTTCAATTTTATGTTTGTTTACAGCAGCAATCAGCTAAACTGTTTTGACGGATGCAAGCCTGCCATTTATGCCTTGGGACCTGTGCTCCAGGCTTATCTCTAAATCTGGAGGACTGCCCCTTTTTCAACAAGGAGAAAACCCATCTGAAAAGGACACATCTGAAACAGTCCAAACATCAATTTATATTTTACTGTAAGTTTGAGCAAAGACACACATGCTATGACTTGCTCCTCACCCTCCTGGTTTGCTTTGCTTACAATGGTCTTTCTGTTCTCAAAAAGCAATTTTTAAGCATGAAAAGGGCTTCAGCGACAGAAAATTCTCCCTTTTTGAAAATTCCTCTTAGCCTTCTTTTCCAGAGGATCAAGGGCCTGAGATGTGCAACAGATACTTCAAAACAGATTAATGTGCTGTGGTTCTTCTCTCCATCCTCTGGGGGGGTTTACCACAGCTAGCTGCAGAGAGGAACCACCACAAGCAGCAGCAAAGAGCTCTTCACTGACTAGGGACAGCTTTCTATCAGCACGAGTTTGCACTTGTCTCTACTGGGTGAGGAGCTGGTGATGCAGGTACTTGTTCCCACAGGAACACCTCAGCCTGCCCAAGAGCAGCAGTGAATGCTGGTGTAATTTGGTCCTCCACATTCACTGAGGGAGGATATCACACCATCCTCTGGCTATACTTTCATACCTATCAACTCACAGACTTGTAGCTTGCAGGCTAAGACCTATCACAGCATCCCTGTCCTGAGACTGCTGCTTTTCTCATCATCTACCACCACAGTAGCAGAACCCATCCTGTTTGCTGAGCTTAGCATGAGCCAAAGACAGAGCAGCCTTGATTTTCTCACTGTAAAACTAAACTCAGTTATTTCCAAATTGTTCTTTTATAATGAGGCCTCAAGAATGACCCTGTATGAAATTCAGTATGCTTTTAATCAGTTAGGAAGAAGACACTTCGCAGCCATACTGAGGAGTCAGGAAGAATGGGAGTTATCTAGTAACAAGCAGAGTATTTAATATTTGACATTTGGCAAGCATATTTCCATTCCAGCATTTTGTTGTACCATTTTGAGCCCTCTCAAAAAGATTAAGGAAGTATTTTCCACAAAAGAGTAGAAATAACCAGGACTGCTTCCATCCAAACTAGCAGAACACCTTTACTTCTCAACTGACATGCTCTATCAGTGAGCTCCTTGAAATGACTGAACCTTCAGGGACAGTCCTTAACTAATAACACACCAAATTACAACATGAAGTGTGTAATAAATAGCTGTTGCTGTTAAATTTCAAGGAGAAGCAAATTTACTTTCATTGACTTCCATTCCTGTTTGAAGTCAGATTCCCTAAGCATTTGCTCTAGGTCTGGTTACAGTTTCTGTCTGCTTTATCTACTAACAGAAGGATAGAAAAAAATAAAGGCATGACACATTCCAAGCTCCTATCAATTACAAAGTAAATAAATAAAAATTTTAGTACTGTTTACACTGTTTTCATTTGTTATAAGTTTGTGAGAAAGGGACAGCTTTGAATGATGCCCTTAGGAGATAGCATTACCTATCTACTACTGCAGCAGTCAAAACCTAGTTCTGCAGAGCTGACACCTGTAAGGCTGAGATTTCCCTTGTAGAAATAAAATGTGGAACATATACTGAGATAGTGGGGCAGAAACTCTCTTAGTCTGTTCTTGAGGCTGCAATTTTCTGTGTGATATTTTCTTCCTGTGTTAAGAGTATAGTGTGCTACATTGCCATTCATGAACAGGGTTGGCTGGGAACATTTACAACACAGGAAAAAGCTAATTTATTTAATTCTCTGTAAAGTGCAGACTGAATTTGCAAATTGGTCTTCAGTTTTTTGAGTTGGAAGAAATTTTTTGATTTGCTGTTCAACATTCTAAGAAATAAAAAATAAATAATCTTATAAACAAAGAAAATGAACTTGTCAATGTACAAAGAATTAAGCTGGTTAGAAGTGAAAAGCTGCACAAAGTTTCTGGAAGCTGCAAAATGTCTACCAAAGAACATGCTATAAAGAAAAACTTCTAAACAGGAGGCAACCTTCAAGGTGACTTTCAAAATCAAATTTCCTCTTCTCATTGTTAATCTCTTTTATATATTTACCCATGTAGAAACAGACTATTATCCTAGGCCAGGCTGCCATCTGTCTCCCTTAGGAATGGGCAAGCAGCTAGGATGGTGAGGCTGGGCCCAGCCTTCAGTGCCACATTACTGCTAAAAATGAGGTTCAAAGACCAGGAAAAGGCTCCAGGAGGCTCCTTTCCAGCCCCTCCTCTCCAGGGCAGGTCCCAGCCACGTGATTTCCAGCAGCATCTCTCCAACAGACAACAGCCTGCCCAGTGTTTTTGATGGCTGCTTTTCCTGATTTGCAGAAGGAGCTTTTTCACTATTCTTAGTGGTATTCAACCCAGAATCTCTCAGAGCTGCCCTCCCTTGTGCAAACCAAGAGCCAGGGCTTACACACAGTAGTGAGTGGTCAAGAAAAACAGGGTAGGTCCTGGAGGAGACCCCAGAATCCTCTCATAGCCTATTTCCTTTGTATCCTCTTATCAGGATACCAGATGTCTACGTCCCCAGCACTGAAAGTCTAGTGAAAAATGGAGAAAGATTTGGCCAGAACTATAAATCTTAGATTATATGCTGACTTCAAAGGAGAAAGATGACTAATAATGGTGTGCCCAAGAAGTCCTCTGATGCTTTGTTATTTGCAAGTAGGATATCAGTGTTAAGAAGGACAGATGCCATCACTGATAAAAAGGTGCATATGTTTGTATGTTTGTATGTATGTTTGTATACACACACATGTATATTTGTATGTATGAATGCATGACTCCATAGATGGATAGGAAAATGCAATTAAAACCCTGACTCTTCTTAATTTTTCCTTTCCACATCACCATCCCCTCTCCCTGTATTGCCTTTCATTTTCCTCTGCTCCAGCTGTATTTCACCTGGGCTATGTTTGTCTTCACATCTGGTGCCCATCCTCCCACACTGCCCCTTCCAGACTCTCCACTGAGCTTCTCTACCTAACCTGATCTGGTTTGTTCACTATCTTTCACAGCTCCTGCACAAATCCTTTTCATTTTTCTCTCTGCTGATACCTAAGCACTTTTTTTTCTTGTTTGATAGAGCCAGCTGTGAAGGTGACAGTCATCTCCCCAGCCAGCTGTGAGGATGGCAGCTGGCATCCAAATCAGGTGTTGAGCACAAGTAATACCTCCCAGAGCTGTGGTGTCCTCAGGGGAGCCTGGCCCAGGACTGGCAGGACAGGCAACTCCAGCACCCCTTGCCCTGTCACAGCTTCCTAGCGCCTGTCCCACTACCTGTGCCCTGAGCAATGCCTCCTCCTTCTCCTGTCAGGCAGATAAATGCCAGTGATGGAGGGGACAGAAGAGAGAATACAGGTTTTTGATAATTACTCCTGCTTTAGGTTTTTTTCCTTTTTTTTAGATTAAAAACCGTTGAATTTCCAAACCAATTCTTTCCCACTTTGTTATCCACACTTCCCCTTATTTTATCCAACTGCTTTGTCTTGTATCTCCCATCTCCTCTGTCCATCCCTTGATGGTGTTTCCCTGGTGCTTTGACTGAACAATCATTTTAATTTCACATTTAGGTGAGGAAAGGGATTCCAGATTGAAATAATATTATTGAGATATATGGTCTGCTAAAAGAATAGTGCTTTACCTTTTGGGTATAATATTACTTTACATTTTATTTCCTTAAACACTCATTCTCTTATTTATCTTTTTCAGTCCACAACTTTGATGATCTTATAATATCTATCTCGAAATATAAATGTTATGCTAAAAGCTACTAAACTTGGGAAAAGAAGAAATTAAGCAAATAGAAACAAAAACCCAAGGGTAATTAGCTATTAACATAGCACCAAGCTTCATCAAAAATTCTGTGGAGTTCTATGAAATGTAAAAGTTTAATAAACAAAAACAGAAAAATGAGAGAAAAAAAAGAGAGGTAAAAACATCAGAAAGCAGTGGAGTATAATAATTTAGAAGTGGAAAGTGGCTAAAAAGTGGCTGATATTTTTGAGGCTGGGTTTGACATGCCTCAGACCGGTAAATGGGAGTTATTGATTTGTTTTAATAATTTTTAAAAAAAAACATTACAGGAGATAGCAATGACTCTGTGCCTTGGTGTCCCTCAGCAGGCAGAGCGACACCACTTTCAGAGCCCTTTTCTATCACTGAACAGTTGCAGAGACAGAATAATGTTCCAGCAGGAGCCCTAATTATCCCTCCCTGTCGGGGCTCAGGTGGAGATTACCTCCAGCCCTGCAGAAGGCAGAGCAAATATCTGTGCTAACAAAGGGAAAGGACCAGAAATCAAACTGGCACCCCCAGGCCTGACTGCGCTCTGAGGGTTGACAAGAAAAGAGCTGCGAGGGTGATGGGGGCTGGCTATTACGTAGTCCGGGAAATAAGGTGGTAAAGACAGGCATGAGAAGGTGTTCAATCTTGTAGTGGGCAATTGGATAACACTTTCATTTTTTAAGCATACTCATGTGACAGCTCTCAGACTACAGTCCTTGAGTCAGGGGCTGTCTACCAATTGATTTCCTTACAGGGGAGCTTTCCCATTGTGCAAAGAATCTGTAGGTTCTGTATCAGTGCTGTCCCAAGGCTGACCATTGTTATAGAGAGGCCGGTATTGTTTCACTGCTCTCTTGGAACTGTTATTCTGAAGAGAATACACCATCATGGTCTAGTCCTGACATCCAGGAAAATTCCTAAAATCATCCCCTGTGGTTGACCAGTGCAATGTCAGAGAAAGCTGTGATGAGAAGGTAAAATGCACAATTAAATCTAAACTATAAATAATGCCTTGAACACACAAAGCCAAATTAAAACACCCTAGCCATGAACAAACTTCCTTTGTCCCCCTGCCTCATGGACAGCACAGACCCACCCCCAGAACAAGGTATGGTTCAGTCTGAGTAGGATTTCTGGAGTCCTAAGGAGATACCACCACAGGAGCTAAGCACTGGCACTGGTTTCAAAGCCTGTGTGTAGAAGGAGTCATTTTGAAGTAGTATGATTAGACTAATTAAGTTCTGCTTAGGTTTTAATTTGCATTTTAAGGATTTGTTTACCCACCAGTAAGAAAAGAGAATGATTCTCTCATGTATTTTATGACAGTTTGTGACACAATCTGCACTCTCATGTTTACAAATAAATAAAAATAACATACATAGGTTAAATTATGTTTTATTCTGTATCATTGCTATCAACAGCAGGCAACTAACAATGCTGATTTGTATTACTAATAGTAAAATTATCTCTTACTATGATTTCATTCCTACAAAATTTATTTCATAAATCCCTGCTGTACCATTTCAAACTCGAACTGTGACCAAGAGACATAATCCATTTTTAATTGTGATTAAATTACTGTTTTATTCATTAAATTAATTTTAAGCTTTAAGCATGTGACTACTCTGCATATGAACAGGGATACTTTGAACTTACCATAAAAAAAAAAAATCCACAGGAGTTTCTGAATAATGGGAGTTTGCCCATAGGCCTTTTGTGGCATAACATATTGCTGTTAACATAATTCTATTAAAACTTAATATATAACAGTATTTAATATACAAATTAAATAAGTTAAAATATTGTTAGAAGATTATGTAAATTTTCCTTTTGTCTACTCACTCTGTTTTTGGAACTTCTTTTCTAAGCCAGTAGAAATCAGATTGTGCTGCGTATTTGCGAGTTTGCAATACATTGCCAAAATAATCACTTTCTGTAAACTTCAGCTGTATCAAGAAAGCACAGATATTTTTAAAGCATGTCCAAAGAAACAAAAGCTGACATAAAACAAGCAGAATTTTTATTTTATATGAGATAATCACCTAATTTTTTAGCGATTATCAAAGCGAGTAAAATTTTCACACTTGGTAGGAAGAATAAATATTTTATGAGCTTAGCTAAAAAAATAGTGTCTGAACAGATCTGCACAAGGGTCTGGAACAGTGGGAAAGCTCTTCACTGTGCAGAGTGCTGCTGAAGGAATCATAAGCACTGAACAATGGATTGCAGACTGCACATTTCTATGGCTATTATTAAGAGAGCCTCTTTCCAGGAGGAAGTAGGCTTACTTGTCTTTTTGAAAGTGCATTTTAAAACCACTTCCAACAATGTAATGAAGTCCTCTTTTTCAGTTTACTTTACATTTTATAACAAATACTTCATATTCTGTGCCTTCTAAGAGTTCTGCCACATTAAATATTTACAGCCATAGGGCTCCATTCTTCCATAAGTTTCCAAATCTAATAGCATTCACACACACAAAAATAAACAGGAAAGGAAAAGGGATGTTAATAGGTTATAAATCCATGTCATCAGTTTAAAACAATTCTAGAGTTTGTGAGGAAGTTGCTTTTCAGATGTAAAGTATGGTTTTTCAAGCATGAGTAAAGAAGTATTTTTTGCCAGACATTGCTACTTATCTGAGCAAATCATAGCTGAGTGATAGAGTTGGTCACATGTTCTGTCTCATTATTCTGTTTTCACTGCACCATCTCACCCTCCAGTTCCCATGGACAAGGACTAGGCTGGTGGAGTTGGTTGTTTCAATAAATGATGCCTCTATTTAGTGTTTGTTCATGTGCTCTTACAAAGATGATGATCATTCTTTCATTTTACTGGTTCAGGATTGAACTTCTGTTTCTAGTTTGCCTGTGACTTTCAGTAATACAGTTCATCAAATGCATGCCACAGTTGGAAAATAGTAAAATATATTATTATGAGTAATCATTTGCCTTCCTGCCTTAGTTAGGCTGGACAGGTACTGGAGAATGAAGGAGAGGCCTCACAGTACCCTTGTCAAGCAGGCAGCACAATAGGGCTATCCACTGGTTAGGTCCTCTTGGCATGATTATAAGCATCAATTGTAAATTAAATTCATAGCCTGGAGAGACTTGGAGAACCCGTATAGGGCATCCTAAATTATGATATTATGAGGTAAAATGCATTAGTCTCTTTGAAAATCATTATTTAAGAAGAAATGCTTTTGGTTTGTTCCATTTTTATAACCAAGTGCAAAATTATTACAGTGTGTGCTTAACCTTTAAAATGCTTAATAGCAGGAAGGTTCTTTGCACCCAGGCAGATTTTACTCCCAGCAGGCCTCATGATCTCACTTAGATACAACAGCACTGACTATTTAGACACAATTTAGAGCTAGCATGCTTCAAAAATAAAATAAAAATTACAATGAGTCCAGGTGCATGCCAAACAAAAGACTAGCTTTGACTTTAGACTAGCTTTGACTTTAGATAGCAGCAAAACACAGCAAAGAATGGCTGCAATAAATGAATACAGCTGCAAGCCTGACACTTACTGTTTTGATGTCTTCATTAATATATGTGTCATTCATTATAAACTGAGGGTAACCAACTTTCGCCATAACTGCTTTTGCCTTTGAAAAAGAAAAAGAGAAAAAAAAAAGTTTTGACAGATAAAACCACTTCCCAGCCTACAGCTTTTTCTCTTTCTTGCTCAGCTTCTACTTTGTATTATTATGCTTCCCTGGAGCCATCCTAATTTAACTTCAAAACAACTTGCCTACAAGGTAAACTTGGTGCCACAAATGAGCTTGGCATCACAACACAGAGGGTCCAGATTCCATTGTCAGATTATCACAGTGGGTCTATCGCTGCCCGCAGAGCTTTTGCGTACTTACAGCCACGTGTCTGAGTGCAAAATCTTAACAGCTGATTTTCCCTACAGGGTTTTGTGCTAATCAGATGGTCAAATGCCTGTTTGTATGATGTTTTCCAAAGGACAACAGGAAATGGCCTGCTTCGCTATGGCACAGTAGCTGGTACACATCCAACTGCTGAAATAGATTTGATGCACAGATGTGAATCAACCTTAGTCCCAGCAAGTGCACACTGGTGTTTCCACTGAGAGCCACTTCTATCTGCACCTGAGGATGGATCCTTTTCTGAAGGACACTACTTTCTGAAAACCACTGGATTGATCTGTGGTTAGTTCTCCAGTTTCCCTCCGTTACTTTGCAGTCTTTGCCCTTTCCCTAATGTCAGTAGAGGTGTTAAAATAAGACACTGCACTTTTCATTAATTCTCTTTCACTCATGCCTTGGTCCCAGTGTTTATGCACAATCTGCATAAATGGTCCAGTGTGAAGCAGCTGTAGATGAGTATTTCCACTTTGCAAATCATGGTGTGAGTGTATAAACAGCCTTGGTAATGTCCTCACAAAAACACCAGAAGGCCACTCAAGACACCCAGAATCTCTGTGGAAACAGGTTTCCAGAAGAAAAGCAGAAGTATACAAAAAGATAAGATGACATAGCAAGACATGAAATATGACAAGTCCATAGGATAAATTACAGCTATGGATAGCACAAAACTTTTATTTTTTTGTTTTCAGGATGCTGAATGTAATTTCTCCATAAGTCTTTGGAATTCCCTCAACCCCTTAAAAAATGTTCCTCCATGTTCATCAAACCCCGATGTCAAAACTCAAATTTTGCAAGATATGAAAAGCAATAAATAATTTGCCTTCAAAGCAAGTACAATCATACCAATCCTGCATTCTGCTCTCTGTGAGCAGAGCCTGGACCTCTCTAGGGTCCAACAACTTTTATTTCCTTCTTGCTGCAGAGACTGACTGCTCAAGGGAAGATTCCCCTTCCTCCACATACCCTTTCTCCTTCTCCCACTTCACAGTATCTCAATACAGCTGGGCCTCCTATACAGCAAGACCTAAAACCAGCTGTTCCACAGATTTAAGAGGAGGAGTGATGGAGGATTGTCTCCATTTAACCAAAGTCATTCTGTCTCCTCTTTTATTTTTCAAGAAGAAAAGCCTCTTTTCTTCAAACTCCTTCAATATCTCAATCTCACTTCCAACCCAAAGTCATAATCCTCCATTTGTAACATCACAATTAATTGTGGTTGAGATAACTAAGATGTCACAAACAGAAGATAACAACTTCAGGTAGAAAATTAGCAGCAGGAGCAGACGATTTCTTAAGCAAGAAAGATCCCATTGTCATGCAAATTGCCCTAGTAATAAAAAAGCAATGGAAGCAAAATGCTGAATGGAAAATATTAAATGAGACAAATTAACTCTCAACAGAATGTTTCCTCACTTTGCCAGAAGGTTCAGCAGTCTTTCATGATATTGTAAATGCTGTGGTGGGGAGGGAGAATAAAAAGCCAGGAAGTGAGCACCATTTATCTGAAAGTTTGTATGTAATCAAGAGTGTCTAAATTTTTCCTGGTGGTGTTGTCAGGTCCAACTGATCAAACCTTGCAAGGAATCAGAAAACTTCCTTTACCATTTCCCATGTTTCAGTGCTAGTTAAAACTAGCTTTGGAAAAAGAAAGAGCAAAACCCATCAGTTTTAATTTCTGCTAAGTCAGCTAGTTAAATCTAGTGAATCTCAAATGTTCTGCATGAGTTCATCACTTGCTTTGTGACTTTCACATTTGATGTCATGAGATTGAGATTTCTAAGCATGAGAATAAAATAGTCAGACATTATGGAGATTTTTCTTATAAAGGCTATATAAAACCCTAGTAAATAACAGAGCATGTCTTGAGATGTTTGAAAGCAAACTCAAAATGTAATGCTGCTTTTAGTACTTCGAGGCTTTGTCAATATCTAAAGCTGTCTGTATTTTGTGAGGCAGATAGATAGATAAGGGAGAAATATTATATTATTGCATTTGTTACTTAAAAGACATTACCACAATATGTGTGCTTTAGAGATCTGAGCGAATAAGACAGACAAAACTCATGCTGACAGTGAAGTATGCTTGGCTCCTGGTTAGGGAAACTGCTACCCATAGCCAAAGTAAACTCATGAGAGAACACAGAAAGCCTTCTGAAGCCCTTGGGAATCCCTCTGACTGGGATTCCTCCTAGAAGCTTTGCATCAGATGCAAACCTTTTCATCTTAGCCCAGCACTCGGCCCAATTTATTTACACAACTGACAAGATAGAAAGTATCATGTTGAGAGCAGGTTTCTAAATTTGCATGTTGGAAGTCTTGTTTCTGTGCCTTTATTTCTGTTCACTTGTGTAATATTTAACAGCAGTTGGGAGACTCCTTATTTATACAGCACAAGGAAGTGGAAAACTCTTCTACAGCTTGCTTACTCTTTGATAATGATGTCATTAATTTCCCTTTGATAGGATTAAAAGTATATATAAGAGGCCAGCCTTCCAGGAGGCAAGCACAGGGAGTCAAATGAAATGTGACAAATGTACAGGAACCAGCCATGTGGCAGTTGCACATGAATCCACCATAAATCCACCATGCACAACTTTTTATAGTTTAAAGGCTCATTTAACTCCTTTCTCTAATTTGCATATTAAACAGCCATGTGTACAGGAAGAAAAGAGGCGATGGAGTACTTCCCCCAGGCATCATTAAGCACTCAGCCTGCGTTGGGCTGTTGGGTAAATTAAGGAAACTCATCGCTGCAGGGCTCCTCTCCCACTAGCACAGGCAAGAGGCTCTCACAGGGTGCTTCAGGGTAAGTCATGACTGTTCTATCCCAGCAGCCAGAGAGAGCAGGCTCTGAGGCACAGGAGCCAGAGTGGGACTACCTCCACCACTCCTTGTGCATGGAAGTTTCCCCCCTGACTTCAACACAGCCAGGATTTTGCCACCAGTGTCTCTGTCACAGTGAGAGCATTTCAAGTCAGTTTACTACACAGATAAAATAATAAATGAGCTTTCACTCTGCTTAACAACCTGCCAACGTGGGAATGCACAAGTGTTTCAGTGCTCCAAAGCAGCCCAGTTTCCAGCCTATTCAAATTCTCACTTGACAACCAAGCGTGTGAGCATTCTGAGAGCCTTTTTGCCTCTCAGAGTATGACTTGGATATTTTATACAACACTAAGTACTGACATATTTTACTTATTTTAAAGAGAAAACAAAACAAAACATATATCTCATGACAAAGTTTTATGAGTCTGACAGAGATTCTGTATATTAACTCGACTCAATAACTTTGTGAAGATCATTTTTAAGCTTCTAAATATGTAAAAAATTAATACAATTACAGCTCACTGAAAAATTACCATGAAATACATAGTGAAAGCTAAAATCATTCATGGCAAAGTAATGTTCCATTTAATTACAAAGATTAATTCAGCCTTTATATATGTGCCCGGTCTTTTCATTTTTCATTGAGAACAGATGATTTAAGAGCCATCTGGTAAAACTGCAGCATAAATATCACTGCATCTATCTAGGGTTTACATATGGAAAACTAGGAAAATAGAGTGATGGATTTTGGCAAAACACAGGAAAGTTCCATCACAGAGCTAAAGCCCAGTCCTACAGACGTCAGTAGGAAGTCACTACTGACTTGAGTGAGAGATGGATTGAGCTCACCCTAATGATGCACAGAATTCCCTTTGTGGGAAAATGAAATATCAGGGATTTTCACATCGTCAACTACAATGGAAAGTGAAGTGGCAAGTCAAACATGAACACTTGGCCTGAAATGACAATATTTAACAGTACTTGATCTGCAGTCAACTGTCTAATCCAAACTCAAGACGACAGATTATCATTATTTATTTTTAAAACTTGGCTTAACTGTCCTCTTTTTGTTGCATGTCACAATAATAGAAGCTGTATAGACTTTTCAAGATCTGGTGTTTCATTTAATGATAATTCACATACCACCACACTGCACCATAACCATCCCTTCTGCATTACAATAATTGTTTTGAATGCTCTAAAATAATTGCTAAAATAGTAAAGACATAAAATACAGCTATCATTCTGTCTTTGTAATAGCTTGAGGCCAAGGCTAAAGGAAAAAAAAAAATAATTAAGTGACTTATGTGAATAATGGCACCCATGTATACATAAAATTGCTTTCAGTTAAATACACATTATGATTTCAAAAGTAGCTGAGTCCATTTAACAACTTTGTGTTGCAAAATGAAAAAAATGTCCTAGCCCTTGTTCTTCTTCCCTGCTCCTCTCAGCTCTGTCCATCTTCTCATGCTGCCTGCACCCCCAGCCTCCAAAGGCTGCCTCAGCTCCTCAACACATCTTTCTGTGGGACCACTTAACACATCAATAAGACAGCAGAAATTTAACCAAGTTTTTCCCCAGCTAATTTTCTGCCAGATCACTGAGCTGAATCACTCAGTCACTACATGGAGAGGTTCTAGAACTTTTACAAGTGCTAGGGATGCATGATGTGGAAAAGTGGAGGATTATGTGGCACACTAGTTACCACCTCCTCTGAATGATCTTTTGAAACCTAAGCCTGACTCAGAGAAAACTTACTGACAAGTAAATACTACTTAGTACATTTAAAAATACCATACCATACCTTATAATCCTAGGAAACAGAGAAGAAAAGGGGCACAGCAATTCCTAAGCAAATTGTTCATTGGGATTGTATGTTCAATATCTACTATTCAGCAAGACAATATTATTACTCACTGTAAAGATTAAAGCATCCAAAAGTTTAGTAGGACTACCATGAATGAAAGAATCAGAAAAAGCAACAATGAACTTCAGTACCACTCTTTCCTGTCCTAAATCTCTTCTGGCTCTCTGGAATACGATTCAGTCATTGGTTCAAGCACAGTGATGGAAGTTTCACTGGAATTAATTTTTCAGTTTGAACTAATCCCACATGAAATTATTATTTTATTTTAGCAATAGAACTGGACTAAATCAGAGCAAGTGTGAAATTAGCATCTTTATTTCTGTCTTACTTATATAAACATACTAATTGACTGTGATATTTTCATAAGCACAACTTCTCAGTTCAGTGCAGCACTACAATTAATAGACTTATTCATGTTTTCTTCTTCCACCAGGAACTCATTTTGCTTTATTTTTGTTACATTTGCTTTAATTTTGTTAAGAAAAAAAAATATTTGTCCATTTTATTTTAATTCTATTTTCCATTTGCAACCTCTCTATGACAATTAGCATGATTCCATTATCTTATACACAGAATATTACATGTGAGAGGCAGATATTCTGTCTTTCATGAACAGAATGTCAGATCTGCAATACCTTCCTTTGTGGCACACAGAAAACTTTCATCTTTGAAGATATAAGTGGACTTATACCACAGACCAGCACAAACAAGTTCCTGGCACAGGATATGTTTAACTGCTGACTATTTCTGTCCAAAGCACCCAGGTGAGTATTAAGGGTCTTTGTATTTTCTGTGTAGCTGGAATGATGCCCATGGGCCAGAAGAAAGGATGATGCCCAGATATGCAAAATGGCTCAGCTATGGCACCACACCAACAGTGACAACTCCAGCACTGGATTCCCCTCTGCACCCCTGTGGATCACTTGGGGCATGACTGCACCTGAGTGTGTGGAAAATTGGGAGCTCCTACAGCTGCACTTCAAACAAGCCAGAAACGAATGTATTGTGGTCTGAAGACACAGACTATCATTAGGATCATGCTGATATAGACACATGCCCCATGGTGTGTGCTGCTAAGCTGCCTTTGATAGGACTCATGCCAAGCTAGGTTTGAACTTTTACTTAGCACTGTAAAAACCATTCTCCTGCCTTTATTTTCAGGCAACAATACATGACTCCCAATACAGTTATGTCTGAAAACCAAACAAATACTTCCAACTCAAAATTCTCTTTGTGTTTTGAAATTACCTTAGATATCTTTATTGACAAAATTTTGCACCAGGATCCTGAGGATTTGCAGTAGCAAAAAAACCCCAACAAAATTAAATAGCCACCTTTGGCTGGTCTTTGTCACATTGGTGAGCTGCAGAAATTATTGTGTTGAGTTTTCCATAGAAGCTCCTTCCTGGACCCATTTCACTGCTCACCCCCAGAACACCTCATGAGTTGATCCACACTCCTATGTTCATGCCACCTCTTGCTGAAAACACACCCACCTGGATCCAAAAATCTTTTCTGATGTTTTGTTTTAGCTCTGGGCAAGCAGCAGGCTTAAGAAAACCCACTGTGCTAGTAAAATAAAAGTCCCCAGAGAGACAAAAAAACTGCTGTGTGCTGAGATCTCTAGCACTAGACACTGCAAGAGGGGCAGGCTCAGAGATCAGGAGAGGGTGAGGAAGCTCTCTCCCCATCATAACTGTATGGGAAATGATTTACCACAGCGTTCCTCTTCCAGTTTTATGCAAAACTCTGAATAACCTGCTCCAGAAAGAGACAACTTCTGACCTTAGCCTCTGCTTGCATCAGTTTATATTCATTTAACATTTTCAAGGTTAAGCAAAGGTTGCTGAGCACTTTTTTAAAATAAAGAATAGCATGTGAAAAAATCCCTTTTCATTTCTCATTTCCCAAGTGAACTTCAGCTGCAGTCTTGATGCAACTGAAACCAGACACAGCAGAGACTCCTTTAATACTACTCAGACTGAAATAGTGAATGAGAATTTAAACACAACTATTACTCATGACTTGCATGTTTTATCTCTGAGGAGGAATTCCTTTTGCTTGAACAGAGACTCTGACCAACACTGTACCAGTAAGCGTGTCACTATCAGTTGCCCATGCCTTGTGATATATGGGGGGAAAGCAGATGAGTACATAATCAAAAACATAGGCTGCAGAATATAGAAAAAATATATTCAAAAAATACTCTATTCCCTGCTCAAGATCAAATTCCTCTCTATTCCAAACCTTTACATATTTTTATTTTTAAACAAATTATATCTAGGTATTTTCACATTGATGAAGCTCATCCCATATGCAGAAAACTGAGCACAAGGCACTTCACAGCTCCCTCCCAAATGAGGGCAGCCAAGGAAGCCTTTACTCTTAGTCACAGCATCCTGGTCTCTTAAAAGGTCACTAAAGGAACAAATTCCTGAGTCTGATGAGCTCCATGTGGTAAACCTCCTTTACAAGTAAACTCCAGCAATACCAGTACCTGAAACCATTTAAAATCTCACAACTTTGCTTCAGACTCCAGAGACTGGTACAATACCTAAGCAAGTTGAGGTGCTGCTGGTTCATCCTCCTGGTTGTGGACAGCTCAGTGCCAGGACTGAGGCTCCATAGTGGGGTCCCAGCCCACAGCTCCTCTCTCAGTGGGCATTTACAGGACATGGAGATCACCACAGGCAGGAAATGCACTTTTATTGCAAAGAGCAAGGAAATGCCAAGCAGACACCTGAGCATGCCCTTGTAGATTCCTCCACACAGAGAATGGCTCTCCTGCACCTCCATATCTGCTACTGCTGAGCAGGGGGATGACACTGTCTTTGTTACTGCACCTCTACAGGAGACAGGTTTATTTGTTAAAATAACTAAGATAGTGAAAGTTAAAGCTGAAACTGTCCAAGACTTCCAGGGGTAGTGGAGGACCTCTTGCTCTTTGGAAGAATTACTCCGTCATTTAGCATAAGAATGCTTTCATGTTGGGCTTCTGCCATGAAACCTTCAGATTCACCCTAGTTTCTGAGCATCTGCAGGTGTCTGTCCATCTGTCTCCCTCCTATTTCAAGCATGAGATTTGTCACAAATGTTTTGATGTCACACACCCATTCTGGCCTTGTGTAGTCATGGCAGAGTCTAAAAAATGACAGCTGTGAGATCAGGGTTAAATACAATTTCCTCTTCCTTCACCTGTTTTCCACTATCTGTTTGCACGGTGCTCAGGTTATTAATGGAACTGACATCCCTGCACAACTGAGTGAGCAGTAGCAGCAGCCAGATAACAAGGGAGAAGCTGACAGCAGCAATCTAACCCCAGAGATAAGAGATAAGCAAACATGCCATGGCTATTAGTTTCAACTCTGGCCAATGGAGAAGAACATCTCCTGTGGTTACTGATCAGGAAAGACCAGTCTTCCGGTGAAGGTTAAATTAAATTCAGGATGTGATAGATTATTCTTAGAGTTCAAAAATTAAAGTTTGTGATGAGAAATAAATATTTGATGTAAAACAAATGAGAAAGTGAAGGGGATGTTAATCTCATAGAAAGACCTATTTTTATTCTGAGAAAAACATGGAACTCTTCTACACTAGAAGGAAAATACCATTCTCTGTTTTTCCCAGGTGAAAAAAATGTTAATCTAAGAATTGGCATTTTCCAAACAGCTGTCTCAGGAATGGTGCAGGAGTGGCAGCCTGAAAATCCTGACCAAATTCCAAACTAGGCGAGAAGTGCAAACTTTTCAAATCCCTTACATCATTTCTGAGCAGCAACTACTTTCCTTCCAGCTTCCTATTGAGTTGTCCCCATATTTTCATATGTCCATGCACATGGTAGAAGAAGGATTGGGCTGCTCAGCCTCAAAAAGGGATGACTGAGAATGAACCTCATCCATGCCTATAAGTATCGGCAGGGAGTGTCAGGGGATGGAGCCCTTTGGAGGCTCCACTCGATGGTGCTGAGCAGCAGAATGAGAGGCAGAAACTGATGCACAGAAAGTTCCACCTGAACATGAGGAAGAACTTCCATACAGTGGAAGTGACCAAACACTGACACAGATTGCTCAGAGAGGGCATGGAATCTCCCTCACTGCACATGTTCAAGAACCATCTGGGCACAATCCAGCCCCATGTGCTCTGGGATGACCCTCCTTGAGGAGGGAGATTGGACCAGATGACCCCATTGTGGTCCCTTCCAACCTGAGCCATTCTGTCTTTCTGTGAAATATTAGTTAAACCAGAAAGATAAACACCTAGTGATATATTTAATGTACAAGAGAATTGCAGACATGTTGGAAAAGAGTTAAAATGTGACTGTTTTTTCCAAGCTTCAACACATTTCAACCTTCTGAAGAGATCTGTTCATTGCTCCTTGCAATGCAACTACTACAGTACAACCAGGCCCTCAAATTTTTTGCATCTAGGCAGATATTACCCTAATTTCAGAATGCTCACTTCCACAAAGGAGAAGTGTGGCTAAGGTTTAATTGGCACTCAACAAAAGTACATTTTCCAATTTAGAAATGGGAAGGTTGTTTCAATAATATCTGAATCAAACTTTCCAGTAAAACCAGTAAATTAGGAAGTCAGCAGTTACCCCTGTGACTTTTGAACAGGAGTGAAGTGTCTAACTGCAATTAGAGTCTTTGGAAATTCCTCCTGCTTTTCTTAGCTCTTCTGAAGTATGTCTTGCAGCTTCTATGAGTGCTCTGAAGCAGTCTTACACTTTGTGAAGTTCTCTGACATCCTTGAAGCAAAGATACAAAATCATCTTAAAGGAATGTGTAAAAGGTGTCTTGCAAGCTTTAGTTTTGAAACTCCATCCCTCTCTTTTTACCAAGTGTTGTTCTATCAGTTTTGTTCTGGCTTTCATTCTAGAAATAGCCATTGAAATCAGAGGCACTGAGTCTCAGGGTTCTTTCCTCTGTCATATTTTTGCACTAGTTTTCATAGTGGGGTCCCCAGACCCCACAAGACTCAAAAGGCATTTTTAATTTTTGCAGAGCACCCAGTAACCACTTTCAAGACTGGATGATTTGTCATCTTTGTGCAAAACTAGCTTGGCACTAAGCAAGATTAATTTCGTCTCCTGAAAGTGTGGTGCCTGGCCTTTTTGCCTGGGCATCATCTGAGGCATTTTTGCTTCAGATCTCAATGAAATGTTATTTTTCAGAACTGTATCTACTGCATGCCTTGGGCAGACTATGTAAAGAAAAGCAGGAGGCTCCATCCTCACAGTATGTATTGCTGTGACTTTACAGAAGTGAGAGTGAGCACAAAAAGAGAACAGGCAATGATGATTCTCTGGTTTCTGCACTGTCACAACATAGGAGAAGGTGACATTTTTCAGACAAGCAAAAAGACATGCTTTTTAACCACAGAGCACAGTGAGACTCATAGCTTTGGGAAGTTATGGATGATGAAAATTGTTGTGAGTTCAAAAAGTCATTAGACAAACCCACAGCAGGAAAATATGAATAAATCCAAAGACACCACTTCTGGCTCAGGAAGCAAGTGAGCTGCAGTTTGTCAGAGGCCAGGAAAGGACAGTGGGAATGTGTCTCTTTATGCTTGCCCTGTCCTTATATTCATCTCTAAACATCTGCTACCATTTGGCCACTGTCCGAAGCAGACACTGGACTCTGCTCTGAGCTGTATATGGTCATAGTGAAATCACCCAAATGTGAAGAGAAAGACGCCACAGAGAACTGAGAAAGGGGGTTACAGCTCAAATAATTGACTGCAGGGCTGGATAGGGCCAGCAAGCTCTGGCTGGGAAATGAATGGCTTCAGTGGGATAACCCACGGACACCTACCTCCTTTAAAGTACCTATACTTTGTAAAATCAGGGCTTCTACAGATAGCTCCTGATTTCCTAAGGGCTACTGGCCCAAATTACACTGTGTTGTCCAGGGAGGGTTTCTGTAGTTCTCTGAAGCAGCAGAACATGCCCTGTAGGCTAAACAAAGGTACCTAACACTGCCTGAGAGAGCCACCTGTAGCTAGGTATGGTCCTGATATTTTCCTGTGCTCCTCTTGACTCAGTCTTCAGGCTCATAGATGTGGAGAAAACAAATGTTGCATATACAACTTCCTTAGAAATAAAGCAAAGCAGCAGGCAAGTTCAGGAGCCAAATGATTGCACAGTGACCTTGGGATTTGTGCTCCATGACTTAAGGAGGTTAATAATGTTACAGAAAAATCTTACTAGAGGAAAAACAAGCTCTTTTTTGGCTTATCATCCATGCTTTAAAAATAGAACTACAAAGCAAAAAAAAAAACCAAACCTAACTTCCAAATAGGAAGTTATTCCTGTGCAACAGCCTAACAAGATATTTTACAAGAGAATTGCAGAATTTAAGAAAAACATCTTTTTTCAAGCCTCCAGTTAAATCCAAGAACAAAGGGCATTTTAGGAAGGAAAAATAATAAATCATAAAATAATATTTCCTGCCCAGGAATGGGAATAATTTAACATGTCGGTGATGATCTTCCATTGAATTATCCTTTGAAAAGCAGAAGCAATAAATTACCATTTTAAAGAAGTGAGCCCTCACCACACAAGTTAAGTCAATGGAGTTTCAGTTGTGGGTTCCCCCTTTCCCCTGTGGCCCACCACGCCAAAACACAGCTGTCAATACCATTTAGCCATCACAGCTGGCTGCATTCTGCACCTTCACGGTAAGGGAAACAAAAGGGTCTCCCCTCTCTCCTCCCTCCCCTGCTGTCCTGCTCAGAGGTTGTGACATGGCCATGGGTAACTCACAGAACATGCATTTGAAGACTCTTGCCGGGCACACCCTTGGAGCGGCACCCAATTAAATCATTTCTCTGTTCTGCAAATGAGGGCAAAATGCAATGACCCTTACAAAAGAGACTAAAAGGGCAAGAACAGAAACCTGTTTGGGGTGCTGGTTTGTTTGTTTGTTTATCAGAGCATTCCACTGAAATTTCGGAGGGTTGAGAAGACATACTTGAAGCAAACTTGAAATGGTAGTCAAATATGGTACAATAAAGAAGGGCTTGAGTAGAGCAGAGGAGTAAGGACAGGAGAGAAAACAGCATCACAGCAGAGCCGAGCGCTTCTCTCGGACTCAGAGCTCCTTTGGAAGCAGCGTGAGCTCCATCCAGAGAGGCAGGTGAGAACTGCACGTGAAGATAGTCACCTAACCCTGTTAGAAACCTTTTCTGTAAAATAAGCTTTTAGATGTCTGGTTTAAATTCATCTTTTGACCACCGAAAGAAAGGAATGGAGGGAGGAGAGAGGTAAATTATTAGATGTTATCTCATTATATTGTTTTGTTATAAAAGGAATGTCAAACCTTAACTCCAAACTATACAAGGGCTAAAGAAATTATTCTCAAGGCTGCAAGACAATTGTTCCCTGTGTCACATGGAGTAGTAGATTTGATCCTTTTAACATCAAATTAGTAGTGTCCCCTCTGAGTAACATAAAACAACAGGACAGACACAAAGAGTGACAGAAAGTGATTAGATAGAGCTGACAAGCTGCCTAAAGCAAAATTCAAGAATAGTTTCTACCAGAAGGTCCTTTGTAAGTCCTTTGGAGGTCGATGGTTCCTTTGATTGCAAAGCATCAGGCTGACAGCAAGGTATACAAATTTGGCCTCAGCCAAGCACAAAAGAAAGGTGGGCATCAGTCAGAAAACAGGAAGCAAAAAACACACAAAACAGTGAGTATCTGAATAACAGAGAGGATTTGCAATTAATTCTATTTCAAACCTGCCATGTCCTTTACATTTCAGTGTTGTCATCTAAAGATACAACCACCACAAGGCTATCTGTGCTCATTGTCCAGACCCCCAGATCCCACATTGACCCTCTTCTTCTTTCAGGAAATGAGTAAAAAAAAATTTAATGACCCAAATATGCCTGGAATTAAAGAAAAACTAAAGGCAAATTAAATAGATCACATGGAGGCACAGTAAATAAAACCACCATCAGGTTTCTGCAGTTAATTTCTTTTCAGAGCATTTGAACATTTCAGGAATGTAATGAGATTAAAAATACAGAGGATGAGCAAAATATCTGAATCGGTCATTTCCATGTAGGATATAGCTCTGCCATGGAACTTAGGGCAGAACCTCCAATCTGCACAACTACAAGGGACAATGTGACAGTTACTGATTTCTGTTTATGAAAACATAAAAGACCAAACCATCCTTTATCTAACTAATAGCTTCCTTTCTTTACTTAATTGATAAAACAGAATTAGAACGTTTTGGTTGGAAGGAAGAACATCTTGTCCAATGGCCAGAACACCTCAGGGTGACCAAAAGTTAAAGCACGTTGTTAAGGGCATTGTCCAAATGCCTCTTAAACACAGGCTTGGGCCATCGACCACCTCTCCAGGGAGCCTGTTCCAGTGTTTGACCACCCACTTGATGAAGAAAAGCATCTTAAGGTCCAGTCCAACCTCTTCTGATGAAGTAGCTTTGAACTGCTCCCACACATGCTGGCACTAGACTCCAGGAAAATGAGATCAGCACCACCCTCTCCACTTCAGGAAGATGTAGAGGTAGCCCCTCAGCCTTCTTTTCTCCAAACCAGATAGCCCCCAAGTTCCTAGCTGTTGCCCTGCACTCTCTCTCTTCCAATTAATACTTGCTGCCTGGTGTTTCTCCACCCTGGGTGCAGAGCCCAGCATGTGGATGAGATTTATTGACAAGGAAGTGCAACTTTTACAGATCTCTACAATAAAGTAATACTGGGGGTTTTTCTAACCAACCAATCTTCCTCATAAAATTCATGCTTGTCTTTGCTGCTTTATTAAAGCCTAAGCATTGAAAAAGTAACAGCAGAAAGTGCTAGACTCATGAGATTTAATTAGAACAGTGCAACAGATTTTGAAGGTTCTGTTGTATTATAAAACTTAGATTTCCCCAGTGAATTATCTGACCCTAAATGTAATGAATCTATTTCTTGAATTAAAAACATGCTCATCCAAGTGTTCCAGGACAAATAGAAGATCTATCATTAACAATAAATAATATTTAATAAACATGCATGCACTCCATGTCTGGAAAGCTACCAAATGTCTCTCTAGGCTCTTTCCTTCCAGCCAAGTAGCTATTTCTGTGAATCTGAACTTAAACTTGTAGACGTAAGTCGTATCACATAATTGTTGCTGCAGTATCTAAGGCATTACATAACACTCGTGTCTTACAAGTTTGACCTGCTTCCTATGTCAGCAAGCTATGAAATGGTTTTTCAGAATGATTTTAAATCATTGGCTATTTGTTTAATAGATTATGGCTTGTAGTATTATTTTTGTTGTACTTAGGGAATTTAGTTTGTCATGCATTGTTCAGCCCAGACTCACTCCACTAACTTCTGAACCTTCATTGATGTGTCTAAATTGGGAGCAAAGTGCCATGTGCTTCCAAAATGTGTCAACAGAGAAAAACAGCCATCTCTACCTACCAAAGATCTAGCCTACCTTCTGATGAAAACCCTCCTTAAAATGGGAAGGGGAGAGCTTTTCTTTGGAGTTCATTGAGTTTTGGCAATGTTTGTATTGTTTCCCTGCTGAAAGGCAGGTAGCAAATTTTGAAAAAAAAAAATCACTAAGCAGGTTACTATATAGAAATGTCTTTATTAAGGAAATCATTAGAAAATCTTCCTGCTCATATTTAGCATCAATTTTAACAAATATCTAAATTACAGATCATTCTACTTCTAATGGTATTTCTAGGGAAAAAAAAATAGCATAACAGCCAGTAAGAAGTAATAACTGCAGCCCATTTACCACCAGGTTAGCAGGAAATAAATGTCATTTTACAATTGTTCTCTTGCTATAGAGTTTATTGGTGCATTTACGAAGCTCTATTTCATTTGCACATATATGAAGAGGACTGCTGTATAAAATGCAAATGGACTGCACATGGAATTTCAATCATTCCAATGATATAATGGCTCAACAGCCTTTTCATTAGAATGACTAAAAAACTTTGAAGGCCGTGTTTGCTTTTAAATCAAAACACTGCTATTTTTATTCAAGCACAGAGAGCAGGAACAGTTCAACTGCACTTGCCTGTCAGTTTATTCAAAGAGGGTGCTTAGTAATTCACTGATATCCCATTGCCTCAACAAATAAGGACACAGACCTACACAACGCCCTCCACTTGTCTTTTTATATGCCCCCTCCAATTTCTGCTCTGGGGGCAGAGCTCTGCATCTGGATAATCTTCCTCTCCACTCATCATATGCTGTAAATGTGGGAATAGAGTGAAAAGGAGGTTTTGAGTACATCCTCCTGCATTCACCTTTGCCTCCTGCATTTTTTTGTGACTTTATCTGAAAGCAATCAGGGCCAGTAATGCCATCCTTGATTATAACACTTCATAACTGGCATCGTTCTGTCAGGAAATTGATGTTCAGCTGGGATGGCCATGACACTCTCAAAAGCTCTCAAGTTAGGCTTCCTACCACAACACTGGAAAAACTATGAAATCTGAATTATTCTCACATCCCCTTCTAGGCTCAATCCTCCATCTTCAAAGCAAATACC
Source organism: Parus major (assembly GCF_001522545.3). Lineage (NCBI taxonomy): Eukaryota > Metazoa > Chordata > Aves > Passeriformes > Paridae > Parus > Parus major. The sequence continues at coordinate 13,893,270 of NC_031768.1, forward strand.
CTCAGCTGTCACAGGTATTTCAGACACTGTTTTCTGTCTATAGATTGGTGTGTCCCTGGGATCCCAAAGTGAAGACTTTGTCAAGAAAACCCAAATCTGAAATTACCTCATAGTCTACATCAGCCAGAGCCAGACAGAGAAAGGTGGACATAAGGGAAGAAGAACAAGGTAACAAAAATAACTTCTGGAGAGAAACAGGAGCTCAGATGGCTCAGCATCCAGAAAAACAAATATGTCCCTTCGCAAACAAAATGATCAGTAACTGGAACTGCAAATACAGTCCATGACATACTGCTATCATTCATTTCAAATCTTTATCATAACAAGATTTTACTTATTCAACATTTATATTTGTTACCTTCTCATGAGCTTTTCTTTTTGTTTCAGAGTCCATCCAGTCATTTTCCTTTTCTAACATATCCATAAAAGCCCAGCGAATTCCTTCAGTCAATTCTTCCATCTGAAAAATATTTAGAAAATCCTTCCCCAGTAAAATATATCATGGCAGAATCTTTGTAAGGAAATGTTTGGTACAAGTAGGAGTGGTAGGCTTGGTTAGACCACAAATGATTGCAGATCAGGTAGTATTGGCTGTCCTTTCTTGAAGGTTAATTTCTCCTCCCTACAGTACTAAGACACTTCTTCTGAAGGTAAGTTTTTTCCACCTTCTTTCTCTTCTGGTATCACACACCCTGTTCAATGCTGATCATTTCATGTCATATTTGTGAGAATACCCATCTTGAAATCATCTAAAACACTGAGAGATTTGCAGTCCTTTGGGGAGATTTATGGCCCTTAGGTTCTAGATCACTGGCAGAAGGAGCCAGCTGAAAGGCATTTGCACAAATAAAGCCTTTCCTGCAGAAAGAATGTCTTTAGCCTGGTTTGGTTTATGTGAGACTGAGACACACCTTATTAATACTGGCAAAGAACTGAATTGGGGCTGACAGGATCATGATCCAAATACAAAGCAGTAACCAAATATTTATCTTGTATTTAGCTGCATTTGTGAAGCATTGCTACCCTTTACTTACTGCAGGGAGGGAGTGGCTTACACCACTGAGCAGCCTTAACTGCTTCTGTGGTCCTGGACCACCAGTGACAGCTTGAATCTGTGCAAAACTGAGAAAGCCCACAATCACTTCATCGCAGCTGCTTCTTCAGACACCTCTGCAATGCCAAGACCACATCTTAAGCAAGTAAAAAATAGTAATAGGACTGTTCAGTGAGTATACACACTAAGAAAACCCTGAAATGACAGGAAACAAGAACTATAATGGCTAAGATATGAGTTATATTAGTCTAAAGAGCCCTCATTCCTATGGATCCGTCTGGCAGTCCAGAAAAGTGTATGAAATCTGCTGCTTCTATTTACATCAGCAGATGAACCCCATGACAGATAGCCATGGGGAACACTGTGAGAGAGGCAATGAGAGGATCCAGCCACTGCCTGAATCCTTTAGCACAAACCAGGGCTGAGACAGCACAAGACATGACAGATACCCATTAGATGAAGACTTACTGGAACTTTGCACTATCAGTTACGTTACATTTAAAAATAATGAAAATGTCAAGCAGCAGAGATTTGTATAATCTTATTCCATCAATCTAGTAGATCTGAAATGTCACTAAAAGCAGGGACTAAACCCTCAAAGGCAACATTACTTTTAGCTAAATTGTCATTAATGTATCAGATTAATATTTTAATCTGGAACTGTCCTTTATTTGTGGTGCTGTCAGAAAAAATGCAGCAAAATTCCCTGGATTATTCATTTTTTCCTACCCTTTTCAAAAAACATTTTCTTCTTTTTAGAGTCAATATGGGTCAACCAGAGAAGGTCTAGCATTAAATATGACTAAAGAGTGAATATTCACAGTAAACTGCATCACAGGAAATAAGGTAATTTAAAAGTATTGATGACAGAGCAGTGACTCAATTAACTTCGTTCACTAATGAGGTGAACTCCCTGTATTTGGAGGTTACAAGTTCAAACCCAAGCTCTGCAGCTGGGCCCTGGTGTATACTTAGGCTTTATGCAGCAGCTGTAGCTGCAGGGGGCAGGGGCAGAAACCTATTCCTGCTATCAAAGTTATTACTGAAACCGCTCAGGCGTATCTGTAAAAAACACTGCAGGCACTCTGAGTTAGAAGCAGTGCTATATTTAGACACAAATAATGTCTTTCTTGATAAAAGAAGAGAAGTATCTAAGGTATGAAACATCAATCAGAAAACATGGGGGGGAAAGAATCTATATTATCCGTAACTCAGGATTTGCTTATCATAGACAGATACATGCCGTAAGCAAGAAAAAGAAAAAAAAACCAGCTGTACAAATAAGAGTGCTTTACTCACATGTTTTCTTACTGTTTAAGAAAGAGAAATAGAGCTGAAAACCAGTGAAATGAAAATGATAAAGCCACAAATTATTAACTTGAAAAGCACACTTCTAAATTAAATGCAATGAATTTCACCTGTATGCAATTTTATCTCCATGTGTTGTTCATTTTAAGACTGAATATTGTGACCTACACTATGAATTTTATATGCATTTCTCACTATGGGTGCTACTGTGAATTCAGACTTGATAATTTTCCAAAGCTTTGGTCTAAAAAGAATGTGCACACTAAGAAACATTCTAATTAACTGGCATTTCAAGAGAAACCAATGTCTGCTCTGTTTCTCATCATTTTCCTCACATATGAAAATACGAAAAAGTGTCCATCCCTTCCATAAAGTGTACATTTCTTATATTCCCACTCTTCCCACTTATCCATGCAGGATAACACACTGCATATGCCTAGCATATTTTTGCCACAAAATGGCCAAATGGCACATTACAAACTGGATCAAGAAAAAGGGGATTGAAAAGCTGGATCTCAGAGAGGAAACTCCAGATGAAGGCAAGTATGAAAAGAAATGCAGAACCTGAGAGGGAAACAAAGATTTGGACAGCTCAAATGAGTGTGTGGAAAAAATTGAATCCTTCCCTGAGAAAGGAGTCCAAGTAGATAAAGTTAAACAGGCAAACTAAGACCACTGATCCAGGGCAGCACAGGGCTTTCAAAAAGCTCCCAGCACAGGATGCCATCTCATGTTTCCTAAATGGTTGTGCCTCTCCTGCATGGAGAGCTAAGTTCAATGACTAAATGAGTCAATTTAAAACTGATTACTGCTGGAAAATCAATGGCCGTAAAAGCAGATATTGGAAAACCTTATAAGAAAAATATGAACTGAAAATAAGTCATAAATTACTATGAAGGGTAATTAATTATTTGAATATATTATTGAGAGAAGTGATAACATAGCTATTGTTGAAATTTTAGAATGAGGATGAACATCTCTCTATACTCAAATGGATGGAAGGAAATTTCCTTCCACTGTTCAGCAGAAAAGATTTGAATCACAAATATAAACTCCCACTCTGTGGCTCTCAGCTTTCCTTAAATTGGGCCAGATATCTCTCACATATTTTTGCTCAGCTGTAGCAGTCACAGCTTTCAAAGGGTAGTCCTAAAGCAGAGAAGTCTCAACCAGTTTTTTGATTAGTCAGTAAAAACTTTAATAAATTATATTAGCTATACTAAACCACTTCTCCTCAATACCCCTCACTCTGTTCCTGCACAGCCTGGCTGTCACTATTTACATAAATTAACAGCGTTCAACCTGGTTTTGAACTGTCTGCTTATTTGTCTGAAGAACTGCAGATGGAAGGGAGGGGCAGGGCCCAGATGTGTAGAAAGGTAACATTTCTTCAAATTAATTAAATTTTCTCCTCGTGTTCTGGCTTTTTTTAATTCAATTAAAACATTTTAAAGAATCTTATCTCTTTTTAAACTTTGTTTTAACATCAAAGGCAATTTGTGAGGATGAAACCATTAACTGAAAATTTCCAGACACAGACTGCAAAGGACTCACCATCTTTTTCTTGTCTTCTTGAAAATGGGCTTTCACGAACATCTGACCCACAACATAGGGGAGGGCATTTTCTACAAGGTCCACACATTTATCCCACTGAGGCAGCAAAGTTGTAGTCCCATGGATCACCTGTTGACAGGGGCATATATTAGGCCATAACATCATACTGTTTAAGAAGAATCCTCATGTAGTATAGGACAAAGCACATTTGTCAAAAAGCCACCAAAAGGAAATAATGATACTCTGCAGTTATTTCTATTTTCATCCAATGCTATGAAAAATATTTTGAACACCACAAAATACCTGCAAGATTTTAAACTTAACAGTACAATGGTAGAAGTGACTTAGAGAGACTAGACTTAGAGAATCAGTGCTAACTTTGGACTAATCTTGGTATTCTTTCTGTGTTAAGTAGAGAGACAATTTCCTCTAGAAAAACCCTGCTGTGAGATATCACCTGAATATGTTTGCCTCTCCTCTGACAGGATAAGAAGCCTAGGTAGACTGCCCTCATGGAAACTGGGTTAGTTCTATGAAACACGTCCCTCAGAGTCCTCCATTGCCATGAACTAATGACATCTAACACAGATGGGTACGTGTCCACACCTTTTTGTCATTTACCTGTCCAACTACTTTTACAGCAGCTTGTGTAAAATAGTTGCTTTCAGTTCCTTTCCCATACAAATAATTTTCAGGAGAAAAGGGGTTTGTATCATCAAGAACACTGAATATGTTTGTTTCTACCCCAAAAATAAATAAAAAAAATCACTCTATGTTGCAGTAGAAAGATGTTGATAGAACAACTTGCATATTATACTAAAGGAATGGTATTAAATACATACTTTCAGGCTCTGATGCTGTCACCATAAATGAGCTTCAAAAGAAACAGTCAAGAATGGTCAGCACAACAAGGATCAAGGCAAAACACAACTCAAGAACATTTGCTACCTTGGTTTCCTTTTCACATAGGAGGAATGTTATTACTGTGGGTGCTTTCCTAGCTAACATTACATTGCTTATCAAGATGTAGTTTGTGTAAATAAATCCTGCACACAACAAGATAGAATATGGGTTCATGTGAGCAATAAGCAGTGCTGATTTGAGAAACTTTTGTTATTTTCAAAGTACAAAGTTTTCCCTTTCCACTTAAGGAACTTTTTAAGCTTTTCCACAGAGAACAAGCATAATCCCAGTCCAGCAGTTAACACCTGACAGCTGTGTAGAGGCAGAGTACAGTCAGCATCAAACCAGAGCAGGTGGGATAGGGATTCTGGCCTCTCACAGATTATAAAAGCCTCTTAAGCACCAATTTTGCAGTTTCTGAGCCCTTTCTTTTTCCCATTATTCTCCTCCTTTTAGCACAAGATTACATGTCCAGCAAAACTGAAGGGTTTGGATTTGTCTCTATCCAATAGGAAAATATTTCATTGGAAAATTCCAGAGCAGCTTAACCTTCAGCTATTGAAGGTGAGATATTTTGGTAGTTCAAAGATTGATTTTCCCTATCATATTGTCTCTAATTAAGCATAATCAATGACTCACACTTAAATACACCAGCGAATTGCATTTCCAAATGCTTTTTATTAATACTGTATATGCAGTAATAGATTTTCTACGGCAGAGACTACTCTGCTTCTAAAAGAAAACCCTATTAGTCAAACCAATACATAATAAGGTGATATTTTTTCTAAACAGAGCCAAATTTGACAATCAACTCCTTTACCAAATTCTTCAACCTTTATACGTAACACAACAAAATACTCAAAAAAAGATAAGAACAAAAGAGAAGAAAAATTCTCTCTGGGGTCAGAGTAAACCCACAATGGAGCTTTTTCCAGATGCATGGGGAAGGAGGGGAATTATGGCATTAGTCATCAGAGCTTGAAATTCCTTCCAAAAGCTGTGAGTAAGCATCAGCCATAGAAATATCAGGAGACAGAGCTGGCTTTTAGACTGTGACATACTATTATTACAACATAATAATTATCATTACTTTGAGGGAGGCTTGACTGTAAGGAGGATATAAAGGCAGCACAGACCGTGAGACCAATAAAAATAGAGCTGAGAGGAAGAGATTATATCACAGCTGTTTTATTGATATTTATGTTCCAACAGCCAACAGGAACTCCCTCAAATGGTCCTCCTAATATTAATGTACCTCTCTAAAACACAGTACTTCAGGTAGTAACAGTGGCTATAAATAGCAGGTTTCAAGCCCTCCCAGTCAATTCAGAGCTTCACGACACAATTAACCGACCTCTTCCCCAGGTGCCACTGCACATTTACAAGGTTTCAAAGTGCCACTGCAGAGGAGTTGCTGAGAGTTGCTGGTGTGGTACTCAAAGCACTTTCTCTAGAGTCAGCAGGTTTTTCCCATTTCTAAACCTGAAGTTTTTTTAAAGTCTCATCATTTTCCTTCTCCTTGCAAAAATCTTTAGGCCCAAGTGCCAAGATTTCTACACACAAGGTATAAAAGGCACCAATAGAAAATGAGAACCTGGTGAAAAAAAATAGTTTGCTTGTGATGGTTGATGCTGACTGAATTAATGAAGCAATGAGTGTATAAAATACACCTTTTCCTTTAACGGTCACTGATCTATCTCATGGTCATATCTTTTTAGTAGCAATTCAATGTTTTATTCACTTACCTGGCAAGGGGTTGGTGTGTCCTTTCTATGATTCTAAAGTGCCTCTAGTTTTCCATTCTCTGACTAGACAAACTATTCAACAATAGATGAGTCCAACACCTTGGACTCCATTCCTCATGTCCTTTCTATTGACCTGTGAAGTCAGTTCCACTGAGCTGTTTAGTCCAATTAACTTCACCTGTTAACGATTAGCTGCTGCTGTTTACTTCACTCACCTAACTCTCCATATCCAGGTCCCAGCGGCAGATAACAGGAATGAGTTGCTGATTCACTGCTTTTACTGTGCTTTAAGTTTTCACAGCTATTTACATGGCCAATATTGTTTAAGTTACTCATCAGTGACTTGGCAGGGGACCAGAGGCCTCCTCAGCGAGTTCACTGATGGCACAGAGCTGGGAGGAGAGGCCGATTCCCCCGAGAGCTGTGCAGCCCTTCAGAGGGGCCTGGACAGGCTGGAGAGATGGGAGAGGAATGGTCTGAAATTCAGAAAAGGCAAATGCAGGCTCCTGCCCTGGGGAAGGACAACCCCAGGCACCAGCACGGG
>NC_031768.1:13900627-14132320 GCF_001522545.3 Parus major
AGGGAAACAAGGATGAAGGGACTGGAATATCTCTCTTTGGAGGAGAGACTGAGGGAGTTGAGCCTGTTCAGCCCTGAGAAAAGAAAACTGAGAGGAGACCTCATCAGTGCCTAAGACTATCTGAGGAGGAGGTGCCAAGAGGTTGGAGCCCTTTGGAGTCTCTTTTCTGTGATGCTGAGCAATAGAACCAGAGGCAGAAATTGATGCACAGGAAATTCCACCAGAACATGAGGAAGAATTTCTTCCCCGTGCAGTGAACGAGCACTGGCACAGATTGCCCACAGAGGGCATGGAGTCTCCTTAACTTGGGATGTTCTGGGCACAATCCAGTGCCATGTGCTCTGGGATGACCCTCCTTGAGGAGGGAGATTGGACCAGATGACCCCATTGTGGTCCCTTCCAATCTGACCCATTCTGGAATTCTATGACATCCTTGATGAGATTATTAATAAGCACTGAATCACTTTGAATTCTATTTCTCCTCAAGCTTCTACATTCCAGAGATGTGACAGTAGTGAGTTACCATATTAAAATGCACAGTATCCAAAGCTTAATGTTTCCTTTGAGGATTTTTTCTGGCCATTATAGAACCCAATGTAACTCAGTATTATTCTACAGACTGGCTGATAGCCATCAATCTATTTTAGCTGACTAGCAAGGAATGTCCCAGGAGGGGACACGTACAAATTTGTTACTGTGGTTCTGACAGCCAGTTTCACATATTTTACATGAAGAAAATAGCATCTTTAACATGACTATTTTGAATATGATCTCAGAAGTACAAGAGGCTGCCTTTCCTGTGTAGTTTCCATCATGCTATCAGAGTTTATTTTTAGGTATGTGATCAACTCAGAACTATTCCAGTATTACTCAAGGAAAAAGAGTATAGGTTCTTTAATTAGTCACCTGCATGCCTCAGCAGGGAGGACAAAACACCCACACCTCCTGCATCATTCTAGCCTTCTGTTGTCAGCCAATTTTCATAATGGCAAGCAAAGTTCTCCATCCAAAGTGGCTTAGACACAAGACAAAGTACCATTCAGTTTCAGTTTCATCCTTGGTATACTTAAGGAGCCCTCACACTGCCCACATGATTACCAAGGTGGCTTTCTATTCAGGGTTCACCTAATCAAATGTATGTGTTTTACATAAATGCCCATATTACTGAAGAGATAATTAATTCTGCTCTCACAGCTTGTGGCAGTTTTCTGGTTCTTCTGCAATCCCAAGCTGGAAGGCATTTGATCATCTTCTCTGTGGAAATGGCTGGGTATCCGTGTGCTAGAGCTCATGTAATGTTGGCATTAGAGCATGGGAGAGCTTTGAGTAAGCTTTAAAAAAGTGAAATCCTAGACTTCTGGTTTACTGGAGCTGTATTCACACTGGGGTAAAAGCTTAGATTTTGGTCAAAAGGGTTTGGCCTGAATGTCACAGCCCACATAATCTAATTCAAGTTTCCTCAAAACAAGACTACGTTTTTTAAAGGGGAGGTTTCAAAACCTCTTTAACACCATCTAAAAGACTTTTTTGTCTTAGTGTCATTCTAGCATCATATAAAAGTCTTAGTGTCACACACAAAAATATGTGCGTCAATTGTTTAAGAGGTTGTCTTAAAAAAAAAAAGTTTATCCAAGAAATTTATCCAGTATGGAAGGAAGGCATTTTGTGTTTTGCAAAGGTATAAGCAACTATAAAGGAAACCAATAGTGTCAACACTAGGACCCTTGCAAATGCTATGAAAGTATAACTTACCCGAGAAAACTCCAGCCACCGATACTGAAAACGTCTACTGAGGTTAAATAGCCTTGAATAAACCATCCTCCATACCAGGTAATTGGCAAGAGTCCTGTTAAATCAGGCATATTTTTATCAGGCATGTAAACACATATGATGTGCCACAAAGCATTCACAGAAATAGCTCTACAAACTATTATAAGGTGGAAATTTCACCTTAAAAATTAATGAATGATGGCCAAATTGATAAATCTCAATTACACAGGAGAATCTGTATGATTGCAGCCATTTAATATATAATTTCCCTATAGTAACCATCTTCTAGGGATTATTTATAACAAGTCAATCACCTAGTATGTCATTTCTAGGTAATTTTTTTTCCAAAAGGCAGCTTTCATTTTCCTTAGAAGTGGAAAAATTATGTTATAATAATAGTTACATCAAAGTTCTATCCAGAGATTAACTGTTTTTTTCTTTTGTAGATCAAAGTGAATTTTATCTCCCCTCATTAGTAGGGCACATAAATGGCAACAGAACAGATAACAGTCCATCCCATATACACTCTCATTATCTCATATTTGTATCTTTCATTAGAAGTTATCAATATGCTTTGAAAAATTCTATTCTTCACAAAGTTATTAAAGTATCACCATTCCTATTTTGTCAGATAGATAATTGAAATACCAAAAAAAAGAGAAGTGTCAGTAACAAAAATCTTATGAGAATCGAGGCTGAAAGATCAAGAAAGAGCTTGTTTAAAATTCCCAGGAGATCTGGTATCTATGCCCCTTTTCTAAAACTCTGGGCACCTGACTGGAGGATTTATCCAGCCTAGATTGATCTCTTTCCATGTTCAGCAGTGGCTGTATGAGCTAAAGGTTCATTCTGAAATACGTAATTCAAACAGTCTCAAAACAAGTCCAACAATGGCCTACACTTATTCTCATCTTCTTTTATACATGACATATTTTTCAAGGATAGTCATTGCTTCAAAGCTAGGACATTCAAATGTTATTTGTTCCCCACTGGGATATACATAACATTTTTTACTTAGGCCATAGACTTCTCTGTAGGTAGGAAAATGGCTTCTATACAACTGAGGGTGCTGCTATGGACTGTCTGAACAACTCCCCCACCTCTAAAAATCCCATTTCTGAAATCTTCCATTGCTCTAAGTGTGGGGCGATGCAGTTGTTGCTACAGTGTCACTCCATTAGCTTCACTCAGAGACACATCCCAAACAGTTCTCTCCTCTGAATCATAACACCTTGGAAATACACTTTGTAGGCATGTCTTGACAGCAGCAGTTGCTTGAGACATAACTTCAGCTTTGCCTCTAACCAAGCTCCAGTCCACCCACACAAAGCCTTCAGCTCAAGATGTGTTGTTGCACCTCTCACATCGGGTATATTCCCTCTTTTAGTGCAGAGATATACTCAAAAGTGCATCTAAATTCCCACAATAATTGTAAAACATATCTGAAAAAGATTTTTTAGCATGAATAATGTGCATTTATAAGACAGTACATGTCACAAAAGCCAGAATAGTTAGCTCTGTTTAGATCATCACACCATTTTAAGATAATGTTTAGGATCATTAAAAATTCATTTCAACCTAAGAAATGCCACAAAGTTTAGATTTTTCCCTTAACAAGTTTCTGACAATGTGGAATTTTCTCACTCAGTGACAAGTGAAGCATCCTAAAAGCACTCAGCTCTCATTGTTTTGGTAAATGACATGAACTCCAGAAACCTCACAACAATCTGCATCAGGTATTTCAGCAGAGCTGAAAAATATCCAGCTGTAACAACTTCTGCAGCATTTATACAAAACTCAGAGATTAAAAGGTTAAAGATTTGCTTTCAATCAAAAGTCTTAGGTAAAATCCTTAGCTAAATAAATCACTATCACACACCAATTATATATTACAATTTGGTACTTAATCAGCATCAAAAACAAAATCAATACTCTCTTCTGTGTACTTGTTTTCACACAGTGATGTTTGTCCTTGCATTTGAGTTGGGAAACCTCTCTCAATTGGTAGTGAATGAAAGACTGAAATTCATACAGGCTGGCTCTCAAAAGATTGCAACCATAATAGAATCCACAATGTATTAAAAAATAGGGAGGTTCTACTTGAGTGCTCCTTAACGGGGGGTGGGCAACACCCAACAGGTGGAAAGGTTGAGGAGGTTTGTTGTCACATGTTTGAAGCACGGTGTGCTTTAGTTTGTTTTCCAAAACAAAATAAAATAGTAATTTACCTGAATTTGTTTACCTATTGGGGGGATGATTATTTTACATTTTGGGCTAACTATGCAAACTTCAAATAATTTGGTTGTCTTCAGTTGGCTTAAAAACTGCCACTTTGCTAATAAAGTTACTACAGTGCAGATCTTGGGGTGATTTTCATCCCAGTTTCACAAATAAATTCACTGAGGCTCAGAGAAGTTAATCTCTCCACATGGAGCAAAATCCAGTACACAAATAAAACATAAAAATCCTGGCTGCTCTTTCAATGAGTTCAGACTGTTGTTCTAACCTTTCAGAAGAGTACACGCTATTTTAACTTCCAAATGCCTGCTGCAGAAAGTGTAGGCTCACTTTTAACTGGTACAACCCTTATTGTGACACACAGTCCCAAAGGAAGTGGTAGAGAGATTGTTTGCTAGGACAGTTAAAATTATACCAGCACTTATGAATATTTACTAAAGTACTTTCTGTCCTATCTCAGAATAAAGTAGGTTGCTCATGTAAAATTCTGTGAGTTTGCAATATTTTAATCAACAGACATGGTAGCAATTAAAGAGGACAGATTTAATATGAGATAGGTGGAAAAATTAATTGACATTTTAAGAAAAAGATCTCTTTCACAAATTTTAAATTTGTTTGAAAATTGTATTCAGAATTGAGCCACAAATCAAATTATAAGTACTGAAAAACTTTTGCATCTATTGCTAAAGGCACTAATTCAAGATAAATTATCGTAACTTCTCTAATTTTTCAGATGGAGACTAAGACCAGAAAAGATATCTAGTGCCTCCATCCATCTCTGAAGAAAATTCCTCATAAACTATGTGAATTAGAGCTCTTTTCAATTAATAGTCCCATACTGCAGAGATATGGGAAGGTAAAACAAAGGAAAAGGGGCCTAGAAGAAAGCTGGAGAGGTACATTTTACATGCAAGAACATATAGAGATAAGACAAGGGGGCTGACTTTAGACTGGAAAAGGATAGGTTTATCAGCTATTAGGAGGAAATCCTTTACTGTGAGGGAGCTGAGGCACTGAACAGGTTGTCCAATGAAGCTGTGGATGTCCCATCCCTGAAAGTGTTCAAGGTCAGGCTGCTCATGAGGGAGAGTTATCAAAATGGGGCTCTGAGCAACCCAGCCTAGTTCAAGGTGTCCCTGCTTGTGGCAGGGGTGTTAAAACAAGGCAATCTATAGGGTCCCTTCCAACCCAAACCACTCTACGATACTGTGAAACTAATTATGCATTCTGAGATCTATGAGAATGATAAAGCTGCTTCTTTCAACAGCTGCAAAGATCTCCAGAAATGATGCAATTTATAGTATCCTATTTACGGCTCACATAAAGCACCAGCACACAGGGAAGGGATTTAAGCTCCCAATTAAGTGCCAGCACAGTTCTATCTCCCCCCTCCCATAGCACAGCTACACTGCAGCTCTGCCATTGCTCATTTACATCACTGCTACATACACACATCTCTTCTTCCTGAAACAGAGATAAACCCCATTAAAAATGAATTAATACACCAAAAAGCTGAAGAAATCCCTGAAGACATCTTACAAAGGCGTGACTTACTTCAGCACCTGACATGCTGTCCCCAAGCTGATGGGAACTCCTGCAGGCTGGTGGCTGAGCTTCTTGGGAAGGTCACTATTAGAGCCCAGCTCCTGGGCTGGAGTCCCAGCAGTGCCCTGGCCTGAGGACTTCAGACTGACCTCTGGACCACGCTGCTGCTCCTATTTCAAACTCCACACAGTAACTTGATTATATGCAGTTAAGTAAAATTCTGCTAAATTCATGCTGCACCATGTTACTGTGCTCTCTTCTAGTAATATTACCCTGTGAATGATTTCACAATTCAAGATTGCTCAGCAGGTTCTCTGAGGGGAAAATTTTTAATATAAGGATTGTGAGTCCATACAACTTGTCACCTCCAACACAAACTGCTTCTGTAGCCAGACTTAATTTTCACTCCATTCTTTCCTCCACCTGAAACAAACGTCATGAAATACTTTACCAGATCACTGGGTAAAATACAAGGGCATGAGCCATCTTTATGTGACATTTTAAATAGTACCCAGGCTAGCAGGGTGCTCATTTGGGAAGAGGACACACAAGGCACTGGAATAAATGGATAATTCCCATTATGAACACTGTAGCAAATCTAAAATTTTAAAACGCTTTTCTAGGAATTTCAAGTCTAAATATTTACAGTAACAAATCAAATTCATGTTATTTACATTAAATAAATCTTTAAAATGTCATATGGAGAATGGCAAATGAGATTACCTAAAAGAAAATATCCTTGATAAGCTTTCAAGGCTCACCCTAAAATGTTGAGACCTCATTGTTATGAGTTCACATTGAGATGATTTCCTAATTTTCTCAGGCCAGATAGCACGGTTACGTCTGGAGCAGACTCTGACATTTTAAGTAATGAACATTATCACCTAATAGATAAACATGATTTTGGTTATCATGCCTGGGCTGTTTGGATACATTTTACACAAGAATTTGAAGCCTTCTTGGGTTCGGTTCAGCACTGTTTGCCATTTCTAACATTTCATGATGCAAATTTCTTAGGACAAGACTGGGCAGAAAATGCCTAAGCCATTAACACCTATAACATATGCAGTGTGAATATACTGGAACTTTTTTTGCTCACCCTCTCCCCCTGACCTGTGAGGTCAGAAACCTGGTCTTGAGTTTGCTAAAGACAGACATTGCAATTATTTCTAGTCATTACTCCAGCCTCTTTCTGCCATGACACACAGGCTGGCTTAAGTTCTCTTGAATACTCAGATTTTCCTTGAATAAGAAACTAATGGAAAAAGTCTTCAGGTATTTACTCTGTAGTTACAGAATATATTTGCATGTAAGTGTATTTGTATGCAGGGAATAACTAATTCCCAGTTATCTTGCTAGATATGAACCCTCTAAGTCACATATTTATACCCACTGATGTAACAAACTAAGTTAGGAAGCAGGGGCAGCCCAAATAATTTTAAAAATAATTTCTTCAATAGATTAATATTGGTGGCAGTAATGGTACTTATCTGAATCTTTTTAAAGAAGGGATAATTGATGATCTGTAGGCAAATCAAGAATTTTTATTTTTCTAATTGGTTGATTTCTGTGCTATTTTTACAGGTACTGTGAATTAATGTAAGCATTCCATCTCTAGAGACACAGAGCAACAATTTAAGAATAATTTTTGTCTTTTTTTTCCTGAAATACATTTGGTTGTGGCCATACTGTACAATCAGTGAAGATTGATATTTGGAGACAATATCCTAACAAAATTTATTTTAAAGTTCAGTAACATGCCTCAGAGAACAAATTATCAGAAAGCCCTTAGATGTTATCAGTAAGGATATTTCAAATGGGATGTCACTTTTTCATCACTGCCAAAAGCTGTCTTGCTTCCCTGTGCAAAGCACATCTGCTGTGTTTCATCTGACCTACCTGAATTTTACAGATTTATGTTCTACAGGTGTAAGGGATTTCACAAGATACAAGACCCTATACAAGTAAGAGATGCTGAATGCATCTGGAAAGAGCAGCTTTACTGCAACCTGTGTTAACCATAGAAGAAAGGTGCTGAAACTAAAAGTTCTCTTCCTGTGCACAAGGTAATATCTAAATCCTCATTCAGACAAAACCAAACAGACTGTTTGCCTAGAGACTTGATTCCAAGAATAGCTGAAACTCATGGGGAAAAAAAAATATATAAAAAGCCCAGCATTTGATGTCCCCTTGCGAGTTTGGATGAAACCATCATAGGATCCTTACTTTTTCCTTTCATTTTCTAGTATCCTGAATAAATCTTTGAAGTACTGGGGAACACGGACAATCACATTTTCTGAAGGACCTATATCTTTAAGCTCAGGATAGAGTTTGCTGTCAATCACCTTCTTGATGTATCCCAGCCAGTCAAACTGCAATGACAAAGAGAAGGCTGGTTAAAGCAGATTATGAAGAGAGATGATTTATTAACTAAGTTACACCTTTAAAACTAATTGTTTCAATGCTTTACTTATTAAAAACTTAGAAAGTATTGCACTTTGTCATTACATATGTTTTCAATCCTCATTAAAGTTGGAATTGTATTTAAAAGAATGAGCACACACATTCCTAATGATACTTCTTAACATGCTGCTCTGAACACTAAAGACAGTTTTAATTATACAGGTCAGATATTAAAGAATAATTTTTCAGTTATACCAAACCAACCTGTGGAATCATGGCACTAAGCTCCGATATGTTCATTTTATTGTACATCACCTCACTTGTTCGATTTTCATATGGAATCATGATCTGGTGAAGAGAAAAAAATGCACAAAACCATCAAAACAAGGTTTATCTTGCAGGGACTCTTATGTCATTACCATCCTTCACAATCCCAGTGCAGAAATATCTCACCACCGATTTTCCAAGCATCTATGGCATTAACGTCCATTATAACCTCCATTCTGAGGACTGCGTTTAAATAGAAGAAATGGAACATAGTTCCTTTTATGTTTAACTCATTACTGGGAAATTTAATGAGCTGCATGTCTTCTTTGGACTTATTAGATAGATTTAGCTCTGATTATGCTAAGGAAAGACATGTTAATACATAAAAGATAAAAGTACACCTTGATTATTCATACTCATTCATTCCTTCCTATCATGTAGAAGCCAACTTCAGATTTAATAGGTCAAATCTTAGATAGGTGCATCTTCATAACTGAAAGTGCATCTCATGTCTTGGATTTGAATGTGTTCTTTACTCCACCTGGGGCAACAGCCAGATTCTCCTCTGAACAAGCTTCTCCTTATTTCACCCCATCATCCTGATTTCCATAGCAGGAAGCCTGAGAATATAGGCTAGACATAAATAATATGAATAAAGCACTCCCCAGCCAGGCCTCTCATCTGGGTGACCAGAGGACCCAATCTCAAGTTGCTCTGCAGCAAGGATACAACAAAAGAAATCCTAAATATGAAGCAAGTCCTTTTATGACTGACATGCAGTCTCCAAGAAGTCCTGTGGTTCATAATAGTAAAACAAAGTACAAGATATAGCTCAAAATTTTCTCAGTGTTCAAGAGTAACAAAAATTCCAGATGGCAATTCCAGCCCTGCTGTAAGGCAAATCCTATACAACAGGCAGTAAGCTGGGAAGTCTAAAGGACAGAGATTGATGCCAGACAAACCAGACAGCTGGCACTTCTCCAACCAAAATTCTCCAGTAACTGCTTATGGTTTTAATATTGCTCAAACCATAGAGGAAAAAAAATTACTTTCTTTTCCCTTTCTGCAAATTTCATTTATCTGAAAAATCTTTAAACACTTCTTGAAGCCATTTATTCTCTTACTCTCAAAACTTTCCCTCTTGCTCCAGTGATTCAAACTTAATAAAAAAATTCCTGGTACACAACAAGCTCTCTCAAAACATGCCACTCCTTCCTATATCCAAAGTATTCTTGCTGCCTCTTCCTGAGCATAGAATTCTCCATTAAATATGTTTATTTGAAAAAAATGAAGAGGAACACAGGATACGGTAGAATCTCCAGTGACAAACAGTGACATCACAGTAAGATGCTTATATAATCATTATGTTTATTAGGGTTTATGCAACCAAGTCCATTGTCTCATGCCTAATATTAGGACAGATATTAGGAGGATTATTCTTACTAAAAGAAACTGTAAGCAAGCATGGCTTGTTGCATAATGATGTGCACTACTGATGCTGAGGGTTGTTACATGATCCATGTCATCTTACATGGCAGCTTCACTTACATATTTTGTGGATTAATGCTTTGTAAGACACTTGTTAAGCAAAGCATTAGAGCTACCAGAGCTAAGGATACATCATCTTATGTCATCACTGATAAACAGAAGAAATATTTACTGTTTTTCAAGTGTGCTGGGTCACAAGGAAGTATTTGTGCATTAGCTCATCCATGTAAAGTAACTGAAAATTAATATCGGGCTTGGCTTAGACATTTGACAAAATTTCATCCCTTTCAGCAGAGAGATGGAAACACTTATTGGCTACTATTGTGGGTGGCCCTCATTTCTGTACAAACACATCAAAAACAAGCAGTGGGATTCCTGTAGCAGCCACACTGAAACAGAGATATAGAGAATGAAAAACACTCCTCCAACCTGAAATAATCCTGTGGCATAAATTAAACTCCACAGGGGAACAAAAATGTAACCAAGTAAGTGTCAGAATCAAGTACCAGATTTAAATACTCTTAGCTTTACTAAATTCATTTGATCCCCTATTCCATCCACTCTCCCAGACTACTCCACAAAAACACTTTTGGAGCTCAGGTTGGTACAGCTGTAAACACCAATCTCTCATCACCAAGATCCAATATCCCGCCTCAGTCATGCACTGCTTTTAGACTGTTCCACAGAGAACCAGCCCAGCCCGCTTCTTAAACAACAGAATAATATATTCTCAACACAAATGCACAGCAGGAGCTCAGATTCTACACAACTTCAAAATTATAGAATCACTTAGGTTGGAAAAGACATGTAAGGTCTTGAGTTGTCATATTTTTCCAGCTGCCTAGTGTGTACCAGTGAGTTGGTGTAGATGAACTTCAGCTGGGATATTGATCTCATCACCTTTTCAGAAGGAGAAGCCCTAATTCCTATGGGACAATCCTCAGGCACTTCCACAGTTTCTAACACATCAACAACCCCTGTATTTGTGTTGCCATATGGATCTCCATCCCCCACCTCCACTGAGATGGCAAACCAAAAGACACCATCATTTAAACATTGCCATGCCACCCCCAGGTTTGCCTCTGGTCAGCCTGGCTGATATTACAATTTAAAACACCAGAGGCATTTGGCTAATGTTTTTTCTCTGAGAATAAAATTTACAATTTAACAATTAACTACGAGAGAAATATCATTTTTCCTTTCTTCATCAGGATTTGCTCCTTTCCTTCTGCTTCTAAAATCCCTATTGTTAACGCTGTTGATATAATGGCTTTTCACTTTGAGAAAGGATTATATTAAATTACCAACCTCTGCTATTTTAACTTCCAGTTTTAGAACTGATTTCATATCAGATTCGGCTCGGGAGGCGTTTGCACCCAGAAGCACTGCTGTATCAACCATGAACTGCAAAAAGGCATCTCGGTACTGCAAAGAAAGAGAAAGACTGAAATGACAACAGGATTTGCTCTTGAGTAGAATTGTAGCAGTAGACCTGAAATGCCCAGCTATAGGAAGGAGTATAAAACTTTCATGCTTTAGGAACCAAGGTTGTGCTTTCCTTACCTTGAATGCCAAGCAAGATAAAAAGGAGAAAAACCACTGTAAAACTACCATGCATGAAAGAGATAACTGCTGTGGTTCAGGGAGTACAAATCTCAGGAAATGCAAATGACAGTTCTGGATTAGACTGACAACTTTCAGCTCTTACAAATGGTTTAGACAATGTGTAAAGATGTACACCAGTATTTTTGGCCAACCAAGACAGTAACTACTATGGGACAGAAGTACTTGTATACAAGTGCAAGCTTCATTTAAGAAATTTTGCAAGAATGTTTTGATAGAAGTGGTGTTTTCTGCTAGATACCCTGGAAAACCCAAATCCAAAAAAAGCACAACCCCTTCTCAGTTTGGAGCTTAACAAAGCAAAACCAGCAATGAAAAAAGATGAGGAGGGAAATGGTGGCTTTATTTTCCAGCTGACAATACTTACAGATTTGGCTTCTGTGGTATTTTCTAGGTAATCCTCTCGAGATGCCAGAGAGAGGCTTGCTTGATCAAGCTGTTAAAAACAACACAAAGTAGCATTTAACAGCTAAATTAATCAGATTCAAAGATAAACTGATACACAACTTTGGAAGGGTTCATATTTTTCTGACAATTGCGGTAGTTATGTGCAAATATCTACTATAAAATACTGCGCCAGTCTGAGTTCAACAGGATTTCAAAAATAACAGGAAAATGTTACGCTGTGCTGACAGGTATTGACTAAATCACATTACTGTGACCTGGGGAGCCTCAGATGACCCCTGCAACCCACCTAGAGAAAAGAGTCACAGGTGTGATTTAGGTGTTTAAAACAGCTTACAACAGTGAGTAGGAAATGCAAAAGGACTGTGTATACAGGACCAAATCATTGGTGCTGATGACCATGCATCCATCCTATACTATTTCAGGGGTACAAAAGTCAGCTTGAGCCCACAACAGTCCAGTGTTTGCACCAAATGCCTCTGAGGTGTGGAGCATGTCTGTCTGTCTGTCTGGGAAGCATCACTAGGTTTTTTTGACTGAAACTGAGGTTACACTTTTGAGCTTCACCCTAGACAGCACTGGGTGCTGTACTCAGTCTTTTGAAACATGAATTGAAACTGAAGTGACCACCAGACAGGATTGCATGCACAGGATATTGCTCTGTACTCAGTACTTTAGCTAAAGGCATATGGATCTTTGACCTTCACTTATCTTTTCAATCTAAACATGGATCAGGTTTTCTGGTCTATATTCACCCTAACATTGGAATAAGACCTGAATGTTTGAGATATGCATTTAAGTATATTGAGTGAAACATCTACATAGGAACACTTGCATACTATTTCAAATTCTTAATGAGGAAAAACTCACTATGTAGCATATATTTTATAATTATTACTGGGAACTGAGATTTCCCAGAATTTTTCAATGTGATCAAGTTAGGTTACGGTATGGAAGTCAAAGCTGAAAACTTCAATCAAACAGCTTCCAAACTTTGAATAAGCTACTGATTGGAGAAGAAACAACTGCTTTATGCTTTAAACATTTTTGGTTTGATGCTACAATTGCTTTTAAAAATAAGTCTAATGACAATAGATTGCATTTATTCATAGAATTCATATAAGTCCTTTTTATCTAAATACTTTAGGTTAAGTGATCTATATTTCACATTTTCTACATGTAACAAATAAATAAAACTTAAGTGTTAAAATTAATAAATAATTAATAATAATAGTTAATAATAATAGTTAAAGTGAATAAATAAATGTAACATTTTCCTCTATTAGCTGATAGTCACAACCTTTAAAATATACCATAAACGAATAAAACAAATCATCTTCAAAAAGGAGTAATTGTAATGCTCAGTGCAACTCTCATTCTTTGAAAAACATTGTCACTTTCTTTGCTCAGCACAATGATGCAAAAAGAATATATTCTTATGTTTTTGTACATGTGTCTTTGCAATAGTTAACTTCAGATCATTTGGGGAATTTCAATTATGTGACTGTTACATTAAATGCTCATTCAAATTCCTTGAGTCAAGAATTAGATTTGACAGCACATTAAATCAAGAGAGCAAAAATATGAGAAATAAACAAAAAATGTTAACCAACTGCTTCAGCACTCATGGGGAAAAAAAAAAAAAGATAATGCTGAATGCTGAACAAAGTTTTATTTGGAGTTTCCACTTCTTTCAGGATCCATTGATGATTTTGCAATGCTGAACAAAGAGAATTTTGCAATAAACCCATTTTCACAAGTAGATTGAAATAATCTGTGGTATATCTACACCCAAGGGAATTTGTTAAAACATGGACAAAGTAGAGCACTAGCTGATGCATTCTGCATATCAAGGTCCAAATCAAATTAACATCAGAATACCCTACAGAATAATATGTTATTCACAGCATGTGGAGCTTCAGTTAGATATTTAATTCCTAGGCACCCCTAAGCATAGTGAATGAAGGTACTGCTGGTTATAAATCATTTCCAAGAGACCAGCAGTGAGGATGCCCAGCCATTTGCTGACAGGTGACTTGAACTGAAATATTATGACAGGAGATACCCAAATAAACATCTCCCTGATTCTACTGCTTCAGTTCTTTTGAGTCTCCAGCTCAAAATTGACAGGATCTCAACAGCATCATAGCAGAATGACATCTTTAATACAGCAAACTGATGATCTGCTGTTGATTATCCAGGAAAATGTCCTAGAGATGGGAAAAAGTTACTCTTCGACTTTATGCCAGTTAAATACCTCAGTCAAAAGACATATGGAGAACTGACATCCACTCCAGTACTGCCACAGTCCCTAAATACAGTATATTCTTGGCTACATTCCTACATACAGACAAGACATTAGCAAAATAAGGATCATAGGTCCTGTTTTGCTGTGATGAATGCCATCATAACATTCTCATTTTTTCCTTCTCTCTTGCCTTCATGGATTATTTTCTTGTAGCCATGGAGGGAGGGTCTGCTCTGGCTACTCATCTGAAGTTCTTAAACAACAATGCAT
This sequence comes from Parus major, assembly GCF_001522545.3. Lineage (NCBI taxonomy): Eukaryota > Metazoa > Chordata > Aves > Passeriformes > Paridae > Parus > Parus major. The sequence goes on from NC_031768.1 coordinate 13,914,885, forward strand.
TTGGCCCAGGCACTCAGTCTTGCCACAGTTATACAATTATATCTGGAGTTTTGTCAGACTAAAGGGAAGCAACATTTTTGAGTCTTTTTCTTATTAAAATGTTGTGTAATGCCATGCACAGTTAACAAATTAGTAATGTTTTGGTCTAAAAGCAATAGCATTTCAGGAAAAAGGTGAATTCTCTTATTTCATGTTTAAAAGCACAAGAGATAAATCTGTGCTGTGAGGTGCTGTAAAAGCACCAGATTAAGTGTTTCCATCTCAAGAAAAACAGGTCAAGTTCAAAGTATCTGCTACTTATGTCCCATTTTTCATCCTCACAGACAAAAAAAGCATTCTTCATGCAACTGATGAGTCATAAGCAGCACACAGAATTAGATATTGACTTCCTATTCTCATGCACATAGGCCCTGGCTATTGGTCTACTGGGACATTTTTTTTTTTTTTTTTCCATTTGAAAGAAGAAAACCTGTACAGAAATAATTTTCAATAGCATGTGGTTGCTAGTGGCTTCTACATTCCCATAAACTGGCACCTATATACATGTGTAAGCCAGTAGATAATAACAAAAATCAAATGTAAACTTTGGTATGTAAATGTATTTTTTAAAAAGAGACCATAAAAGACCATGCAAAGTACCCTGTTAGAAATGCTGTACTGTACCTTCAGGATGTAGCGATTGGAGATTTTGTCATCAGCAGCCACGTACAAACGGATGAAGACAGAGCTGCTGTATTGGCCACGAAGAGTTGCCAAGGCTTGGACTAAGCTGAACCTCCTTTCTGACCACAGTCCTTCAGGTCCAATATTGGATTCCAGCACAGGCCAGCGGAAAGGTGAATGTTTCAGTATACTTAACAGTGGTTTCACATCGGCTTTTTCAATTTTATCTGAAATGTCAAAGTGTGACAACAATTACATTCCAGACAATTCAAGTCCAGCTGCAGCCACACAAGACAAAGATTTATTGGCATCGATTGACTTCCAGGCAAGGCAATCACAATAGCTGAAACTCAAAGCCTCTGCTCTCCCTGTGAGCACAGCAGCCTAGAAGTCCAACCCTGTTTATCTGTATCAAGAACGAGAGAGGCAAGTCAGTGCCTTTCAAAAAAGGCAAATATTGGAATTAGGTAAATTTTAAAAAAACAAAAACACTCCTTGCAGGAACTAGCATAGAAAGATTACTGTTTTTGGGGAGGGGGGTTATTGCTCATAATCAAAACTAGCTGGACAGCATCTGGGCCACCAAGGCTGTAGAGCAGGCTGTCTCACTTGCTGGCACTCAGACGGGCCATGCTGGAAGAAAAATGTGCAGAAAATGAATCCTGAAAAAGTCAGAAGGAAAAAGGGGACTTCCAAGCCTTCTTTCACCTCTGTATCTACCTAAGATAGTGACGTGTGCTGAATTACTGTACATTACCTTACAGCAGCATTTACAAACTGAGGAAAGGCACTCTGCAAATGTGGCTAACTTGCTTGACATGCAGATACCAAAGCTAAAGAGTCCAGAGCTGTCTATACCCAGCCCTGGGGAAGTGTTTTGATTAAACAGATTCAGAGAAATGTAGAACATAATGAGCAACAGGTTCTTGAAAATATCAGTATGAGAATTTCATCAGAGGGTTCCTCTGATTTACTAACCCCAGGCACTAACTCTACAACCCTGAAGCACAGTTTAACATCCTTTCACACAGATAAATATCTCTTCGCGGTTCTGACAAGTAAAGGTTTCTCTAAAACTGACTTCTTGTGCCTGGGTGTATCTCGGTCTCAAAAGCCAGCTTCAGATGTGTAAAAGACCCTCTGCATTCAGTTGAATCCGTATCAGCAAAATCCATGCATCTGCACAGAGCTTCACAGAGCTCTGCAGAGAGATAAAAAGCCTGCCTTTATAAATGTAGGGAATGCATCTATGGCCTCTTCAAATCAACCCACTTACTCTCATTCATGCAGGATGCATAAAGGATCTTGGCCTTCTGTACAGCTTCACTGTCTCGTCTTTTGCTGATGGGTTTCTCTAGCAGTGCTGAAAAAAACATATAATTTTTTTCAATACTTTGGAAATGTAGACACTGTTTGCCTGTTTCAGCATTTGGTATAATCATAGCATTTGTTTAATTAAGTATGAGGCTCCATGTGTACTTTCTTAAGCAGTAGTACAGACATAATTGCACATTTTCAATCCCCAACTGAGAAGGATTTTTAATTTTTTTATTTTAAAGAGAACTGATATAAAGCCAAATGACAGATGCAGCTTGTTACTCATCCTCACAACCAGCTACCCTCAGCAAACTGAGGTGACAGGCAGTCGTGGGGTGAGGGTGGGAAGCAACACACAGAGCAGGGAGTCAGGAATTTTTTCAAGTGGCTCAGCTTCTGGTGCTGGTACATTATGAAATCAGGACCTAACGGAGGTTACAGGATCCCTGGAGCACGCTGTAAATCAGCCACGATGCAGCTGCAACTGCGAAGTACTGTGGCTAAATGTAGAGGCAGCTGAGCTTCAGAGAGATCTGTCAGCTCAGGTATTGCACAGCATAAGCACTTCCACGGCCAAGAGGAGCAGGTGACTCTGGAGCACAGCACAGGAGCAGGGCTGGCAAACTCTGCTGGACCTCATCTGGTTTTTCAGGACCCAAGCAGGTCCTGCACAACCTTGCCTTATTGTTACTGGGACCACTGGAAGGAGTGGCTTTGCTGGTATTAAGTCCCTCCTGTTGTGTGCTCAGCCAGAGCTAAAAAGCCTTGAAAAATTCAAGACTCCCTTCTGTGCACCAAAGTACCACACAGGGCTCTGTGTCTCAAATGAGGAGAGGCAGCACAGTGCAACTGTGCTGAGAAGCATGGCCCACACAAAAGGGGGAACAAAGTGCAACACAAGAGTCCCAGAGGCCTGTGAATGCTGTGAACCACTGAGACTCCGTAACACCAGCATGGCAAGACCAAAGAGCTCCCACACAGAGCTGGATCGGGGTCAATGCAATGTTATTCCTCTGCCAGGACTGGCTGGGGACATGCAGAGTACTGAAGAGATGGTGGTACTGTCATCCAAAAGCAGCACCCTCCTGCAAACAGTGGCAGCTGCTCGCTCTCCAGCCCTGCTCTGTCCAGCAGCTGCCAGAGTCCACCCTGCAATGCCTCCTCTCCTGGGAGGCAAAGGTGGTGTAACTGCTCAGTTCTACAGCTGACAACAGCCTGGGTTTGCACAGCTTCTCTCAGTATTAGGAGCTCACTGCTTGAGGTAGGATTTCAAAGCACTTATTTCCCAAAATTTCCATATCACTCTGATGAACTAGCCATGCTACAACTCTCAGCTATTCCCCACCTGAGCTCATGTGAGCACTCAGGGGACCATAATGCAGACCTCAAACTGTTTATTACTCAAGGAATAGCATAGTGATGACCAAATGACACTCCCTCCAATCCCTTTTCTCCTTAAACAAACAAACAAAAAACCCCATTTCCCAATTCTTTTGCTTAGACCTTAAGAGATTTAATGAGCTTATTGCCTTTTAGTTATAAGATTTTTCCATAAGAATACTTCTGGAGAATCCTCAATCATTTCCCAGTTTATTAAATACGATATAATGCAAATCATCAATATATAAGTTCAGTGTGCACAATTCTTAGCAGCATAATCAGACCTGTTCACATTTTTTAAATGGCATTTTAAAAGAAATTATAAATTAATCCTCTATAAAACTAAGGATGAAAACCTACCCTCCCATTAAAGCCATTGCAATAATTTGTGTCTTTGCACAACCATGAAATTTTGAGGCTAATAAAATCCAACGGCTAAAGCTCAAGAGAGAAACAGATGATAAGAGCCAATAAAGTCAATTCTAGAGATGATGTTAATGGTGTTAAAATCAGACCTGGTGTTTTCCCATCAAACTATGTCATTAATGTGACATCTACCCCCACCTCACTACTGCAGAGAGCGAGGTGGGGTAGATGCTGCCAACTTGATCAGAATTCCTTTATGAAGACAATTCTCAGTTCTGATAACAAAAAATCCAGTGATCAAACATGAAAGACTTAATAAGATGATTGAATCCTGTGGACACTGAAATAGGGGATGTGATCCATGGATGGTCTTTAGGCTATGGAAGTTTCCCAGCCTTAACCTCAAGTTTTCAGAAAGATTTAGAAGCTCAAACCTGGATCACTACTCACATCCACATGATTTCTACATTAGCTAATATAAAATCCAAATACAAGATTTAGGAATTTGCTTCTTATTTAGCTCACAAATACATATGGTTTTTACATGTCCCTCAGTATTTAAATTCTTAAAGATGAATAGCAAGAAAAAGCAAGAATAGCAAGGGAAGGCAGGAAGCACAGCATACTGATCGAAGATATATGTAATCAATCAGTCTAGAGGTTGTTTGTCCATGGAAAGAAAGTCACTACTGTGATTGAAATCAATGTAGGCCCATCAAGCTCTCTTTAAATTAGCAGTATTGGGTCCTGTGAGTAGCCTGGCCACAGCTGCAGGCCCTGACAAACCCACTCCATACAGAGTGTATCTGTCCACATGGGTCGATGCACGCTGCTCTCTACAGGGCAGCCTTTGGGAGGGCTGCAGCTCAATGTCTGCTCTCCCAGGACTCTGCAAGCTGAACAAACCTGCCCCAGGACCATCCCACACTCTCTGAGCAGTGCTTCACCTCCTGACACATGACATGGATTTCAGGCTCTCATCTACAGTAAGGGAAATCCCAGCCAGTGACACACAGAGAGCGAATTCAGCCCCTCTGAAAACATTCACCTGAACTATAGTTGTCTGAGAGAAGAATTGTCTTTCCACTTTGAAAAACCGTAATAGCTTCAAATATTTTCTGTTTTGATGGCAAAATGTAAGCAAAACCTATGTTGTCTTTCAAGGGATAGGAATAGGAAGACCACCAAAGATCAGTTAATGTTGCACCTCATAAGATACCGCAGATTTCCTGTTTAGTTTTTTACTTTGTCTTTCCAAGGTCCAGCTGTCACACCTCACTAAGGAATTGTGTGCATTTGTACAAATCCATTGAGACCTTCAGTCTGATAGGCTTTCCTTAAGCAGTTTCCTTAAACTCTGATCTAATTAGGGAGATCAGGGATACCAACATTTTGACTAGAATGGCTCACTTAGCACTGAGAAGGACACTAAGCTTGTTCTTGAAGCTGTCTTGCTTGCTTGCTGTTTTCTTATTTCAGACTAAAAGTTCTAATTCTTTAAAACAATCTTCCATCTTAGGACACTGAGGTTTTATCTCTAAAGAATAATTGTTAAATATAAATAATTTTGATCAGATTAGGAAATGCACATCACTCCAACAAAATTGAAAATACACCCTTAAAATAATAGCTCATTTTTCAGCTCTCAATTGAATGATACAGCACTAGGCATAGAATAGAAATCTGGCTGCAGAAGTTAAAAAGAAACCACATTCCAAGCTGATTTCCAGGCATCTGAAAAAGCACAGAATTTTTATTAACATCAACCAAGATTTAACAATTTATTGCTGCTACCTAGTTATACCACTAGCCTGCCAGCAAAGCAGGATATCATAACCAAAAATCACCAGGACAAACAAAGTGAACCAGCATAGCTTTAAGCCAGCTGAATATGCAGTTTGGATCCCATTTCCTTAACCAAAAATCAAGTATATGGTTGAAAGGCTTTTTTAGCAAAACAGCTCTTTTTCAGTTATATCTTTCACTTTCTTCACTTTTAAATTATTTCCAAAGTCATTCTCTTAGGGATAAAAAAATATTTGGGTCTCTATCACTGACCTCAGCACCTCATTGTTAATGTTTCCATATGCACAGGATGTCTAAATGCAAGATTTATGTTTCCCTTCACATAAAACTTAGTTATGGCAAGTGTTATCACCTATTAGCAATTCCACTCCACAGTGCTATAGTAATATATCTCATTAAGCAGCTACCACTTGCACAGTCAGAAACTGGCTGAAGGTGTACACAATATCCTAAACTTCCTGAGGTTGGAAATGGCTTCATCATTCATTTTCTTGTACCAAGTAGCTGAGGGTGCAGAAGTTCCCATTGCAGTCAAGGTTCTTGAACTTCTGTCACGCCAGGTCAGGCAGGTTGGCATCATTGCACTCCCTGACTCTCATATAAAACACAAAGACTCAGGATCACCAGAAAAAAAACACTCCATAGCTGGGAGTGATCTTCACTTGTCTGAACTGGAGATGCTCAGATATACAGCCAAGGAAAAAGGCACAGCTTGGGGGTGGGGAGCTGGGAAGGGAAGGAAGAGAGTTCATATTGAGTTGCCCTCACACAGTTCTTTTTCAGGGCAAGAGGGCTAAAAAAAGGCCAGCTTCCTGTGGTTCACTACCCTCGAGTAAATAGCAATCATCTGTTGTTAAAAGTGAGAGCAAGGCACATTACAAAGTTAGCTTTGCAAGTGTGTTTATTTAACTGCATACTATTCTAAAGCTGCTAAGGATAGTCCTGTGGTTAAGTGTTACCTTTAATCTTACTTTCCATTTCCAGCCCTTGTTGATTTTCCAGCCCACTGTCTTGCACAGCTTTCCTTGGCTTTCAACCACCATATTTTATTTCTGGTGCCAAGAAATCCCATACCTTTCCTGCTTCTGACTTGGACTGCTTGAAAAAGCATTGTAAAACCAGATTTGCAGAGAAAAGAAACACACATGCCATTTATTCAGATTAGAAATATTGATTAAATTTATCAGTGTCCTGATCAGATTGTATATATATTGTACCCTATCAGACAGTTTTCTATATATATGTAGCTGTGTTGAAATCCTGAGAAGTACTGTGTTATTCATGAGGCTTATTTCCTATTCTAGTGAGAAAAATGAAAGTTTTCTCTGCACTTTACAAACATAGATGTAGAGAAGTTATTGTGTTAGTAAAGACAGTAGCATTTTTTCTATTAGTTTGTCTTCTTTTCCTTTTACAAACATTTACTCTTTGTGGAAAATGCAAGCTCAAGTGTTTGCACAGTGATATCTGACAATGACCTGAAATATATTATCATGCTTTGTATCTTGAAGAAAAACAAGTCCATGTGCAAACATCCCCCAGTGAATATGCTTGGACTGTAAACAAAACAAGAATTCTACAAGAACCCCAAGGGACATCTCATTTCCTGGAAAGTTGCAACCCTGAAGGAGTGAAAAGCTAGAAGCAGACAAATAATTCAGCATGAACTCCCAGGGCAATGCTAGAACAGACAGGAGTCTTGGACTGCAAAACCAGAGAAGTATCAAAGTGGGGAGATGATCTTGGTGTGTACACAGGCTGGTGAGACAGACTGGAACACAGCCTGCCCTTCAGCTGTCTGAATTGTAAAAACAATCTTGGACAGTTGGACAGAGTGCAGAAAAATATCAAAACAATTGGGTTTTTTCTTTGGAGGGTCTGGTTTGAGAAATAGAAGGGAGGGACAAAAAATACATGCAATGAAGGAACATCATTTTTCTCACAAGAGATGTGAAAGGGTGATGGGATCACAACATCAAGACACCTTTAGAAAACACTTGGTGCCAGAGAGGTCTTTAGTGTATTGAGAAAAGGCACAAAGAAAGCCAGCTCTTGAACAATGATGACAAATTCAGCAGTGACAGTGATTAACCACTGGAACCAGCAACCAGAGGAGATTGTGGCTTCTCTGTCCCTTACTATTTTAAGACCTCATGCTTTTTTGGGAGATAAACTTAGCCCCAAAGCCAATTATGTTTTATCCCAGTGCAAGCTACTGAGCTGCACCACAGGGGTAATGTAATTGTCTGTGACACAAAAAAGGTCATAGGAAATAATTTAGTGGTTACTCCTGCAATTGCACTCTATACATTTAGGATACAGATATCAAAGCACTCTTAGACATAACAGACCAAGGAGACACAGCCATTATCCATTGTTGCAGATAAAGAAAGTGAGCCACAGATTGCTCCTTATCTAACTCATGTCAGAGTCCTAGTGATTAGAATAGTGCTCCTTTATGAGCATAAAGCTTGCAGAACTTGATCCACACACTCAAAGAGCTTGATCCTTTGGAGACAGTGAATGCCCCTCAGCCCCTTTAACTTCAGAGACAGTGGGAGTTGCTTGGCATTGCCCAGGTGATGGTTAGTACTAAATTGAAAGCAGCTTTTAATGATCTTTTTTTTGGGATCAGACTCAGAAAGCAGTCCAAGGCCTTACACATTCAGCAGGTTCATTTGCAAATACCCAATGACAGAGAATTTCTCTTTCAATACTTGACCAATAAAGACTCTGCTAGTCACCCTCCCCTCACTATGCTTTACAGCTGCAAGAAGTGAGTTTCTTAACTGATGAGAAGAATAATTAAAAGAGCTGTTCCCATCTCCAGCTATCAGTGACAGCCTTGGTTTCCTCCCTAAGTTAGCACTATGATGTGCTACCTCTGTGAAAAAACAAAACCTAAGTTACCATTCGGAAAATTGCAGATGATCCTCTGATGCCAGCAGCAGGTTCTTTTAAGGATATTTTGTGAAGGATTACCTCTTAAATGTAGAGAAAAATCTTCTCAAACTTTGGTTGGCGTTTAGCAATCAAACCAAATACACAACACAGGTGTAGAATGTCATTCCCTGAGGTCCCTGAACTATAAGATAATTATGATTAATCTAGTCCTCCTTAAGAATATCTAACACTTAATTCCCATATTTTCTTCATGCTTAAGAGGTATGGCAAAAGAGTTCCTGAAAAGTAACCTCTAAAACCCAACTGCACTTGTGCCCCTGGGGTTGTTTAGCACTCCAACAGCAGCACGAAAGCATCGCCCTCTCTTTGAACTCTCAGCACACTGGATTTCAGAAGTCAAGGTCAGTATGGTTCACAGAGCAAAGATTTGGCCAGGATGCCAAAGGGCACACAAAAATCTTTAAAACCACACTGCTGTTACAGACATCACAGCCAGACAAATGTACAGTCTGAAGCAACATGAGCTTACACATTCCAAGAGTGATCATTTCAGAATGGTTTGGGACCAGCTGACATTCATTTAGAGTATCTGGTTTCCAATTCCTCCCTTTCAGAGTCCAAAGTGAAGGAGAGCTGGCAGTGCTAAGTTTCATTGTGCCTATGAAGGACACAATGTTCTACCCTAAAATAAAAACTCTGGCCACAGCATATAAAATTATACACAAGACTTCTGACATCATTTGACCAATGGTAACATTCCTGTCTTGACACATGAAAATAAGAATTCAATTAGACTGCAACATTCCAGGTTACAAAATTTATTCTCATTAGTTTGGAAAAGGGACTCATAGCTGGAATGGGGTCTAAAGGGGAGAGTGAAGAATATTGTATATATACATACATACATATATTTATATATGTGTGTATATGTGTGTGTATGTTCTAAAAGGAAGTGACAGACTTGATTGATATTTCAAGCTGAACATATTTCTTGGGAACAAGACAAGTATCATCAAGCTAAGATTATTCTTAGAGTTAAATCTGTTCCTTCACAGCACTCTTTTGAAAAAGACATGGACATCTGCTGCAGGACACAACATTTAATGTTTCAGTACAACTTTATCTCATTTAGCAGGTTAATAGCACAGGTCAAACTCCCACGTGAATGCACCTGCCCAGCTTCCATTTCAGAATTGTTTTAAATTTGAAGCCTTGGAAGAAGAGCAAAGCAAGATCTTGCCTGCCTGGAAAATACCACAGAGATAAATCTCAGTGGATGTGCAGATGCCTGCTTACAGTTCTCATATGGCACTCAAATACATCATTTCAAGGACTCATTAAATTTCTTTATGCCTTTAAAACACAAGTTCTGCTGAGAACATCTCCTGATAGGCAGTTTATGTGTACAAAATCACTTCTTTCCTCTAGTAGCAATTGATAGCAATATTTGGTTTCTGAGGTTTCCCTAAAATATGAGCTAATCTAAATTTATTTCTTTTTTGTGAACTATTAGTTCTGCTAATTGCTCTGCAGTGTTTCTTGCTAGTTCAGCTATCTTATACACAGTCTGACATGCGCAGTCTAGAGTCATCTTCCCCATCAGACACTTTATTAGAAGTGAACTGCAAATTATTGGTTTTCAAATAAAAAATTGTTTCCAGAAGTCCAAAATATGAAACTACACAGACTAAAGATAAAATTTTTACTCCCTCACAAATAAACAAACAAAAAATAAATGAAAAATTTTCTCACCACCATAAATAAATAATTGCTAAATTGTTACTGACATTAAGGCTCTTCTTCCCTTTCTTTGTGCATTGGTGGCTGTAAACAATTCTCAGTTTCAGAGCACAGGAATGGAAGCAATCCAAGCCTGATGCAGTACAAAATATATTTAATTGCATTTTATAAATACCTATTTTGAGTTTCTAATGAATTATAGATTTCTCTACTGTTTGCTAAATATGTATATGGGAGAACAAACTAGCATCAAAAGCCTGTAAAAATCTTTCTCCATATGCTTAAAACTATCCTTGCCTAATTAAAGCTTTTTACGTTGAGTGTCTAAAGTAAATTAAAATAGCAAATCGATACACTTTTCTGGTGCTTATAATGCAGTTTTTAAATTTTTACAAAGCATACTTTACTTCCACTTTCATGTCTTTTGCATTCCCATATTAACAAGCCTTCTACTACTTTCTTACCTTTTTTCACTCAGTTCCCCATTGCTAATAATCAGATCACCAGAATCATTTTACTGGAGTACATAAATTCTTGAAATAATCACTCAAAGCAAATTTCATAATGGCAAACCCCTTGTTCACACAGGAATATGAAACAATGCAGAGCACTGGACTATTTTTCCATTGCCCTACACCTGCTGTATTGTATATTCCCACTTCTTTGGAAGGAAGTACCACCCAGGATGTCAATGGATGGGGCCATTTTTGGAAGGCCTTGTTTTGGCTTACATAGTCTCAGATATGCCTTAGACATTAAATATAAAATTTTCCATATTTTCAAAGCAGTAACTAGCTTGTTTGGGTATTTTTCTTTAATGAAACTACCAGTGTATTCTGCAGCTCCAGGAATTCATTCCTCAGAATGGTCCTTAGGCCTGCCTTGTTTTGACAAACTGTGTCTCCCTCCTCCCTTGTTTTATTTTGTGAGCTGAGGGGATCGGATGGGTTGCTGGCTGGTTGGTGAGGGGGGGGGTGGAATTCAGTTTGTTTACTTCTGTTTTCATTGTTTTGGTTTTTGGGAGGGGGGTTGGGCGAGGTTGTTTGGTTTTGGGGTGTTGTTTTGGTGGGGGTTTTTTCGCTTGGTTGGGTTTTTTTAAGGGTATTTAATCAAGACACCAGTTATCAATTCAGGAAACTATCTTTTGTATTTGATACAATTGATGTCCATCAGCCAATTTCTTGATGGTAGCATTCGTCTCACCATGGATGGAGCAGTGACTCTTGAAATTAACAGCCCCTCATTATTAATTCTTCTGATATTCCAATGGAACATTTAAATCATGAATTAATTTTGCACTCATGGATGTAATTAATATGAATATGTATTTCCACAGGAATTAATGAAAATCTAGTAATTAATGAATTCATGTAGGTTCTAGTTCCCAAGGAACATAAACCAAGTAAAACAAACAAATATTCCCAAATACCAATTCCATTAAAGTATTTAGACAAATAAACCCAACTAATATACTGACATTTTAGGGTTCCCTCTCTCCCCTTGAAAAGAAATGCCTCAATTCTTTCCTTGAATATCCATTTTAGCAATATGGAAGTTCTCATGGAAATAGCATTCACACAGCTGTGCTTACATAAATGCTTCCTAGTGCTGTTCAGTGCCCTAATACACAGCACATTTCCGAAACGGAAAAGTTGTTTGTTTACAGTTTCAGCATTTTGTAAATTCTCTGAGTTTGTATATCAAAAGATAAGCCCATTATGTGAGTTCCTCCAAAAGTCAACATAACTGTACACAAACTGTGACCAAACCAAAAATCAGTTTATAAGGAGGTGAGAGCTTCTGTTCATAAATTTAATTTCAATAATAAATTTTATTATTTTGATTAGAATTACCCTCTTCCCTGCCCTGCCCCTCTGGCCTCCTAGTATTTCACTTTAGGGGATAACACACTATGTCATTATAAGTTTATGTAAAAGATTTTAAACCACATTTACACTAGAAGATTGTACATTTCCCAATTGTTACAATATAGCTGGAGCTCCATACTGAATGGCAGCATTACATTTACTTCATTGCAATAATACTTTCAACATGTTCTTGTGGAAAATTTTTTTGTCAAAAAAGGGATTCAGATGTCATGGATTGCTCTGCCTTCCAAGGTATCAGTCCTCAATCTGTAAAATTACCCACTCATACACAGCCATTAAAATTTTTGAAATTCAGTATCTGCAAGTATAAATTATATATATATCATACAAACCCCAGGCAAATTTAGGGGAAATACATGCCAGATGTGGAACAGGAGTGAGCAGGATGCCCCACTGTGGTTCTGGCTGAAGGCTCAGAGGAGGATGCCATTCTAGTCTCCAAAGCAGGGAGATGCTGTGGGAATCCTGTGGCTCAGTTACTGTGCTGCCTTTAAACCTCATTTAGGAACCAAAATTGTCTCTTCTCTGTACTCATGGTTTTCCAAAATCACCCATTATAAACACAGTTTTCATTCTGAGCAGCCACAAAGCCTGGAAAAAGTCCTGGCTTCTCCACTTTTGATTTAGGTATTCCATTCTACCAAAAAGCTACTAACATCTTGCCTGGAGAGATTTACCTGACTTGTGCCACCTATGTTTTTATTTACATTCAGACAAATGAGACACTTATAAGCCTTAAATAAGCCACAGGAAAGATCTGGATCACCGCAGTGTCTGTACCATGGAAAAGAGACCCTTTTATTGCAAAAAAAACCAAGCAAAGCATAAAGTTCTATTGCTTTTTTCTGCTTTCTTGTTATTCAAGAGCAATATATTGGAGGCAAAACCATAAATATCCTCTTTTATTTTAATTTCTGCTGGTATTCTGCCTCATACTTGGGATAGCTCTCAAAAAACTCAAATAACTTTGAAGGAAACAAATCACAAAAGGTCAGCTAATATGGAAACCTGGGGATGAGTGTCAGCAGCTGCATTCAGATTTCATGGGACACATCCAAATTATCCCAGTGGTCTCAGCTGAGCACCAGTTGAATGATAGCAAAAAAAACTCAGCCCTAAAAGAGTTGTATGGCACAGGATCCTCTGTGCAGGACAGTGACCACTCAACAGCAACAACAACTGGTCAACACCAACTCCTGGGGTCAGTCTGAAAGGGTATCTTATAGTCAGACAGCATAAATTTCCAAAGAGATATTTTTACTTACTGGTTTTACTTATAAAGAATTTATTTCCCAAAGGAAATCATTGCAGATTATCTTGGGAAAAGTTGCCTACGCTGCCATGATATTTTGTTTGCTGTCTGTCTCATGTTCCTCAGAAACCCACACACCATATCCTTCTAAAGGGCCTCCATTTCTTTCTGTTTACCACATTGGAAATTCCTTATTTTAAACTGACTGACATTCAGAAAACAGCCATACTACAAAGCTTAGCACAGTAAATCAGCTTGAAGTAGGTGTCTCACTGGACCAGGAACAGTATGATGACTTAATTTGTAAACTGGTTTCCACAGTCATAAATTAAATTTAAAAGGTCTGGAAGACATGTTCACAAATGATCCACATAATTTAAATCAGCTCCTTTTCAGTGCTGAGATTTAGGAATGTTTGTGGAGTTTTGCTTTGTTGTTCTTATTTTAAGTTATTGCTTCCTGCATGGTCACTCAGAGAAAGAAAAAAATAAGGCAGCAGTATACAACTGTACTTCATACTTCAGAGAAAGGAAGTTTCTGTGTTCACGACCAACATTCACCACAGGTAATAAGCACTGAATTACGTGTCTCGGACTTCCAGCTCTGAACTGTTCACAAAAAGCCACTTATCAGTGGCAAGGCAGAAGTACTCCTAAAACTTAAACGGAAGTCATCAAAACAAAATGGAAAAATTCATCAAGAGCACAGATAGCTTTGCAGGAAATATTATGGTAAGTGGAAAAACATTTAGTAACTCATAGAGTTACTGCAATCTTGACCTCAGATAAGGGAGAAGCTGTTGCAGTTTGAGATTGCTTCTGTTCATACAACACAGGCCACAGCCAAATGATTCCATTTTGAAAGACTCCAAGGAGTTCCTCATCAGAGGCCTATTGGGGCACGAGGAGCGTTTGCTCTTAACCAACGTGAGGTACTTTTTAACATGTCTGTGGTGTAGCTGAAGAGGAATGGCTGGCCTCAGGTCAGGGACAATCTGGTCCAGCCAGGAATGGTTAAGGGGAAGTAGTTGTACCTCAGTCCTCTCCAGGAAAGTTCTATAAGGAACAGTTCTATAAGAAATTTTAACCTAAATATTACATGTCCCTTAACCTAGATTTGGGTCATAACCCAAACCACAAGCCTCTGCTTTTGAGATATTTTTGGCTCTCTACAATTACCTTCTTTACATTCCTCCGTGATGCCTGAAATCCTGCTGAAAGATTTCACATACAAGAAAAGATCTACCACTGCTTTCTCCAGGCTAGAACTTTATTTCTTTTGTATAGCCAAAAGATCAAAGCGAGTTACACATGTGGTTTGTGGATTCCTCTGAGCGCAGAAATATAAACCCAAGTGACCCTCAAACAACGTATGGAAAAGAAACTAAAGGGGAAATGATGATATGATTTTAGCTTGAATGCATCTTAAGGCAGCTAGAGAAACATATGGGAGGATTATATATATATTCCTACCCCATTATAAACACAAATCTTAAAAAAAAAAGTATTTTTAACTATCACATTTTGCAGATCTAGAAGAACCCCAAAATTAATGTTTCTAATCCTGATCCTTTAATCAACCAGAGATATGCAGACAAAAAAATCTACCACCCAGTAGATCTTAGCTATTTTCCATTGACCTACTACCATTTCTTCTCTTTGGAATTCCCTATTAAGGCACCTAAAACAGTCACCAATACAGAAAATGTTCTCCCCTTTTTTGAAGCTGACACCTGCAAAGTTGTTTGCTCTTGCGAGCCTCAAAAAAGCTCCAAAACCCCCCAAAACACACACACAAAAAAAAACCACAAAAAAAGAAAATGAAACAAAACACAAACAAAACACGCACACACAAAAAGAAACTAAGAAACAAACTAAACAAACAAAAAGCCAAACTGACCAAACAAATAAACTGCAAACAAACCAAAACACCAAACCCAAAGGAAATTGAAAAAAATGCTTTGTTCTCGAAGCTTGTTCTCAAGCCCACTAACACCTAATGCAGGGCTCAGTACATTACATTACGCAGCTACAACTACTTTTTTTTTGGTAAAACCAAATTAACTCTTACACTTAATACCCATTATCTACTGGAAGATCATCTTCTGTAGCAATTGCTCCTGAACAAAAAAAATTAAGCTTCCAGAATACTGAAGATACACTTGCACAACCTGTGTAACAGGTCTTTGCTCAAAATCCCTTTCTCCGGAGCAGGAGCAGGCTCAGGAATATTTGGGGACCAGAAAACAGATTAGATGTCCAGATAGTTTATTTTAAGTAGCATATTTTTTTAATATATAGCCCGAATAAATGTTTCCATCTATATCATACCATTAAAGAAAATCAAACATGAAAAATGTGTCTTTCTGGCCAAGCCACGTTATCATGTTAAGATTAATAGTTTTCCTTTATATGGTAAGTATTTCAGAGCATAGAACTTGCATAATAACCAGGTCTTTAAAGACTGAGGCTTTTTTAATCTACTGAATGTCAAACATGGGATATTTACCATGTGGTACAAAGTTCCACTAAGTGTTCTTGAGAAAGGGGAGATAAAATTTGCTTCCAAGGTCTATTCAGCCCTATAACTGTTTTTCTAGACAGGAGTTCTTCCTCTTGCTAAAACTTCTGCTTGCAAGGTTGTGGTCATATACAAATTAATAAGTCAGTGTTGAGCTAATAGATTGAAATAACTCAAGAGAAAACACAAATATACCTAGAGGCTGAAGTTATGCTTGTTATTTCAGCTACCAACACTTTCCATTTTCCTTTTATTTTATTTATAAAGAATATATTTTGTAAAGTTCATGAAGTAAAAAGTTAAGGAGGAGATGGCAAATGTTATATTAAAAACATTCCTGTACACCAACCAGCATTTCACATCTTTGTCCCTGTCTGTGCCAAGGGC
Source organism: Parus major (assembly GCF_001522545.3). NCBI lineage: Eukaryota > Metazoa > Chordata > Aves > Passeriformes > Paridae > Parus > Parus major. The sequence continues at coordinate 13,931,109 of NC_031768.1, forward strand.
TTTCTATTAAATAATTTTGTATAAACTCCCTTTATCTGATATGGTCTCTCCATTAAGGAAATACTTCCCACTTGGATGTTTCTTTCTCAGTCTTGCATTTTTTCTAGCTATGTATTGGCAACTTCTAAAGGGACTGGAGAAAGAAAACCAAATAAAAATCTGGCTTAGCATGATGTCCTTGATTAGGACCCGTAAAAAGAGGAAATTAAGGATGACAGTGACAGCTTGCTACTCTATATTCAATTAAGACTGGCCTCTTTGTGGCTATGGTTCATGCAGGATGTGCAGTTATCTAATACAGCCCAATTCTAGCAGCAGAACAATTAGAATGCAGAGCATAACTTAACTTAAAACAGGCTCTGGCAGTATTTTTTTCCTTTCCATGTGACATATTCAGCAGACTTTATGTAGAAGTCTTGAGATCATATACTATGCTGAAAATGAAAACTCATATTCTGAGCCCAAATGCAGCTTTTAAAATACTTAATGATGTGAAAATGGAATACAATAAGACTGAAGAAAGCAATTGGAGAAGGGCTTTGGTGCCTACACAAAAACCAAAGAAAAATAAGTGCTGTATTTAAGCATTAAATCCTAAAGCTGACTTCTGTTCTGTCGTGAGCTCAAGCCAGGCTCTTACATCAATTAATATGTCAATTATGTACTGAAGGTGGGGAAAGCTCAACAACCACCAACAGTATTAAATCTTTCATGTCTCCCTTTTTTTGAATGACTCACCTCTAGCCATGACTGTAAGAATCTGGCAAGTTTTTCCTACCTAACAATAATCATCACCCTTTCTCCCCAGCTGGTCTGCAGGGCTTCCTGGCGAGGTAGCCACACTGCAGAATATAGCCCAAAGACAAGTCACATGCAGACTAAAATACCTTTCTTCCTACACATTTCCACCCTGGGGCTATTTTTCCCTCCAGAAACACATTCTTAAGCAACTTTTCTGTTTCACTGATGATAGCTCAGGTACTTCAGTGGCAGCCTGAACGGCAGTGGGAAGGAAACCCAATAGCCAAACAACCTCCATCTCCGGAAGCCTGAGAATTGCCTCTGCTGAGGGCTAATTGAGTGTACTGGAAAATATCACTCTGGTTTGGCCTTATTATATTTTGCTGCTGTTGGCCACTGTCAGAGACAGCTTGCTGCCCTGGACTGATGATTGATTTGGGAACATTCTTACATGTGTGTGCTGACCTCCTTCACTCTGGTTTAACCATCTGCTGTAGAGGGGAAAGAGCTTAATCCCCTCATCTTTTCATTTTGGTATGATCAGTATAATTTCATCCCTTCATTCTTAACTGGTAGAACTACCAAAATTCACAGAAGTTCTATTCTTCATCCCAAATTCACTTTATGTTAAATTCAGCATCTCTCAATGTGATTTTCAATTTTTAAAAAAAAGAGAAAAATATACTTAAAAGAGAACATCAAGTCAGGTTGTTGGATGTTATCCAGTGATGAGAACTGTGGAGATTTTTGATCATCTCAAACCCAGCCAATTAACAAGCTACAGTGAGAAGCCAACCAAATACTTTTAGAAATTATCTATTTACCCTTTAGTTTGAGGTCCACATTGTGTCGCAGCCAGGGATAAACACCATAATTGGACATATCTTCAGGAATAGGGTTATTATATATCCAGCCATCACATGCAAATCGATAGAAGTTCTCACACGGATCTACAGATTGATTTATCTTGCTCAGGATGCCAGCAGCTGTTAAAAAGACACACATAGATTTTGTGGAACACTTTTTTGTAAATAGAGAATTACAGAAGGCTACAGTCCAGAAGAGATTATTAATGAGAAACAAACAAACAAAAAAGACAAAATATCTGCAATGAATCTCCTTGAGTGCCATACAGCAACAATGACTGAACTTAGCACTACATGAACATGAGCTGCTGGAGCAAGACACCTGAAGACAGGCTCTCCATTGTTACCACGGTAGAATTAATTGCCTGAGGAATTTAACAGTGATACATATTAATGTAGTAGATTGTGATTAGCATTTCAGTAACTAAGCAGTGTTTACCTCTAGCTGAATACTGCACAAGAAAACAAATCAAATTCTGATCTACCATACATTGGAAAATATAATTGTATTTTGTGTCTGCTTCCTTTACCAGTTACTATTGTCAGTGAAAGAGAGATGGTAAGAGAGAGATCAGTCTGACAAGCCCAAGACTCGGTAGCTTTTTGGTTCCTAATCACAAAATCATAGAATAGTTTGGGTTGGGAGGAACCCTTAAAGATCACCTAGTCCAACCTTCTGCAATAAGTAGGGACATCATCAAATTGACCAGGTTGCTCAGAGTCCTATCTAACATGACCTTGAATACCTCCAAAATGGAGCATCCACCACTCTCATGATAAAAATCTTCTTCCATATACCAAGTCTGAATCTATCCTCTTTTAATTTAAAATCATATAAAGTGTGTGCCAGATCTGGTACAAAAACATCTCTGTGCTTAACAATTCACTTGCTAGTTTTCTGATAACTGGAAAGGAAGCAATAAAATATATCTGAAGGTTTAGACATTCAACATATTTTTTCCTATTTAAAAAAAAAAAGTCGACCTATGAGGAACTTTGAGTCAACCTAGTTAGACCAGTATTAGACCAAACTAAAACATTAATTTTAATTGTACAAAATAAACAAAACTGAAGCAACTTGAACAGTGACTTTTTAAAAAGTTTGGGGCTGTTATTCTTTCTCCCTCATTAATGAAGCTGAGTAAAATGCATAATGGGAAAAATTAAACTGTATAAATATCTCATTAACATACTATAATCATGATATAATTGAGAGAATAAAATTACTGCTTACCAGCTTCAATGCATTCTGCAGTCAAACAGTACTGTTGCTTCGGATGAAACTTTATAAGACCTTGGCTAACTGCAAAATGGAAAACCATAATGAGATCATTTGCAATGAATTTTGACAACTGCAGCCAAATGTTGTGTACTTGATTGTTCCAGTATCAGTGCAGCCTCTGGTCCCAGTACCCCTCTGACTGCAATGATTTAAAGCACTTAGAATGTATATTAAGTAAATATTTAGAATGTTCATTATGTAAATACTGCAGCTTATACAAATATTTTTCTCCTCCTAGTCCTGCTTTCTCCTTTCCCCTCTTTGCTCACAAGCAGCACACAGAAAGGGCTGTCTCTGCACAGTGCCTGGAGCTGCATCACTTCAGCCCTTCTCACAGACAGTGAGCACCAGCATGATACAAACAATCCAGCATCGCTATCATCCTCCAGAGCTTGGAAACACAGGAGAATAGAATGGCTTGAGTTAGAAGGGACCTTAAAGATCCTCTAATTCCAATGCTCTGCCATGGGCAGGGACCTTCCACTCGACCAGTTTGCTCCTTCCATGGTTGGAAATGCCACATGGAGCAGTCTCATCACTCTCTGGAGGGTTTCCATGGCTCCCCTGAGCTGCGGGGCTCACACTGCCCTGCAGCAGCACTGCGCTGCCCAGCACAGCCCAGCCCAGCCCAGCCCCAGCAGGACACTCCCAGGGCCTCCTTATTCCAGCCTGGAGCAAAGCAGATTGCAATGGACACAAGGATAGCTGTGCTTTGTAAGGCACAGCCCAGTTTCAGTCTGAACTGTCTCCCAAAAGTATTGTGAATTTTGCTTCCAACAGCCTTGCCAAGAAGAACTATGAAATTGACGGTTAATTTTGCTCATCTTTTAAAAACATGTATTACAACTTCAACTGAAATTTAAGCACAGGAATTGCTAATTTCAGACACTGCTCTCAGGCAGCAAATATGCAGATAATTGATACTTGGGATTAGGAAGGGAGAATCCCAAGGGATAGGTGAAATAGTTCTCACTAGATGTGTTCAGTAGGCATAAAGAAATGTCTCATTATATCCATTACCTTAATAACAGTCCATGGTAAAAATAAAAAAAAAATCAAATAACACTGAACAAAAAAACCCAACAATGAAATATCTTATGGTGCCACCGCTTTAACAGAGCTGATAGTGATAAAGCAATTTCTGCTGTAGTTATATGTTGTTCAATAGTGATAGAAAAATGTGAAATATCATTTCAGCCCAGGAAAATTTTTTAACAAAAAGTTCTAAAGCTAGAATTGAATATAAAGCTGATCATCTCTTCCAGTCTCACAGTTTTAATAGCAATTAATGACAGAAATAGCTAGTTTTCAATCTAAATTTCTCAGAAAATAGGAATATAAAACCATTTCTGGACAGCTTCTCCAAAGCTTGCATTGGTTTAGTGAAACACAACACCTCAAACACCTTTGTAAATTAGCCAAGAAATACACAAGATTTTGAGGCATACAAAGTTTATAATTGGAATACTGAAGAACATGATAAAATAGAGAAGTGAAGATCTCCAGAATATGATTTTGAGCCACTACAAAGATGAACTACAAATAATGGATAATGTCCCCTTTAATTAAGTGTTGCACTCCTCCCAGCTCACCTTTTTCCCTGCTTAGAATTTAGCCCTTTAGAATTCATCCAGGTCTTGAATGTTTGCTAAACTTTTTTTCTTAACAAAGCAGAGAAAGGAGGGAAAAGACATAATTTCATTCTTTATCTGTAGCAGCCCCTGTGTTTTTAATACTGATAAATAAAAGCAAAATACATTTCAACTGGGAAACTTACAATTTTATCATTAGAACAAATTTTTGGCAGTAACATTTTCATTTTAAGTAACAGCTAATTTTGACAGGAAAAAAAATTAACATTTTTGTTCTCTCGCCTTTTTATTGTTAAGATAATTAATCATGATATTCTTACTTGAAGTCATAGCCCTCAGCATCCCAGCCTCTTCCTTGATAAGCTTGTTTCCATATTCTTTAGCAAATACACACCACAAATGAGTTTTAAAAAAAGTAAATCTATAAGGGAAAAGAGATACAAATGTACAGAAGCAAATAATGTGAATGTTTCCTGTGATGTGAGAAGCCTAAAGGACTACCAAGTCAGGAGGAGAGGCTCTCAAATTGAGATTCAAAGCTGCCTGACTTCTCAGCCAAGGGAACTGGAGAGCAATCTGTTTCCTCCAAGGAGGAGGTGGCTCCTGTTCTGTCACAGCCCCAGCTCCTACCAGAGTCACAGGCAGGACCCCAGCAGTGCTGAGCCCCTGCCCTGCAGCTCCCCACTGAAATCACAGTGAGATCACAGCCAGCTCGAGCAAGGAACAGTAAATTACAATACCTGATTCTCCCACATCCTCCTTAGACTTGTAGGAGCTATGAGAAGAAAGCAGGAGAAAACTACATTTCACTCCTCAAGCTGGAAAATTTTTTTCAGGTGTACCAGAAACAGCAAATTTTGCAGACTAAATGAAAACTGAAGAAAAAATAATGTCTTGAGGTGCCTGAAATGCTTCAAATGGACAGAAAAAGTTATGTCCATTTCTACAGTTTAATAAAACTAAAAAAATTAGTTTTTTTAAAAAAAGCTCAAGCTTACAAACAAACCATGACTTACACGTCACAATGAAGTGTGGAAACATCTAATTGAAAAAATATTAAACTAAAACAATTTAACTTCTTGGTCCTTTAGGTTGAAAATTTCAGACAATTTCCAAACAAATCCTAAAAGCATTTTGGTTGACCCAAGGCCAGAATTTTTACTCAGCAGTTATGCCAATGAAAATTTTGACACTGAATCTATGCCTACAGAACATGCCACAGGCACACTTGGAAAACTGTTGGCAAGAATTAATATATTTCCTTGAATTTTTAACACCTGGCCTATGGACACGGCAGTTCTGTCTCTGAGAAGCTGTGATGGTAAATGTCTATTTCTTTTATTGCTCTAAGCAATAAACAAACAAACCTAGTGCAGGCAAAAAGAAATAAGGTCTCTCCACTATTACTCCCTGGTGTTTATACTGCATTCTTTAAGTGAAAAACTTTTTTTTTTCATCTTGAAATTTGAAGACTCAAACTCGCTCATGGTTATAAAAAGTTTTATTGACTTTAATGGGATCACTAATACAGAAGTTATTTGCCTGCAAATGTTGCAGAAATTGCTACAGAGCAGAAAAACTCTAACCAAGAGTGATCCTGGTGCTTTAAATATTCTATAGAAAACCTTACATTGTTTTCTATATTGTGACTATAAACAAAGCAGTCCTTTCAAACAAGACCATAAAGGATTGGAGGAAAGAAAAAAATATGCTTAGAGGCAACGTTTCCACCAATCTAGGGAAATCTGTGTTGGTCTAAAGAAACAAAAAGTTGAGCTGAATTGTTCTCAAAGAGGATCAAACTCTGTGAAGTTCTTACAAGATACAACACAGCTTCCTCTTTGGTTGGAGCTTCTAGGCATATTTATACTTCTACACATAATTTCAGAAGTGCAGGCATATGCTTTCAAGTGTTATTCTAATAAAACCAATCTACAGATAATTTCAAATCTGGGCGAGGAAAAACAAATTCCTTCTCTGTTGCATCTAGTTACAGTTTATATATCTTATGAAAATATTTCAATTTCATACTAGATGCACTTTTTATGACTTTTGTAAAGGCAACTTTGCAATTCATCACAGAACAGAAAGATCTAAAAAACATGCACACATATGCACTATTGAAGCCTTCTACAGGAATTTTAGTCAAGCCCTAAATGAAAACCAAATGAAGGAAAACCCAAAAGATTCCATAAAATGTGAGCACTACACAGATTCATTTTCAGGAAACACAGAATATTACTCCACATTGGTCACAACCAGAGAATCCGTAATCAGCATAATCTCACCTGTTTCCCTCCATCCTGTGAAAGAACCCAGTTCTGGTCAGAACACATTCAACTGAGTATCCAAATTTAAATTCAGCATTCAAAACGTTACAGGAGCTCACATTGCATTTCCCAGCTCCAGGATTCCCACAAGAACTCCTTTACTGAAACATATCCCTTTCAGGATAAATATAAAAAAGGGGGAAAGAAAAAGAGCCTGAGATTTTCCCCAGAAGACACTGTGAGGCACAAACACTGGCACCCAGCAGACAGCCTGGGAAGGGCTGTGCTCAGGTTAGTGTCAATGCTTTCACTTACCCAAGAAAAGAGCGGTGCCAAGCACAACAGTGCCACTCACAAAGACACCGAGGGCGATCCGAGTGGCTTTGCTGGCTGCTCCCCTGGCCTCGGGGACGTTCTCTCCTTCCATCAGGATCGCTTGGGACGTACTTGCTCTCGCAGAAGTCTGGTTTTCCCCTGCTGCTCTTGTGTCAGTGTTTCAACTGTTCACAAACTGTGCCCATGAGCTCTCCTCCTCCTCCTCTCTCCTATTTAAAACTCCAGGTTTCTGTCATGAACCATTTCCTAGGCACTTCCTGCTCTCCCCCTCTCAAAGCAAAATCACATGTAAGATAGTAGCTGTCTCCTATGTTTTGCTCTGCCCAGGAGGAGGAAAGGCAAGCGGTGGCCACAGTTTGTGCAGCCCTTGCTGCCTGTAGAGCCTCTATGAGCCAAGCGCTCAGCAGTCCCCCTTATCAGGGGTTCCGAACACGAGCATTTCACAACGTCGCTGAACAGATGTTTTAACTATTCAAAGAGCTGCACACCCTCTCCAATCAAAGCAGGATTGCTGACAACTTCTACAAACACAAGTCTGATGGAAGGTTTTCTTTTTTCTTCTTGCACTTATTTAAAAAGACTAATTATCTGCTGACTAAAGTTTTCTCTTTTTAAACCATTGCTGCTGCATCATTTGGCTTCACCAGAAGAGGTACCCACTCAGCAGACAAATCCCTTTTTAAAGCTTCCTAAGAACTCTTAGAATATCATGTAGCATTTTATTTTGGGAATTTGGTATGTGACACTGTGTGCCAAAAATCACAGTCGAGCAGCACAAAGCAATAATCAGCACAACCTACAGTAAGAGTCCTGATCTAAAAGCTAGATCTGTTTTTTCCAAGCAATATATTTCAGTCCTTGCTGGTACACAACACATTTTAAAAGATGATCCTATGCTTCCAAGTCAAGTACTACTATGAGCTTAGTGGAAAAGTATCTATTTGGCACTTTAAGATGGTGGGGGATTATAAAAATAATCTTATTTATATGGATTTCTCAGTGGAGTAGACTTAATAGTCCTCTCTCCATGTAGCAAACTTTCTCCATTCATCAAGTAAAAAAATTAGCCATTTCAGGGTGAATTCTCTGAGCTGAGTGTGACATTCAGCCCTCTGAGGAGCTCTTGCTTTCTCAAGAGCTGGACTCTCATACAAAACATAAGGGTGCAGGGAGAGGTATCTCTATGCTCATGCTCTCAACAACAGTTTATGTCCCTGAGTTACTTACTTTTATGGGGACCTAAAAGTCAGCCCCCAACCATCCTGATAAAATGTTGCACAAGTAGAGAGAAGAAAGACATACACGTGTCACAAAATGTGTGTGATGGCAGTTACCAGTTTGGAGACTGAAACCTTTTTCCATATGAGCACCTGCGCACAAGTTGTCCCAGATGTCACATGGACATAAAGGGGAACCCCACTCTATCTAGAAGAAGAATTTAAGTTTGAAGGTCCTGAAATCGTCACTTCTCAGCCTCCTTTACTGCCTTGCTGGGGTCCTGCAAACGAAATGCCCTCAGTTCTTATTCCTGTGCCTCTTCACCAGGAAGCTCCAAGAGGGCATTCTCATTTCTGCTAGGTGCAGAACAAGGAAAAAACATTTGCTCCTTTTCACCCGCCTATTGTCCCACATGTAACCCATGATTTTGACATCCATCAGCTGAGGCAGGAGATGGAAGTGATCCTGCAGAACCAGGAGGACCACATGCCTCCCAGTACAAAAATTCCCACTCAGGCATGGAGGACTCCATGGGTGTGAGGAGATATCTGGTTATAAGAAATACTCAACCAAGACTGTTACCAGCACAACTTTTGGAAGGTATTTGTGTGACATTGGTGCAATTGAGTCCTCGTATCAGAAATCACTATGATCTCAAAGGGGCTGTCAAAAGGGCAGGGTATTGACCCAGAAAATGCATGGCCATGGTGCAATCTCAACACTTAATCCAGTGTCCCTGATCCAAACGCTGAGTAAACCTCAGAAGGACCTCTTGACAAGTATTTGCTGTTTGATTGTTTTTCCTCTGAACCCAAACACTACAAATGCTGAGCTATTAGACCTATTCATTCTGTCAGCTTTATGTCACCCCAACCAACATTGTATTATCATATGCTTACTCAATTCCCCCATAATTTCTAAATTTCAGTTCTTCCCCCTTGAGAAGTACTATACTTGAGTATGTACTAAGTATATGTTCTATCAATCTTTCACTAGCAGGATTTTGCTTTCATCAAGTGCTGCATATAGGTAAAGCCTTATAAAATAAGGACCTTGTTACCCTTGTAAAATCATGGCTCAGGCCTGCTACTTAGGCTAAGTAGAAGGGAGCTGTGGGAGAGTGACTCAGCTGGAATAGGGGTAGAGAGACACGAGAGATGTGCTGTGTGACTGGCACATGCCCATGTCATGGTGTATGGTGGTTGGTTGACTTGGGCTTGTTGTGCCTTAAAACTATGTAAACTAATAACTGGCTAACAGCTTTAAAAGGCCTGTTTTTTTGCAATAAAGGGGCTCTCCTTTGCACTGCCTGGGGACCCAACTTCACCACGACTGATCTCTTTCTAGGACAACATCAATCCAAAAACCAAGAACAGCTTTCCACAGACAAATTAGCAACCAGTTATTTCTCTCTGGAAATCTGTGTCAGGGAAGAGAGAGAAAGGAAAGATAGAGAAGGAGCAGGGAGAAGCAGGACAATTAATTGCCCTCTCCTAAACACAGAAGGTGAGGGCTATGGGAACACGGAGCAACCCCAAAAAAATCCAGCAAGCTCCAGCTATAGGCGTCCTCTGGTGAATCTGCTCCAAGCAGCACCTAATCCTTGTGGCAAGAAAAATCACAAATCAGCTGCCAGCAACAGAATGACTTTTCCATGTTTGGGTTTGTGGGCTTATTTACACTGTGGCACAGTATAAAGTGTCCTTCCCTCTGGCTGCAGAGCCTGCCTGTAGTCAATAACCCGAAGCTGGTTTCTCCAGCATGCACAGAACTATGAAATTACAGCTAAACCATAAACAGATGCAGGCAACAGCTGCAGAGGTCAATTTCTGGCAGAGTTTGAAAAGGTGCACAGAGCACATGTGAGTACCTGATACTGATGATCTGTGACAGAAGCCTGCAGAATTTAATTTGTGTTTTTGATGAGCATTCTAGGATTTGGTTGCCTTGCTTATCCCAAGTCCAACAGCTCTTTGGCAGGTACAGGATACATGGCCACACTTCCTGCTGGAACTGCTAAGAGCACTCCTGGCCCTTGCAGCCCAATAAGGCACTTAATGAGGCTGTGAAAAGACTCTGTTAAACATTCATAAAACATTGAACAGACATAGGGGGGGAAAAAAGTAATATCTAAATGCTACATACTCTAAACCACACTCCATCCACTCAGAATTCCACCTGACCAAGATCCCACTCAAACAATGGGATCACTCTGGCACTTACAACAAAGCCAGGACAGTGCACAAACAATTCTATCCATAGTCATATGGCAGAGTTGGCAAACCCTCTGGAACATGCTCTGGGCTGAACCACAAGTGTCCCAGCCTCTAGAAAAGATCTGTCTGTGAATACATGTGTGTGTGTGTATGCATGTGAATGTACACTTACAAACATGCACGAGTGTCTTCCACAAGCAGACACAACTCTCACTTCCAGCCATGATGTCAGAGTCAGAGAAGAGCACTTATCACAGCTAAAATCAATAGGACCATGGCAGCTTCTCCTCATATAGCTTGGCTCAAGGAAGTGAGATTTGATTATTCAATTGATCAACAAAATCACACATATTGCCAGTTTTCACTGGAACAGTCAAAACCAGTTGTGTAGGTGTTGGTGAATGTCTGGAAGAGCAAAACAGCTTGAGGTCAGCACATGGTCAGCCCAAGCTTGCTTAAAGAGCCAGTGTGCAATGAGTCTGAGTACTGTAAAATATTTAATCTTTCTGGAATTTAGATAACTTCAAAGCATATTAAAACAATCGTTGATACTTTTTACACAAAGAGAAAAAAATCCCAGTTCAGTGCTAGATGTAAACCCCAATGTGACACAGATAAAACATATTAAGTTACACCAATACATGAGTTACAGACATTGCCTCAGAGGACACTGTCCTCATGGCACACATTAAAGACCTGCCCTATCTGGGAGGTGCCTAATGCGCATTAGTGCAAGTACAGCTTAACAGAAGCAATCCACAATCATCACAGCATCACAGCTTTGGTGACGTACTATTGAGCATTTTTAGCCCATAGTAAAAGGAAAACACAGTCACCATCACACTGATGGAAGCAGAGACACCAGATACACCTTGAGTGGTTTCCTCATAGAAACAGAGGTATATGCTGGCTTCATTGAAAGAGTTTAATTAGTGTGTGTCAGAGTAAAGGCTGTATTCCATCCCATTTCAAGGGTTTCACCCGGGGCCTTGAACTGCTGTTTTGAATTATGCAGCTGTTGTAGCCAGAACTGGCCTTTACATACACAAAGCATGCTCAAGAAAAGCCCAACATGTTGCATTTGAAGACAGCTTGACCAGTTGTCATCAGATCTCTGAATTTTATAAATTACACTCCCTTGGCTACAAAAGCTGCCAAATTTCTGTGCTACAGCCAACAGAAACCATACTCTGGCACTACTTCATGTCCTTTATGCACAGGACAGATACAGCTGGAAATAAATGACTCTATTGTTTTCCACTGAAACAGCCACATCACAGAAGGCCTCAGTGCATCTGGGAGAATGTGGGTCATTAATTAGGAGTCAATACTGAGCCAACAGGATTTGCAGGGCTCCAAACACTGATGGTGGCAAGCTTTCCCACTAACAGTAACTGCAACTGTAAGAACACCCTGCAAAGCAGAAATCTTTGTTCTCCAGCATTCAATAGCCCACATCGTTTTTTTCTTTTCCAATTCCAAGTAGACTAAGCTATTCTCATTACTCCAAGAAAAATTTTTCCCTGCTGCAGGAAACATTGCATACTCTGACCAAAAGGTGCTTATATCTAACCCAAACAGCAACTGACTATGAAACCAAACATCTGGGATGATTAAAGTTATGCCACTCAAGTTTGCAAGCTTTTTATTTGCTGCTTTTGAAAAAGCACTTTAATGAAGCAATGCATATGTTCTCAAGCAGAAGGAACTGCTTTAGGTCTTCCGGCAATTTTTCGTCAAGAAGCACATCAAATTCTAGCTAAACCAAACACTACTTCTCCTAAAGACCACATTCACACTACAACCAGAGAGTGTTTACACAGAGTCATCACAGGGGCATCCTTCCCATATGTCATCCTGCTGTATAGATTAAACAAGGGGTACATGCTGACATGGACTGCAGAAAGGCATTTCAGTTGGGGATTAAGAAATATACAAGACACCCTGGCATAACTCAGAGCAAATTTTTGCTTTTTTTTCATATAATCTAACTGTGTGACATAGGCTGTAAAGACACTGAAAAAGACACTGCTGGGAAATGTCACTTTTCCAGTGCCCACAGCTGTAGGTGCAGGGAGATAGAACACAAATAAATACCTGTTTCCTTAAAATATTGCATCATTCCACCAGAGTTTTACCCACTTATTTTGCTTTGTCCAGATGTTTGCTCACAGCTGTCAGTCTATTTATATGAGTGGAAGCAAGAAGCTTGGTCGCCAACGGGTTTGTGTCCCGTGGATAAATTTTCAGGTGTGCAATGAGATGTGCATTCACTGGCATTTGAAATTAAAAGAGGAGGAGAGCCACCAGCCCTGCATGTCACTGCTTTCAGCATCTACCAAAGACATCCCTCCACAGTGACCTCCTGTCTCTCAGAGAAGCACGACTGCCTCTGCAAAAGCAATGGTTCCTGCCTGCTCTCCCACCTGGATCTCCAGCAGCACAAATCTGTCTTTGGCAGCAACAGAGCTCAGAGACAGCTGCAGCCAGGAGCAGAGCAATTGCTCCACAGAGGTGCCACTGAACAGGTAACAGGTACTCTGTCACTGCTATCTACTCAGAGCTTGCTTGTGCTAACTTTTGTAGGAAACCAAAAAAAGTGAAGCAAAAGCTCCTCCAAGTGCTTTAACCCCAAGGCAGTAGAGCTCAGCAGTCCTGTCAGGCACAAGCTCTGGCGAAAGCTCTTCTTGCACAGGGGCTGTTGGGTCACATCCCTCTGCACTACAAATGCACCTAAACAAGGGCTTGTAGCAGAAACCAGAGATCATTTCATCCAGGCAAAGACTTGTCAGAATTAGTATCTTTGAACCCAAATCCTCTCTGTTAAATTTGACTGAAGTTGGCTGACAAGGTCCAGTATTACTTAACAAGGCTGGGTGGGAGAGAAGGGACACAGAGACAGGAAAACACAACCTCTGTTTTCAGAAGAAATCAGCCTGACAAACAAACAAACAAACCCACAAAAAACCCCCAGCCACAAACCTGAAAAACGAAATCTTGCACTTCCAGCGTATTGCTACAGCTAGCTCAGGGTCTTCCTGAAGTTAGTTTTATTTCAAAGCATTTTATTCCACTGAGTTCTTTTTCTTCTTCATCTCAAAATGAGATTAAAATTCACTTTGCCAACAGCTAAAAGCTAGAGAAATCACACATTAAATATGATGTCCTAAATAAAACGCCCCTTGACAACGTGAGATTTTGTGTGTATTAATTCAGTGGAGGTATTTCTGGATACTGCCTGTTCTTGTCCTCATCTTGGTGCAACTCCAGTAACCATGTACATATATAATGCCAAGCAGCAGCCCCTCAGTAGAGTTTAAATGTATTTAGTCAGCAAGTTCTCTGTAAAGAGGAGACCAGAGTCAGATCAGGTTGAAACCACAACATGAGGCCCCATGGGACAGGATCATCAGGACCAAACATCTGCTTTCCTGAAACTGCAGAAATCCTCAAAAATCAGTTAGGCACCAACTATAATTACCTTTACAAGTCAAATTGCTATGTCTCTGACAGCCCTTTCCTTAAGTTTCCAACATCTCTATTTCAAATAAAGCTTTGTTGTCTTCTTTACTATTAACAAAAGGTTTTAGAACAGAATAAGGATTTCTGTACTGTTAAATATACCCAAACTACTTGTTATAGATCAAAAGCTGGATCGTTGCATGGTATTGCTCCCCATAAATTTTCACTAACCTAAGAACAAGTAGCTGGATTAGGGAAACTGATGAAAGGGCCTCAGTATGGCTCTATCTAGCTACTCTTAGACATTTAAATAACCATGCAAAGAAATTAGCAATACTGTTAGAAAAGTTAATAACAAAGACAAAAATAGTCATGACCAAGCTTGCTGAAAGGGAAGGAAAAACATGCTGAGCAAAGCTAAATCCTTTTCTCCAACTTGCAGAAAGGATGATGCTCTTCTGAAAAAGTTTCCTTAGCTTCTTTAAAATGAAAATTATAGAATCTTAGTCCACTAAAAGATTCTGATAAATTCATAGGTCTTTAATAATGTAATGCTGTTTCTGTTGCTAGGTCTTTGAAATTGCTGCAAACATGATCAGCATTAAAAGCTTTAAAACAATACTCAAGTAAAACTTTCATGAAGATTGTGCTTTTAATAAGAAAGTGATAGATAAGTGTCTTGCAATTTGGACTACCAACAGAATTTAGATTGGCCAGAACATACTCACAGCATCTGCTTTACCTAAGAAAAAGTCTGCAGGCTGGCAGTAAGTTTCAAAAAAAAAACTAGGAGTATCAGGGTTTTTGAAGCAGCAATTAATGAGACACTAAGAGCCAGGAGAGGCAAATTCCATCTCCCCAACACAGAGAAAGCACTCACAGCCAGACTACATCAGAACTAAAATACACAAAAGAATTTCCTACTGGCTTTCCAAACCTGACTTCACATCTGGGTAAAGCCCCCACCATGTTCAGGGCAGCTTGGGACAGAAGAACACTGTTAAGACCTTGATGAGAATTTCCATCTGCCAGGGGCATCAGAGAGAACAGCATCCCAGGCTGTGTAGCCAGCCAGAACATGGTCCCACAGCCCACGATTTCAACTGTTAAAAGTGAAAGCCCTCCATTTCCTCACAAGTCTTACGCTTCCTAGAGGCTAAGACCTGATACTCTTACACAGGCCTTTCCTAACTTTCTCTGGTTCCAAGTCTTTCCCTAGAAAAGCAGTCTGAAAAAATGCAGTGTAACATTCCTGCTTTTCCCCATGGTGCTGACCATTGCTGAAATGAATTCATTCCCTTTGCTGTCACTTCTCACACTTTTCAGAGCACCAGAACACATTACCAGGAACGATGCAAATGTAGCTCAATTCACTCTGAGTCAATCAGATAAACTCACACTCCTATCTAGACTTTCACAGTGTGACGATGTCATGACTACATTTTCTTGGGGTATTGCAGCCTTTGCCTTGGGAAAACATGCTCTTAAGAGGTCTGGAATGTTTTCAACCTCATTTCATAAAAACATTTACGGCTTGCTGCTTTTATTTTAACCTCACTTTTCTTCCCTATATATGGGTATAAAAACAACTATAAAACATAAATTTAAGCCAAATAAAATACTGAATGAATGAAGCTCATCCATTGTTGAATGAATCTGGATGCACTATAAAATATTTAAAGCTTTTCAAATATATTTTGATCACCATGACATAAAATGTATTTTAGTGTGTTTGAAGTTCAGATGTATTTGAGTATCATTTGTTCACAATTAAATGATTAAAAATGGCCAAATTTCTGTTCACTCGCTGTCTCCAGACAGCCAAGCAGGTGCTGGAAAGCCAGATCACAAGCATGATCCAGACCTAGACCATGTTGTTCTGTTCTCCCAAATAGTAAATGTTCAGTACAAAAAAACAATTCTACAGGATGAAGGAACTTTCCATGGCCCACACAGGTAACTCACTGAGGAGGGGTTTGCCTTTCTGATAGAGTATAACAGTACTCCTTCTGCAAAGGTATCTAAAACCACATTGCTGATTTTGCTTGTAGTAAAAATGAAATTAAATAACAGGAATCATGTTTCTTTCTTTTTTAAAGAAAAGAGGAAAGAAAGTCAAGAGCCAGGACCAGGAAGCCCATGTTGCACAAAATGGATGCTGTCCCCATATTCTTTAACAAATTTCTTGTGAGAACATGTATCTAAAACTTGAGTGGTATCATATTTTTTAATCTAACCTGAAAAGAACAAAAAAAATTTCAGTCCATGTACCCGAAATCAAATGGGACATCCAAATTGCTGACATAAAATTTTATTTAAAAGCTTTGAAGGTATGAACGGCAACAAGTAACTGAAAAGCAACACGCCCCCCTACACTGCTACATCACCAGCAGAGTATTGACACAGGTAAAGCTTTTAATTCACACTAGATCAAAGTTACTAGCTCGCTTTTTACATGAACCAAACTGTTCAAAGCATTTGAAACTTTTAGATGACTGAAATCATAATACCATAGAATATCTTTAGTGGTAGGAACCTATAAGTAATTCAGTAGATGGGGTCAGAGAAAGACAAGAAAAAACAAGGGGTAGCCCCTTTAACAACTCCTCTCCATACTTCTGAAGCAAGAATAAACCACGATGCTCTGCAGCCTTTAAACATTTTTTCCATATGCTACACCTGACATGACTTGCTCCTCAATCCCACCACCAGTTCCCATTCTTGCTCACCACTGACGTCTGCCAGCACATGAGGAGCCAGACAGGTCTATTTTAAGCACAGACAGCTTTTTTTGTCCATTCATTTCAGCACTGTAGCTGAGCAACCTGAGTTTCCCATTTCCCTTTAACATCTCTGCTTGCTTGTTTATAACCCACTTGGTTTGTCACATGGCCATGGGAGAGCTCCCTGAAACTCTCAGGGAGCAGAGGGAACAACACAGGCTGAGGCCAAAGCAGTGAGAGTGCAGAGGTAGCTGGGGCCATTCACTAGACACAGTACTGGAATAAACAACTTCACAGCAACCCTCTCCCATAAACTGCAGCACTGGGGGGACTAGGTTAAACAGACCTTAAAAAACACTCCAGTCAAGAAAGTCTGAAATACTTATCTTTGAAAAGTTACAGCTAATTAAATTTCCATATATCACATAAGCAGCACTTCTAGAAATAGAAGTTTGGTCAGACAGGGGACAAGAGGGTTACCATCTAACCTCAGCAAACCTAAGGGTTAGGTCTGCATTGGGAGCAAGCTCTTAAAATAGTTCTAGCACTATACCTAGGCTGAAAACACATGCTGCAACAGAAAGGCTTTGGCAGTAGTTTGGCTCTTTCAATTTAGCTCAAGAGAACAACCTCTTTCCAGAAGTTCCAAAAGTTGTTAATATTTTCATGCCTCCAGGCCAAGCAGTCAGCAACTTCAAAATAGTTTGGATTCCTCTGTTTTAATGAGGCTCTCTCTCACCCTACTTACCTAGAAGAGCACTGAATTCCTCTCTGGTATTCCTAGTCATACCTAATGTTTTTTGTTTTTTTTCCAAAGGTTGAAGGTGTTCCAGTTAGACCAAAGAAAAGCGTCCAGCCTACAGGTCTCCTAGAGAGGTGGTGAGTGCCCCAAGCCTGTCAGCATATAAGAGGCATTTGGGCAATGCCCTTTAACAACATGCTCTAACTTTTGATCACTCTGAGGTGGTCAGGAAGTTGGACTAGATACTTCTTTTTGCTCTAGATGTTCTTTCCAGCTGAGCTTCCATTCCATTTTACCAGTTACCTAATTGGTTAAGTATGTTGCCAGTTAAAAATGCAGGGAAGTGAGCAACAAAGACTAAACACCACTCACACCTCGTCTTTTTTTTTGTTGTAATGAACTTCACTCCTGCCCCTTCCTTGCCCCACTCCCCTGAGAGGTGCAAGGCACTGAGTTGGGCTCAGTCACTACCACCAACTCTACCTTGCTGCTCCATCTTACACACACTTTTCTCTTGCTCCAGAGTGGGATCCTGCCCAAGGGCCACAGTCCTTCAGGATAAATCTGCTGCCAGAAGGGGAGCAGTTTCTTCAGGAAACATCCAGATGCCCCAGGATGTGGCAGGTCCTGTGGAGAGCAGTGTGGATCCCTACTCCGGCCTAGTTCCCTCCAAGGGCTGTAGGGAAGTCCATGCTCCATTGGAGTCCTGCCCAGGGCAGCAGGGGAGTCTCTCTGATGCCTGCAGTACTTTCTCCCCTCCTCCTCACACCTTGCTGCTCCCAACTCCATTATGCAGCATTTTGTCACTTCTCACCCCAGCCACTCCTGCGGCTTCACTGCTACCAGGCCCAGACACCCAGGCCGAAGGCACCCATTTACCTGTGCCATGAGCGACCTTTGCAGCTGCCAGGGAGACACAGGCAATACTTCTACTCTGGAGCAGTGCAGAAAGAAAAGCAAAAACCTGAAGCCTCTGCATACAAGGCCATCTGCCAGGAGCCATCAAAGTGCATCCAGATATAGGTGAGGCTCCAGCAGTGGGTGAAGAGAGCTCAGGGGCCTCTACAGGCCTTCAGGGGCTCATGTTGTGAGACCCTACAGCACAAACCTCAGGAGGAGCAGCTGAGCCAAGAGGGTTTCTTGAGCCTTGAAAAAAGATTGAGGAGACATTATTGCTCTCTGGAACCACCTGAAAGGAGGTTATAGCAAGGTGGGGGTTACTCTTTTCTCCCAAGTAATAAACCGCAGGGCAAGAGCCAATGGCCTCAGTGCCACAGACAGTTTACACTGGCTATTATGAGAAATTTTCTTCACTGAAAGCATTGTGAAGCACTGGAACAGGCTGTCCAGGAAAGCAGATGAGTCACCAGCCATGGAGTTAGTTGATGGCATTCAGGGATGTAGTTTAGTGTTGGCAGTGTTAATGGCTGAGTATCTTCATGTTCTAGTAAGCGCATCTTGACTACAACTTAAGCCACAAGGCTGTCTGCAAATCAGCTCCAGAAAATGCCAGCAGATAACTTCCCGTTCCTTAGTATTCAACTGTTATATACATTGCAAGAATTTTACAATCGTAGTAGAAATATTTTAATTCAAGACACAGGTGAAAATTTCTAACAGTATTTGGTCCTTTCTAAAAAGAAAAGTCAATGCATGTTCCTATAAGTATTCTGTCAGTCTTCATTGTGATTTTAAACAATGAACTGTCAAAAATCTGTTTGCTGAAAAAAGCCTGCCATCCTTCCACCCCAATTAACTAATCAGTTGTTATAAAACATCATTGAAAGCACTTAAGGGTTTACAAGACATGCCAAGCACTAGGATGCAATTTCACAGGATATCCCAGTGAGGAGCTTAAGAGCAGAATCAGGACAAAGCATGGACTAAAATAAAGTAATTTTTGAAATCAAACACATCAGGTTTGATAATTAACTAAAGTTAAATGGGGAAGTGTTAGGTAACACTAGAAGCTACCAGAACAACAAAAGGCTTCACAGAATTGTACACACATCTTTGTTATTCCCATCTACTAAAACTATTGTTTTATTCCATTGTTGCATTTCTGTGCCTGTACAAAGAACAGCTGCATAAAAATGTTTCCATTATACACCAATAAAATACTTTTGTATTTGGGTGCTGCACAGGCAATACAGCACATTGTGCTGTGCATTAATCATTGAGTCATGACACAACCTCTCAAATAACACAGTTATCATGGCATGTTGAAATCAGATGGCTGCAGCAGTGCTTTTTAATTATGATTGTACATTTGCCAGTTCTGATCAGTATTTCAGTTTCATGAGCTGAAGACAGCGGAGTTGCTGCTGGTATCCTTCTGCCTTCCTCCCTTATCCGGGCAGTGACAATCCATGACAGTTAAATCCCACAGCTGCCTTGCCTTTGGACTTCATAAAGTTTGTATTTATTTGCTTCGGTAATCAGTCTACCCTTAAACACTCCTTAATCTGAAGCTTCCTTTTAGTCTTCATTTAATTTCCAGTAGTTAAGCTCTTTTCCTTCTAAAATACTTGGAAGACAGCTTGCACTCATTATTCAGTTTAGGGAAAAAAACCCCAACAAATCAAACCCAAATGTTTCCAGTTTCTCTTCCTTCTCCATCCAATACCATCAGGCTGGGCAGTGTAACTGGTACTTTCTTGTATGTCCAGATGTGTTCCCCAAATCCCCACACCACATCTGTTGTGCTGTCCTGTTTTCTGCCTCCTCCTCCTGCTCATTGCCCCAGGTCCTTTCCAACTTAATGTCTCTTGCCCCTGCATCCATTCCTCTCTTGACACACCACAGGAATACTTCTCATCACACTTCCAATTATGAAGTTAATTTCATGTTTTACTTTTCTCCTTCTTTCTGCCTTCTCCACTTCTACCTTTGAAGCTCAAGTACAACCACGAAACAAACTTCTTCACATCCTTCCAGTTCCCATCTTACATTCCTCATTCCTTCCTTCTTAGAGCATTCCATATTTCAAAAAGGCACTTTTAAGCTGCTCAGTGCTATTATAAATCACTGCAGCAGTAGCTTACTTTGTTACTTCTCTCACTTGCTCCCTTGGCATATCTAATGACTCCAACTACTCTTCTCTCTGTGGGCAAAGTTTGTCAGCTTTCTCCTATTACCCACAGGCAACATCATCTGCAGTCTCCTATTCCTCAATTAAAATAAGAAATTGAGTTCTCTTCTCACCCATCCCCTTGCCTTATTCCCTCCAGCAAGCTGTCAACACCTCAACCTCTCAGACAGCAAAAATAAAAACCCAAGATACCTATCTTCCCTACTGTGCATGTAGGCACTCCAAAATTACTCCTTATTCTACCCTCAGTCTGTATGTGAGACTTTTTTCCCCTCAAAGTTAAGGCTTCCCCCTTTCTTTTTCCCAACTAGCAAGCCTTCTGCTATCACTATACTTAAAGCAGATGTAAATACTTCTCTCTTCCAGTTAACTGGAATTCATGTCTCTCTGTATTTTCTGGAATATCTTCATGTTTTTCTTTCATTGTATGACATTATTCTGGGGTGTGATTTGGCAAGATTAATGACTTCTTTGATGTGTCCTGTCCTGTTCATGCCCTTCTCCCTGTTCCCTGAACTGCTGTGCCAGTTTCCATCATTCTCAGTGTCACACTGACTTCTCCTAAGCCTGTCTTTTCTCTGTGCCATGCAATAAGTCACACTGTCATCCAAAACCAACTTACTGCTTTAGCGGAAAAACTCAAACTTCCACTCAGAGACCTTCAAAGAATTCACATCTAAAATGCTGTACAGGAAATTAACTCTTTCTAGGCAAATATCACTGAAGCCTTGAGTGATTTCCCCCCATTACAAATATCAGCGTGCTGTTCCATACCACACACAATATCTGAGCATTTATCATATGGAAAATAACTGAATTTATTACTCTGCAACAGAAAAGTTACTCAATAAAAGGACCAGGAAGTATGTTTATGTGACAAAGAAAAAGGAGGTACAATGGTAAGCATCATACCCATCAATTCTGTCATTTGGATACTGAATCCACAGTGGATTTAACAATTCAAACACACAAGTAAGGACAGCGTACCTTTATTTTAAGATGTGCACTGCACTGATGCAGTAGATACAATGCCAGCAGTCTTCTCCTTGCACAAACTACTATCAATCAATAACTTCTAGGTGAAAGCAGCATTTAGTGCAAAGAATAATTAAGAAACCTCTAATGTTAACCATGTCTTGGGAACCGTTTGCATACATAGTGCAGCAATCATACCCATTTCCCAACTGGCCTTAAACATGGAAAACTGATCAGCTATAGCAGTTTGCATCTGAAAATTCTAACACAGAGACTTGTTTTTCTTTTAAAAAAATCTACACTACAGCAACAAATAAATAAAGACTAACAATGTGTATATATTTGTTCAGAATCAATTCAGCAACTTAAAAAAATATAATGTTCAGTGTTTGCTGAATTGCTTTATACTGCATCTATCACTTCAAAACACTACCTTAAAAAAAGTTAAAGAAAAAAAATAATTATTCCAACTCTCTTCATACCCTATTAGTTGAAAAGTTTGCAAGCACTGCTGCCTCTCAGCTATTAATATGCAATTCCCTGGTCATTCTGGAAATCTTTACAGAACATCCCTGCACACCCAGCAGCCCCCTGTGCAGCGATGCCAAAGGGAAGCACAAGCCCTGGTACAATGAGCAGATTAAGTCATCTTCCAGTTCACAAGTTTTCTTGCTAAAAACCAAAACACCCCCACTTGTTGTGACTGATTTCTACATCTGCCAAGCTCACCCAGGAACACATGCTCCGAGCTCTGTCCCTGTGTGCTTCATTTCATCTACAGGAGTAATCACACTAAGAACCAATGGAAATATTCATGCTTGCAAAGTTATGGATACACCTGTTTACAGGATATCTGCATTCATCTACAGCTAGACAAAACTGTCTGCGGTCCTGTATCATAAATGAAGAGCTACATTATAGGTAATAACATCAAAGTATTTCCTAGGATGCCTTCAACAGAGCTAGAACACTCAGGGAGATACAGGAAACTTTACTGTATTTAGAGGCAAGCTCTGCTCTTTGTGAGTATTCAGTGATTCACAAGCTGTAGGTCATGGAAGAACTGCACACTGTGTATATTAAGAGAATTAACCAAGATAATTTGAAGTAGTAAGATTGAAAAATGCTTCTATCAGCTATCCAAGCCAAAAACACTTTAACAGCTTTTGCCCAATTACAGAAAAAAATTTTGGCACATTCTCTAGTCTCAGACTGGAATTCTGCATAGGCTACTCAGATTCCACTAAGACTTTATTGATGTGGGATGCAATAGATTTTTTTTTTAATGTTTGGTTTAAGAACATAAAGGACAGCTTTTGTTTGGTTTGTTTTCATCTTGGCGGGGCAAATCAACTCTCCAATAAAACTAAGAAAATGTTGATTATGGGTGTTGAATCAAACATCACTATTATTCAGGATTAGAATGCTTAGGGAAATAGTGCACTTTTTATTCTACCTTGGAAAAGTAAAAAATGCACGTATTCGGTCATATCCTTCCTACCTCCTTTCAAGTGGGATTTTTAAACAAATATTTCAGTTGATACATAGCAGACTCTTACAAAAATATAACTTTTGACAGCATGAGAAACTGCTAAAGAAAAATGCATCTTCTTTCAGAACAGAACTACAATGCACTCCAGCTTCTACTGATTTTTACACTGCAAGTAAATGAGCAGAAGAAACACAATATGGGCCATCTGTGGCAATACAACCATCACTGACCCTACTGAAGCACACACACACTTGCTTCAGAACATTCAGTACAGGTGCACATAAAGATAGAACACATCACACCCACATTTCTTCATCCTCTATCTTTACTTCACAAATCTAGTGCTTCCCATACAGCTGGGGAGAAGACATGCCCACATGAACCTCATTACACTCTTACACTGTGGTGGAATGAAAGCCCAGCCTTTATCTTCATGCTTCAGTACAAAGCTACTGCCAAATCCATATCAGAATCCAAATAATCAATATGGCAGCAACTAAAGAATTCCAGGAGGTAAAAGGCCAAAGACTCTTCTGCAGCAGAGATTACAGCAATGATGAATGAAACTAGGGTAAATAAAAATTTAAGACCGGCTTCCTTCCCTTTGCAACAAAGGACTTATGGTATTCTCTCACAAGATTTTTTTCTTTTTAGTTATGCCCTTCTCTATATGGAAGCAATGCAGCGTTCATTAAAAAAAGCCAAAACCACAAAAACCCTCTCCCATTTTTAAAAAGCACCATAAATGAAAAAAATCTGTTGGAAAAAAAAACCCAACAAAAACTCCATGGACCACCCTTCAGGGATGAAATGCTAAAGATGTCTTTTTTAATCAACCAGTTTGTGAAGATCTACAAAAAAATAAAAAGGATCACATTCTAAAGGTTCAGTGCAGTCAGCAGCTATATAGTTTTGCTGCTTATTCATCTTTAAGTTGACTTTCAAAAATAACACCCTAGCTTGTCAAAATATACATTTTCCATTTGCTTTTAAATTAAAATAATAATAAAAAAACATTTAAAGAATTCACAATCAATAGCATGACTAAGTTTCAGGATCATCTACAGCATATAATTTAAAGATTCAAGATGCCAATATGCAGCATGTGGCAGGCCTATACGCTCCATGCAGCATGTACATTTAAGAATCTCAGTCTTGATGTTCAGATGTCTGTCTTTTTCTTCCAAATCGTGTAGAATACCCATCTGGAGAAAATAAGCAGTTAAGGAAAAAAAAATAAAAAGGCAACACTTGTACACTTAAAATGTAGTTCTTTTTACTTATATTTAAATTCTGAAAACTTCTGGTAGCTCATAAAGGGTAGGCAAAACACTCAAAAGTGAAATCTCCCTGGATTTTCTTCTTGACTCAGCAGTTCAAAGATGCCTACTTTTCAAATCACATATATGTTCCATTAAGGCCTGGCAGTTTTAAAGACATAAATAGTCAGTTTCTCTGAAAATGTAAGCTTTAAGGGCAAGTATCTTGATATCCTTCACATTTGTCTTTTGTCTTGAAAACGTGAGGTCAAATCTGTTTCACAAATAGCTGCCAATAATAAGAAGCAGGAGGAGCTGGCTATAGTCAGTTTGGAGTCAGTACAGGGTCAGCATGGAGGCTGCAGCACTGAACACTACTGGGCTTAGAGACACAGAAGGGAGGCAAATAAACACAACAGAAGAAAGGCTGTGACAATGAAAGGCAATGTATTATGAATAAGATGATCGTGGAAAGATGTTTCCTTGTCAAGAGAGACAGCCACAGCAGGCTTCACCCTGCAGAAACATTTCCAGGGAGATCCCACAAAAGAAGCAAACACTCAAGGCAAATGCAGCTGGCAGAACCACCTTATAGAAGATCAAAATGCCCCTCCACGCTAAGGGCTTGAAGTTTAAACTTCTATGCTTCTTCTATAACTTGATACCCACAAATTGAAAAAATTCTGAAGGATTATTTTTAGGAATGGGATGTGGCTGAGAATATGCATACTCCTCTACTTCAAATAGTTTTTTCCAGTAACACTAACTAGTAATGATTGTTAGGAATCACTCTTCCCCATTCCCCAGCCTTAAAAATCAAGTCTGAACTGTATGTTCAAGAATAGCTCTATCAGACAACATAAAAAGATTGGGATCATGCTAATCTGTATGAAGATAGCTCCTTTTTTTTGTAAAAGAAAAAAAAGGAAGATAAAGCCTTGTAGGAACTCCCAGGCAGCATTACCCTCATCATACAGTTTATCCTACATCACATACACCACTCAGAACCTTTAACAAAAACACAGCCTATTCATGAATAGTGCTGATCATTTCACCAGCTGTGAATTTATAGCACTTTTAGAAAACAATTCCTACAATTATCCTCAAAAAAATTGTAGTTGATCATTTACTACAAAAAAAAAAATAAGTGTTTAAATCAGAACTGCCTCTTTGCTTGAGTTCTTTACCTCCAACCAGTCTATACTTGCTTGATTTATTAATACACAAGTCGTCTTCAATCTAAGGATACAATTCCATGTAGGAGGGAACACACACAGTTTCTTTTGAAAACTCCACAGGACAATAAAGCCTGCTAAGCTGTTCTTCATACAGAGTCAAGGCATCAGTCAGATTGACACAGTTTCCCTGAAGAAAAAAAAAAAAAAAAGCTCCAGTCACAATCAAGCAAATAAGGATTTCAGCTGAACATATACATTTTGACATTACTGCAAGGCTCCCACATATTTCAGAACCAGATACATGCTGATCTTAATATTTAATACTTACAAGGCAAACACTGAACAGCTTGTCTTCACTCTGCCTACAGAAAACAATTAGTATCCTTTCAAGAAAGGGTAAGTATGGGAGATTATATTTTCGTTAGCAGAAGCAACCATTATGAGAACTTCCAGTTAAAACAGACCACCATGTGTTGTTTACCTATAACATCTACTCCATAACTATTTTCTTTATGATTACTTAAATGCATATTACTAAACAGTATTACTATGCCCAGATTTTTCTGTTATTTAACACTGCCTAGATCTTAGTGTTTAAATGCACTATAATTATATATATGTAATTGTTTAAAATTACTAGGCTGTAATATTATATATATATATAGATTGTTCCACAAAGCAGTAGGACAAAATACATCAAATTACACAGAAGTTCTCTGGCTGCAGGCTATATTGTCTTAAGTTTCTGTATGTCCTGCTGCTGAAGAGATTCCTATGATACTTTTTTTCAGTCTTCAGGGTGAAACAACACGTCATTCTTGGAATACAAACACATCAAGAATTACAAAGAGTGAGGAATTAAAAAAAACCCAAACAAACGAAGAATCAAACACACCCCCCCCACCCCAAAAAAACCTCAAGCTCAAAAACTCCCCAAAAAAATCAAATACCCAAAACCACCAACCCCCTCCAAAAAAATTAAAACTAAAAACCCCACCCACCTCTCCCCCAAGCAACCTATTTGCAAGCACTACCTTGTCCCAAGCTAAGTATTAAAAAGAAGCAGAAGTTACTGCAATGCATGCTTGGGATGCCCATTCAGAGAAAGATCTAATTAGAAGTCTGAATTCTCCATACCCATAACACATTTGAAGATTTAGTGGTTACAGTGAGCTCACCAGAACACCAGATTAAACAAACACCAACTACCCAAAGCAATAAAAGTCAGTTGTGCAAATTCAATTAAAAAAACCCCTTTGCCAAGTTTCTTGACTATATAACTGAGTAGACTAGCAAATATTTTATAACCTTAAATTCAATGGTCTAGGAAGAGTGTGACAAATACAAGTTATTTTGACACTAATTTGAAATTAAGTGAAGTTAAATATAGTCACCACTGCATGGTCTACAAATCACTCCGGTTGTTTTTTCCAGGTACAAGGCACCAAATGAAGACTCACCAAAAAAAACTGTACTGTTGCTGTGGCACAGCACAGAGATATCACATTCTTGTTACTGTGGTCAAGGTGGAGATATTCTTAAAGGCCCTTGGCACACTGACAGCCAAATGAATTGATTTGTAATCTTCTACTTCCACCACTTTCCTGAGGAATCTTCAGCTCAACCTATAGGCCCCAAACATGATAAACCAACCATGCTGTAACACTACACATCAACATCAAGTTATCATATAACTCCAAATCTCTCCTGCCCACACAGTATGTGCCAGTCTGGCCATATGTAGAGCAGGATGAGATCTTCAGGAGATGTGTGTCCCCATCTTCCCCTAATGGCTGGGTTTACTGGCATGTAAATGCTAGCAGACTGGCAGAAATGTCTTTTACTGTGATCTAGCACAAAGCCTGCTTTCCTCTTCTGATTTCTCATCAGTAGATACAGAAGCATTAACTAGCATTTTCCAGAGTTACTGTCAATATAAAAATCCTCAGCTTTCCCCACACATTTTATCACTTATAATGGAGGAACGTTTGCCACAGAAGATAAAAACGAGAACAAAAAGAAAATGTTTATGTTAATGAATACACAGTTTCTAATGATCCAGCACAAGAACCAAAGCCCAACAAAATGATGACAAGAAATGTGAGGCACAGAAGTTATTTGTGAGAAAGAAAATGAGTCTAAAGCAGCAGCCTTCATCTATGGAATGACAGGACCTTCCTGCTGCTCTGAATGACTTTGGGAAGTGTTTGTGTGTACACACAAGTACACAATTTTGGGGCTTTTTTTAACTGACCATTGATTGCAGTATCTTGTTCATTCCTACTGTCCAATAACATCTGTAACTTGCACATGACTGTGAAAGAATGCAGATGGCTCAATTAGAAAATGCTAGATCTACTGAAAAAAATTAGCTCACTTACAGTCATATCTTATTCAATATTTCAGAAACTAACTTGAAATGAGGACCCCAGGACATACCCAATACTTCCTAAGTGCCTGACTACCTATGTTTCACATATTTGTGTTTTTCTGCTAAGACACTGCAATGTTTTTAAATCCAGGAGCAGTCTTTATGAAAGACTTGTTTTACTGTGCAGCTTATTTTTGGCGCTCCTAGATTTTTTTTTTTTTTTTAATGACTTTAAAATCATTACATGCACACAGATGCAACTAAAAGTTAATTTTCATAAAGCAAGGAATTAAGAGGAGTTTGAACAAGTACTGTCTGTACTCTCTAAAACATACAGCATGCAGGGGCCAAAACAAGCAGCGGTCACATTTTGAAATCAGTATTTCCAAACAGCTCCATTTACATTGCTTTTTCTGTGTAATAACATCAGGTGATATCTAGAACCAAAGTGTAAAATGTACATTCTGACTTTGGGATTTATACTTTTTCCTGTTTTTTCTTGGTAGGATTTTTTCACAGTGTATTTAAAACATTGCTATTTCCAGAGGAAGTGAAAAGAGAATTCATTCCACTCATCTTCCTCTGAATTTTCTGCATCCTGCTCATTTTTTATTTTTTTTTTATTGTGCTCAAGTTTTTACAAGTAGAAGAGAAAACCTCAACTCTAACAAAAAAAAATCTTAACATAGCATCTTAACAACGGTATCAGGCACATGATGTGATTCTTGGGGTTGCCTGCACAGGGTCAGGAGCTGGACTTCAGTGATTGCTGTGGGCCCCTTCCACACCAGGAAATCCTATGACTCTATTCTAACACACTCTAATATTTTACAAATCGTATTTGGGAAAGCATTCCTTCAAAAGAACTTGCATAAAACATGTTTGATTGTAATTTTGATGATATTGCACAAAAAAAAACAGTACTTGTTTATTTAGCAAAGGAAGGCAACATGCTGTATATAGAATTTTTCATATTTGGGTATCAGAAAACAAATGACACTTGTAAAAAGGTAGAAGACTAACACAAACTGAGCTCAATGAACAGACTGCTGCAGTACTTGTTTAGTAACCTGTTATTATCCAGGGGATTGTGGTGGTTTTTTTATGGTTCAGCTGCCCTTTACCAAACATATCATTTTGTTTCAACATCAGACTGAATGCAAAAGAAAACTAAAAAACAACCTGTGTGTGTAATTTGAGTCATAAATAGGAACACTGCTAGGTAATTTACAGAGCACACCACCATTACGTAGGAAGTGGAATAGGATACACAATGATAGAACAGTATCCAGTTTCCCAGACTGTAGCTTCAGTATTTCATCATTTCTCCTTCTCTGGCAAGAGACAAATCACTGCAGACACCATGGAAAACAAATTACAGGAACAACAGACATGCCAAGAAACAATTTTTACTTTTCAAACCCACAACTCCCCAATCTCCAAATCAAGATCTTGCCTAAAGGTTCAGACAACTCACCTGGCTCTTCTAGCAACCTTTTTCTTCTGGAGAAACACTACAGGATTTTATCATTCTGCATAGTCATTTTTTATAACTATCTGGCTTTACTGAACAAAGTTAAGCAGTCCAAAATTCAAATCTACAAAACTTAAGGGTTATTTCAATAAACTTATTGAAAAATCACTATGATTAACCCCTTTCTTTAAAACATAACCTGCTTTATTAACCAAGACTACAGTGCTAGTAACAATGTCAGTCACACTCAGGTGTTCCAATATCACTAAAATGCCACAGGGAACCAAGCCCAGAGTGCAATACAGAGATAGGTCCCATAAACCCGTGTTCACTCTAACTCCCACTGTCTAATGAAGGGTTTTGAGTTAGACCAATGCATTGTTTGCTCTGAACAGACACTATATAACTCAAACAATAGTTAATACTGAATGCTATTTAATAAGGTTTAAAGCAGATGACTCACCAATTATATGTTTTCAAAAAGCAAAATCATTTTCTTTTTTCTCTCACAGTGTTCAGCCAAATTTTCAAATCTACCAAACTCCTCTGCCCAGCCCCCCTCACTTAAGCTGTTTCATGTCAAACAATTTGACAGGTAAGAACTAGGAAAACAATTAATTTTTTTTACCCCTTAAGATGCATCTTTCTGACATGAAAGTACTTGAGGCAGTTTTAACTTCAGATTAACAAATCTTAATCTCCAAGACCTTGCTTAAGACAGATAGATGACTCCTGAGCTGTTTCATAGTCTTTGCATCCTGAGTCTGCTGAGTGCTTGTGTTCACTTCAACAGCTCATGCCTATCTCCCAACATGCTTTTTTTTCTGGGCTCTCACAAGGCATAAATTCCATAGTTCCATTGGTTTAGTTTTTAGATTTCTACAGGACAATGTACAACAGATTTAAATAACAAATATAGTTCTGGACATGCAAAAACCATTCCTTAAAATAAGTAGCAAAAAAAAAATTGTTTAAATTAACTCTCTAAGTTCCAGTTAATTTTGCCCATCTATAAAGTGGATGTGTCCATCAACTGCTTACAGGATGATCTAAGGCCAGTATGCGTCCTCCAACCCTCAAAAAGAAAACTATGCCACAGAAGTTTAATTTTTATTTTTAGCATGTATTTCTATTTTTATTTTGTAATGATGTGCCAGAATTGGTCATGGCCAAGGTTGGGTTTTATCCTTCCCCACTTCAGAGTGACTAATAAGCAGTAAGACACAGCATGAAACATGTAGCATCAAAGTTAGACTTAGGTTTTGGGGGACAGGAAGGGCTGGTAAGGAAATAATGGAGACAAACCTGACTGTAAGTACCGCCAGTGAGTGAACTCTCAGTAACAAAAGGAAATGAAAATGTCTGTTCCTTAAAGTCTCTCAAACTACTAAGAAATCACAGAGGCTCACATAGGGACATACAGCCATTCTTTAAGCCTCCTTTCATAGTTCAGGCACAGAGAATCTTGCTCCCTCATTGGAAGTGCTAATTAGAAAGCCCACACAGCAGCCAAAAAAAGGAGTTCAACTATGGAGCAACTTGATGATTGTCTGGACATTTAGAGTCCATAAGAGTGGCCAGGAAGAAACAGCTTAGTGAAGGGCCACACGTTCATGTGGAAGACACATGATCCCTCGCACCAGGGGTCAGTGCTGTTTACTGGAACCTGGAGTGGTCTGAGTTTCTATACTGCCTGGGCTGAGTGGCCCCAACCAAGAAGTCACAAATTCCTGTTCAGAGGTATTTTTAAAGGTTCTACTACATAAACAGGCTGAAAATGATAGCCTTCTCAACCTCAAAAGATTAGATCAACAGAACAAAAACTTAGCACAGAAAAAGGCATTTTCTTAACTACACAATCCACTGACACTCAGAGACAATGTTAAAACCAGTTAGAGCATCTGACAGAACAGGGTTTAACAGCTCTTGGGACAATCCTCAAGCACTTGAAGATACAAGAGAGTGATGGTTCAGAAAAACAAAAGCCACATATGCTCTCATCTACAAGTATATATACTCACTTGAAGGAGATCACTTGGGTCATCTAAAAATCATACTTTTAGACAGTCCAATACTGTAAAAGCACTTAACATGTTCAGAAACAACTTGCTGGGAAGGTATATTAGAGATGAAAGTGGACCTCAGGATATACCAAGGTCATGCGTCCTCATTAACTCCCATGCATCTCCACTGTCATGGCTGGGAGCCTGCACCTCTAACTGCCTCTCCTTGGAGAACATAACACCAAGCACCTTACAGACATGGCCTCATATGATATCATATCATTAAACACTTCAGAGCACCAGCTTCAGAAGAAGGAAAATAAGAGCATCCCATATGACCACTGAATCTCAGAGCAGTGGGATTATGTTTAACAGTAAGTTTTGACAAACAAGCTTCAAGTCTTAAACCCACAGACAGGTCTGCAAGTTCTGCAGGCTAAGGTCCCTAAAGCTCACATATCTCTTTGCAGATCCTGTGTAGGCTGCAACACTCAGTATGGATGATGCAGCTAGAAAAGCAAGGGCATGTAAAGCACGGCTGCTACTCATACAAGTTTTTGTTCTAAGCTGTGATTACTAATTGCACAGAGAAAGTATCGAGGCATTTTTCCCCAAACACACTCAGACATAAAGCAACAGAGAATGACATCCATTAGCTGCCCTTTTATATCTTCCCAAAGCTGAAAAAAAAGGAAGAAGTCCCTCCTGCATCTTAAAATTGGCCACATGAGTTCTTGTATCTCATAGGAATACAAATAAATGGTCTGAAAAGTGCACAGGCAGAATTTCTATAAATGTTAATAACCTGCCAGGCAATACCAGTTACCTGCCTCCACCAAGTGGTGACAAGACATTCTGCAGCAGCATTTGGAGAGCATTTTGAGGATCACCAAGGAAGGAATTCCGAGGGAACCACCAGGTGTGTTAGAGCAGCATGACAGAAATAATTCTTTTTATAATCTCAAATAAATTATATCCATCTGGAGTTAGACAGCACTAGACACTGCCTGCTGACAATTCACATGCAGATCAGAACATTTTCTGAAACTTGTGCAGAGCTCAATGAAGAGGTGATGAGAATTTCCCTTTATTTTCCCCCAGTAGTGGCATTTAGACAGACAGACAGCAATATATTATGGGAAAGGACAGCATTCTGTGAACGATTCCACTTTTGGGTAAAGCATTTCTTCAGCATTGAAATAAATGACATCCTAACTAGATGTACATGATTCTGTTCAGGGTGCAAGGGGACAGACTACAAGCTACAAAGGACAGAATTTTCAATCACAGTACAACGTAGTACCAAGGCCAAAGTGGCAACTATAATTGCTGGCTAGTAGTCACCAGGACAACAATCCTTTTGCTGCATTTTTCCCATGAGAATTTCTTCATCATAGCAAAGATGAGGCTCTAACAAGTAAGTGGCCATCCCCTCAGTCACTTTTCTTGATGATATTTAATAGTTTTGTTTTAGAGAACCACAATGCAAAGAAGGGGTGGGGGACACACAAAAGTACTGCATTTTAAAAACACATCTGCCTTAAAAGGCACATGATTTCCTCAGCAAGGCATGCTATGTAACAAACATCCTGGAAGTAGATAGTTGGACCAGAAGTAACTTCAATTCCCAGTGTTAATAACACAGAGCTAAAACCACTGGCACACAACTCAACTAGGCAAACACTCAATCTTTCATGAGCTCCCAATGTGACTAAGCTGACAAAGTTGTTAGTGGCCATGTTTGAACTTCTGTCTCTAGTCTAACCAACTGTCCAAGTAGCCAGCTTCAGCTAGTTTAACTGAAATTAAATTTATGTAATTTAAACAAAGCTGTAATAACTAATAGGTTAATTTTATTTAAAGAATCTCAATAGTCTGTTCATCCTATGACCAGGCTGTTGAGCTGTCTGAGAGTGTGGTGGGTTGACCCCAGCTGGACACCAAGTGCCCACAAAAATCATGCTGTCACTCCCCTGCTCAGCTAAACTGAGGAGAGAAAATACAGCAAAAGGCTCACGGGCCTAGGTAAGGATGGGGAGAGAACACTCACCAGCTACCGTCACAGGCAAACAGACTCAACCTGGGTAATAAACTCAATTTCCCCATCAAATCAGAGTGGGATAATGAGAAATAAACCCAAATTTTATCAACACCTTCCCCTACCCCTCTTTTCTCCTTAGGGTGAACTTCACTCACAAATTCTCTATCTCTTCCCCACTGCACTAATGGGCGATGGGAAATGGGGATTGTGGTCAGTTCATCCCATGTTATTTCTGCTGTTCCCTCCTCCTCACACTCTGCTCTGCTCCAGTGTGGGGTCTCCCCCTATGAACTTCTCCAACCTGAGTCCATCCACGGGCTGCAGTTTTTCATTAATTGTTCCACAGGTCCCCTGCAAGGTCACAAATTCTGCCAGGAAGCCTGCTCTCGTGTGGGTTTCCCATAAGGTCATAGCCTCCTTCAGGTATCCATCCACAAGCTCCACCATGGGGTGCTCCACAGGCTACAGGTGGATCTCTGCTCCCCTGTGGAGTTACATGGGCTGCAGGAGCACAGCCTGCTATACCATGGCATTTATCATGGGCTGCAGGGGAATCTCTGCACTGGTACCTGGAGCATCTCCTGCCTCTCCTTCTCCACTGACCTTGGAGCCTGCAGACCTGTTTCTCTCACATGTTCTCACTTCTCTATCTGACTGCAACTGCAATAGTGCAGCAACTTTTGCCCCTTCAAAAATCTTATCCCAAAGGCACTACCAGTCACTGATGGGTTCAGCCTTGGCCAGGAGCAGGTACATCCTGAAGCCAGCTGGCATTGGCTTTGTTGGACATGGGGAGTGCTCCCCACACCCCCCCACTACCAAAACCTGGCCACACATCAGCTGAAAAGCTGTAATCCAATGAGAAGCTTGAACAGAGAGAGAAGTGAGAAACTTTGTCACAGGGATAGAAGAAAAGCCTCTGTCCTGCCAAGTTTTAATATTCAACAATAATGTTTTAAGCTCAGTGCTGTATTTTGTTGGGATAAATTTTTCCAATTATTTTGACCATTCTTGGTTTTTTAAATTTATTTATAATTTGAGAATAGCAGTAGTTGTGAGCATTATTCAGGATGATGAGTTAAATTCAGTTTTGCTTAGGGGCAAACCAAGTTGACCTCAAATTATTGACTTTGAATTTAACACTGTGTGGGCCTGCACATCTGAGGAGGAGGTCAGTATGTTTTACATTATGATAAGTTTTTAGTGTAGCCTTCTAAGGACACACAGACAAATAGAGAGGGTTTTTACAGAGGACTATTTTGCTTTTTCAGGCCCAGCTGGCAAGTGGCTACAAGGACCATCACAAGGGCTGAGTAGTGTATCAATAGATGTATCAAAAGCTCTGATAGCTACCTGCCCCAGTATTAATTGTCCTTTTTTCAACATCTTCAGGAAGACTAAACTGCTAGAAAACACTGCTTCTATACTCCAGCCTTTGCACTGACTACTCGTTCGCCACAAGTCCAATTTTAAGCCACGTCAGTGTTAATACTGCTAATTTCCCATCCTGCCATGTACCACCTTGTTGCTTTGGGACCACAAAATGTGTGTACTTTCACAACAGCTAAAACCCACCAGGACAGCTGTTCTTTCTGTGCAATCACATGCTGGAGAGCTGACGAATCTCCTCCCATGAGGACAAAACAAGCAGCAGGGACTGCACCAGACTCTACCTCAGCTGGTTGCAGCTAACACAGAACCGTCCTGCCCTCTGGCTGCAGCACAGCCTCAGTTCAGCTTTCAGCACAGGCTTATTCTCAAGAGTCCTTCTGCAAAGTCCAACAAAACCTGTCCCCAGACATACGTTCACCTTCATTCCAATAAGGCGAGCTAGTATTACTGTGGATGCTGCAAGTACAACTGCAACACAATGATTTGTTCTGTTTTTAAAACATTTAGCGTCCTTTTGGTTTCAAAGTCTGCCACAAATATTTCCACTATTAACAGGCCAGAAATGCCATTAAAATTTACAGTGTGGAAAAAACATGTTAATCACATGTTGTATTTCAACCATAAGTTAATTTCTTTTTCCCATACAACCACAGCATTTTAAACAGGAGCAGCATATTAGAACTACCAGAAATCTCACCCCACAAGTTTCATATCTTTTTATAAGCCTGCACAATTCTACAGTAAACCAATTTCTATACATTTCAGAGCTTAAGGATATTATTCTAAAATACAGTAGTTAGATTCTCCACACATCAGAAGACTAGTTTATGAGCATGACAAAAGAAATGGAGCTTCAGAGACTTAGATTTCACTGAACCATCTGCTGGCTCCAGTCACATTCTTGGTACAATTTGACACAACTTTGTGACATTCAGGATTACCTGAAGTATTTTCTGTTCAAAGCTATACCACAATTTTATTATCTACAAGGTGGCTATACTAATTCTCATCCCACTGCACTTATGTCGAACTCTTACACCTTAATAAATGACAAATTTCCATGTTTTACACTTTACCACTGGAGACACTAGCTTCAAAATCATGTATCTCATCATGAAGTACATCAGTTCTGCTTTTCCAAGAAATGTCTAGCTGCAATATTCTGCAGTATGCCTTACTGAGCCTTAAAATAATGCTTTTGAACTCCAAACAAAAGTACTACATATTCAGCTGAAATAATGAAAACAGACAAGTCAGAAAATCCTAACTTTCATGCAAAACGCTTGATAAGTTAAAGGGAGAAAACCAGCTTGAAGTAATAAAGATTTTTAGTTAGCTTTATATGTTTTTTTTTTTAAACTGAAAATATGCAAATTGCAATAGATATAAAGCAGTACTTTATTACATCCAAGTATCATACCTGTGTGAAGTATTTCCCATCTTGTTTCAGGACTTTCATTGAGAGGTCAAGAATCAACCGCAGAAACTCCCATGTGGAATCTGCATATGGGAAAGGGTTGAAAAGCAGAACAGCACATTACTGGCTTGTTTACTTATTACATATTCAAGACTTGCAAAGTTTAAAAAAACAATCCTGGACTAAAAAAACAAATGCAAACTATACACAATGGCAACAATGGCAGGAGTATTGTTTTTCTTCACAGGAATTTTCCTGAAGTTTCCAATAAATTATGTAGTGAGGAAAATTTACTGGAGCATGAACTCCAAAAACTTCAAGAACTACATGAGTTCATATTATTCTGGAATAAGAGATTTAAAAGAACATTAGGCACTTGCTAGTCTTTTATAATATTAAAAAAAAATTAAAAAACAGATGTCATTTTTTCCTCTCAGATTTGCTTTTTAAATAGAAAAAATGAAAGCACTTATACTGCAGACTATTATGCAGCAAAAGGACAGAAATGTTGAAAATTTTCAGAAGTAAATAAATTAGAAGATTTACCTTCTTCTGGAGATGTGGAGATTGGAACAGCTGTCAGATCATTAATTACATAATCAAACATTCTTCCTTCTTTGGCATACCTCTTCAGTACAGGAATACAGTCTTCAATTAGAACCTGTAAGAATGAATTACTGTTGCTAGTCCTAAAACTACCCTAAAGCTGACCAGGTAAAAAGAACAAATACAGATTCACAGAAATTAAGAGGGAAAAAAAATTTACAAAATTATTTACATGCTTAATTTTAGGCTCCACTTTCAACTTTTTTCATCATTTAGAAGGGAGGAACTTTGTAGGAATTATGACAATGAAAACACAGGCACTCCAGGACTGGAGTTCCTAGATCTGTAATCAGTGTTCTTCATAACAAATATTGACAACAGTTAGCAGTTCCAACATATGAGTAAAATAAAGTACTTGTATGAAGCACTGATTTCCACAGAGTAGCATGTGACTTCTGTTAATTTTTTTGGTATTTTTATTAGCTCATTCCTGTATGTCAATATCTGTGACAACATCTAAGTGCCAGTAATGAAAATAGAAACATGTCAGATTACACCTGGGCTCATATGTAAGTGCTGTCAAATGCAGCACAAGGATCTCAGCTGCAGGGATGAATGATGTCTGTTGGAGTTTTTATTTTAATGTAATAGCAGTGCAATACTAAGGGATTTTGCTTGCAAATTAAAAATAATTGTTAAATGTGTATTACAAGTTCAGGTATTTTCAACAGTATAGAACAACTAAAATACATATTTTTTCTATCTTTTTAACAGTTTAAGAAATGAAGCTAAACGTAACACTTTTACTGCAATCTCTTCTTTATTTCTAAAGTTACAGAAAACATTCTCCTATTTCATATCCCTTAAAAATCTACATATGCAATTAATTTTAGAAGTGTGAAGCCAGAGAGATAAAATACTTCCAACATGAACTCGTTATTAAAATACGCAAGTGTCATACAAAAGGAAAAGTAGCTCCCCAACTTGAGTCTGAAGACTTGTCCCCAAAACTTTGCTATAGCAGTCTTCCAGACTAGGTCCTACTTGAAATATAACTTGTAATGAAAGAAAACCAATACATTACCTGGTAGCACTCTCCTTTCAGATTGTCTAAGACATCTCCGCACGTTTTACGCATGTGTTTTTTACACCCGTCAATCACCATTTGGTCAATGTTTGAAGCTTGTCAAGGCACAATACATTCCAGAAATAATACAGGTAAGAGTTTCTACTTCTTCAAAAAAAAATAATTAGATGTGGCTATTGGTATATATACTGCAATAGTCAACCTCAGGCACTGGCCTCCAGATTTAATTAGATGATTATGAAGTGATTATTTTTGGTTGTAACCAGTGTTTTTGATACCTTCAGTCATCATTACCATGAAAGCCTGAAATGTGAACTGTAAAACTATGGAAGACTCCATGAAGTTAAACTAGGTTAAGATTTTAACCTACATTTTTAGTCTTAGCCAATAGATCCCAATCCCTAGGATGATCAACATTTCATATGGCCAACAGTGGTTTATGTTGCAAACTGTACAAACTACAGAATGTTGAAAACTTGACTTGTATTGGTATTTTTAGAACAGGGCTGGTCAATTCATCAGTACAGTTCATCAAGTCCTGACATTCCTATTGATTAATTTTTTTTTGCTTCTAGGCACTATTATTTTTTTTACAGCTTTCTTTAGGAAAACAGACAAACTCAAGAAGGCAGAAGTGAGCCCAAACCACCAACTTGACAGACCTGTCTTCTGTTATTAGAGAAAGCACCAGTCTGATGACAGAGGCATTCCTTTCCAGCCTTACATAAACGACTACTGAGAGTTATGGTATGGACTGGGAACCTGAAAGCAGGTGTTGCATAATGATGCACAAATACCTAGTCACTGGTGTCTCTCAAACTGACAAAACTATTTCATTTTAGACCTCATATCCTCATACAAATCAGAACATGACAGTAACTGTGCTCAGTGCTAAGGCATCAGCAGAAAGGTCAGGTTGATCTGCATTATGGGCCATTTGTCAAAGGATATCTCTACCATAGTAACCATCTTTGGCTTCAGTTTGACTATCTCATATAGTATACCTCCATCACCACCTCCTAGGATTAGCACTTCTTTCCCAGTGTAATCTTCCTTTCCACTGCCCATTATGGCTTGAGTATATGCCAGGTCACTTTCTGCCAGATCTGGATGGAAGGAAAAGAGAATTGGACAGAAATATTAAATCTTCAGTTTTTCTCATTATGTGGTATTAACCCTGAGGTGATACAATACAGACCAAAGCAAGTACATCTCTACAGAAACAAGCTGTCTCTCAGAGACAGTCCAAGTAATGAGATTCTTCTCAGAATCCCACACAGGATTTCTCCAGTTCTCCACATGAACTCAGCAACAGCCACCTCAGCATTGGGAAGTACTGTGTGCCAAGGGAAAAAGTAGCAGAGCAAAACCATCAAGTCTTTTTAACTAAAAAACCCACTGAAGTAACAAGTGTGGGCATTATCTCAGACTCATCCTGCAAGAGGACAGATTTAGAGTTTTTTGGACATCTATTGTGGACCCCAGCTAAAAAGAGCTACCTAGATGCACACCAGTGGATCCCTGCACAGAAACAAACATGAATGTTAACCCCAGGTGCTGAAGGGTCCTGCTTGCCTGCTGCCAGCCTCAAAGCATGCAGTAACACTCCCAAGCTACAACAGATCTGCACTACAAGGGCCGAGCTTTGTGCAGCAGCACATTGTGGCATATCCTGTCACTCTGCCTGGCAATCAGCACCTCACTTAGGAGTGCACAATAACAAAATGAGACAAACCATTATTTCAAAATCCCATGGAATGGAAATAAGTAATGGCATACTTTCCCTTCTACAAAGCACATTGTCATGTTCAAGCAAAACCTCATCTCCATATAAAGCACTGATGAAAATTTCTGGCTAGAAGTATTGAATACTGAATTTGATGATTTCTAATACAATTCTATCTGGATTAGAAAATACCTTGCTAATGAATTCAATAACAGTGCTTTTCAGCTGCCATCTGCACAGGAGCCCTCTTGACAGTTGGAGAAAGCTAATTGAATTGTTAGAGGTACTTGCAATGACTTCAAAAAGCTGTATTTCAATTTCTTAATTACTCTGCCATTAGAGTGAAGATAGGTATTTTATCCCTGGGCAGCAACGTCCTTCATTTACCAGAGACAGTCCTTTTCAACGTAAGAACTAAGATTTTATAAAGCATAGTCTTTTATTGCCTAGATTTTCCAGCAAACAGCAGTCTCCAGCTTTCAAGAACAGTACTCCACCTTCTCCCAAGTTCACTTTCAAAAAGACAAAAGGTCAGCAGGCATAAAGTACCACATATAAAAACCCTCATATAAAGTTTGGTCACTATTTTGATTAACTTAGGAGTTCAAGTTTTATTATTTTGAAGGAGTCAAAAGACATTCACCAATAAAGCAGCTAAAAGGCCTGCTGCTCCCTTGATTCTCTAATGGAATTTCCTGCATGGTGAGGTATAGCACAGCTGTATCATACACAGACACACTAGGTCCCACTTCATATTTCTTTAGAATTCCATTGTGATTTGAAGACTTACAAAGTAGCTTGTTTTACTGTCCAAGAGAAGCTCTCAGAAGGTTGGACTGGCAACAAACAGAAAAGTTCTTATAAAAGAATTCAGGAAAGCAAGCTCTGCTATAGAACACCATCTTCTATTCTCCCAGGCCACTCACTTCCTGCAGCAAAGATACTAAATCTGGAAAAATAAATCTTTATTTTTTTTAACTCTAGATTTTACACTGGTCAGCCTGATTAACATCATTAATATACAGGAACAGATAAATGTGTCCTTGCACAAACAGTTTCCAGCATCTGAACCACAACCCTTAGACATCTATTAAAACTCCCATAGCAGGATAGAAAAAAACACTTTTGGCATTTTCATGCCAGAGATCTTTAAATGAGATGATACTTACTAACATCCCCACTGAGAATAAGAATATTCCCAAATTGTTTTGAATGCAGAATTTTAATATTCTGAAAAGGTGAATCTTCATCATAAACAACTTCATCTATGTCATATTCCACCAGGCGCCCATCAGCTGTGGGCCAGTATCTATCAATGACACCTCCTCTCAAAATCGCTGGCAACCTAGAGAAAAATAATATGAAAGAAGATTACAAATACTTGGAATATTTATTAAAAAAACCCACTTTAAACATACTGTGGATTCACCATAATAAATAATATTTACAAGAGGCATCTGAGAAAACTTGACATATTTAATACTTAATAATTATAAGAAATCTACTAGTCATATGTTAAATACACATAACTTGCTAAGAGACAGATAATATACATGGTTCTTTTTTATGTATAACTTCTACGATGTACCTGTGAACTTCCTTCTATTCTAAGAGGGGGAATTTACATAATGTATGAGCCTCCATAGTAGAATCAGCTTGTGACTAAAAATTAATACAATACTGTAGTGTTATTGTAGGCCAAAAAACGTGACCAAACCTCTTCCCATCTTCAGTTCATTTAAGAATGCTGTTTTGCTGAGATTAAGTGGATCTCACTCTGAGGCTACAGTGAAACACATTTTAATACACAGAAAAACAAAAACAGAACCATTACAGTATTTCAAACTGAGCTGGGTCAGCCTGAACTACATAAGCACAATCCTTGATATCAGTTGATAGTCTGCATTACTTTTAAAAAGTAATCTGCTAAGATTGTTTTGGGCTTGTTGTTTGTGGGTTTTAGGCTTTCTTTTTCAATTCCATTGAGATGCACCTTGGTTCAAACCAGTATTTCACCTGTAAAGACACTATCTTTGAAATGACAGCAATCAATCAAAGGGATTGCCTTTAGGCAAAATGTGCAGGCACACAGTTCGTCAGATCTCCCACACACACTTCAAAGAATTAAAGGATTGGCTTGTTTTCTTTCCAGAAGGCTGTAGCAGAAGACCAGACACAGACAAGCTTCTTAATTCTTTAGTGATTCCCGAGCAACATTCCAGAAACGCTTCCTACCCGCAGCGAGCCGCCAGATGGCAGCACACGGTGGGAGCAAGAGCAACCCTGCCTTACTACAACAAAAAGGCATGAAAAGCTTCTCCAGCTACATTCATCCTACTGCAGCTGCATGTGTGCAGCTGACACCAAAACGATGCAAAACAAATTAAAAGAACCCAAGAAATCAAACAAAATCACCCAACAAAACAAACCACAGAAACCAAAAACAAGGAAAAGAAAGACAATGACAAGCATGTGACAAGATCCATGCTAGATGAACTGCTCTCTTGGAGCTTCATCTTCCTATACTAAGGTAACCAAAAGATCTAGATCACTCCATGCAGATGTTATCCTGACCTGTTGTTAAGAAATTCCTATCACAGGGATTCCACAAACTCCCTCTATCATTTCAGTATCAAAACAGCCTCAGAAAGCTTCTCCTCCATAAGCACAGATGCAAGATCATCAATGTTCAATACACTGCACACCTTTTGTGAGGTTTTACTAGGTTGAAGTAAGATAACTAATCTCTTTTACATACAATTGTAAAGCAGAAATTACAATATGCAAGTATAATACCACTTTTCAAATTACTACCATTTTACTTGTGGTCTCTCATAACCTTCATATCTACTGTCTGACAGAGTACTGCTTAAATGTTTTCCCATTTTGTATGGGAAAAAAACCGAACATTTGCTCCTTGGCTTTACTGAGCCTTGTTGATTTCACACTTGCTTTTTACTTTTGACCCATTTTCACTTTTATGTTCCTTCAGGTACCTGCTGCACTTTCTACCATGTTCATGCCTACAGTAAGTGCTCCCTGGCTTCAAGGTATCTGTCACTGCCAGACAGCCACCACAAAGACAACAAACCATGTCTAGTATGAAAGTTGTTTCAACACCAGGCCATGAACTGTAATTTGAGTCCTTAAATTTTAACACATAGGCTTAAATAATCCAAGCTGACAAAGGGCTTACAGTCTCCATCCTTAAGTCTAATTATAAAGATTTGCTACAAAATATATCTATCTTCTTGGCAGGTCCCTAAACCACACATGCCCACAGTGAGCACCATGAAGCACAGCAGAGGCAGAGATATGAAAAAAAGCTACAGGAAACCTTGTCAGGACAAAGTCTTCTCGATGGACTTGAGCTCCATTTTAGCTCTAATCCTCACCCCTGGTCCATGTGCCAGAGATGCATTGCAGCTCTATCCCCACCCACCCAAGTCTTTTGCCAATCCTTGACACCCAGCTCGTGCTCAGAGATGCCTCAGCACTACAGCCAGCCACAGAGCTGGGTCTGATCCTGGGCACCATCATCAGCTCACCTTCTCCATGAGCTGTGGGATGTGGCCCATAGGGTACAGTTTATGCCCTGACCTCTGCCACCCCTGGCTGCCCAGCCCTTTCAGAGCAGTCTGCTCCTGCTTCCACATTGCATCTTCTCTCACTATTTCCATGCAATCATCTCAAGAAACTAAAAAAAATATCCCTTCCATACCTTCATACTCCAGGCTATTCACTGCATTACAGCAAAGCATAACTTGCTTATTATCTCTAGTAACTAGCAGACAAGCCATATACAGAAGCAGAGATACAAACTTACCGTTTCACCCTTTTTATGTTACTATGAAACAATTCTTTCATTCTTTCTTCTACTTTGTTTAGAAGCTGAAAAAAATAGCAAAGGAGAGGTAGAATTTGTAGATCAGCACTTAATGCAAAATATCTGTTAAAATACTCTACCTGGAAGTCAATAAAACATAGCACCTGCTATGGAAAGGCTTTGAAATGGAACACCAGAAGCCCATGAATAACTAGCTGGCCCCCTCAGCCTTGTTACTAGCAGGAATGTGCACATTTCAGCAGCTGTCATCACTGCATTTAGCTGTTCAAGATAACACAGCCAGAGGGAACAT
This sequence comes from Parus major, assembly GCF_001522545.3. Lineage (NCBI taxonomy): Eukaryota > Metazoa > Chordata > Aves > Passeriformes > Paridae > Parus > Parus major. The sequence goes on from NC_031768.1 coordinate 13,974,748, forward strand.
GAGAACCCTTTAAAGTTCCATTCCTGCTACAACAGTGGCCTCTTTCCCTGCAATATTCAATGCCCAGATCCTTCATGCCAGGGAAGATGAATTTCTTTTTCTCCATGGGGCAAAAGATTGAGTATGGAGTCTCCTCATCTCCCAGAACAGAGAATACAAAGAAGTCTCACACTAACACAGCAGACTGCAAACTGAGCATCTCATGTCCTCCTTCACTGCCCTGAGTAGCTGAAGAGACCCAAGCCCTAACCAAGCCTGCTGTATATCTTGACAACTTTTACAAAGAACATGAGGCCCAGTACTTGCTGAAGAGTATGTGCATTCATACATTCATGTGTGCACAACTGACTTTAATATTTTTAATCTTTTGCCACAATAGATTTTGACAGACCTGAAAAAAAAGGGACTCCCCATACAGTTAGGTAATCCTAGTAAGGTAAGCAGCACCCGTACCTGATCAACTTCTTCTCTTCCTTTCATATCATCATTGTAGCTCTGCAGATCCACCAGCACTAATCCATGAGGGTGAATTCTCAAATTGGCAAAACTACAACAGAGACAGTGATGACAAATTTATTATCAAAAATCACAGTAAGGAAAGAAAATCTAAAACAAGTTATACCAAAATTAAGAATGAATATATTTTTCCCTAGCACCTGTAACTGTTGGCAATGCTGCTCAAATCTTCCTCTGCAAGTCACTAACTGCAGAGTTGCAAGAACTTTCCTATCACTACACAACTAATAAAACCAGTAGGAAGCAAGGCAGTGAAACAGGGTGCTTAAGCCACAATAACTGTAGTACAATGAGAATATGCTGCTTGCTGGTCTATAAGGCCTACTAGAACAGGTGTGTTAGTTTGGGCTTTTTAATTGAAAATAAGCCTTAAGAAAACAGCTGGACACTTTCCTTCCCCTGTATTTTCCTTTTTACTTCTGGAGGTATTTATCTGTACTGTTTTGCAGGAGGGCTGGGGTGGTTGTTTAATTCTTTTGGTTGGCTTTTTTTAAATTTTTTTATGGTAACTATTCAGAGACTCTGGTCACAGTCAAAGCTGAATAAAAATCTGTAAGTGAGAAACAATAAGCATCCTGGAGCAAACCATAGCTTTGACTGGCAAAGAAATTGCAGCAGCAAACTCTCATTGATGAATACAAATTAATGTCAATAAAACTCCTACTGTATATTTACTACGGGAACATTTAAAGACCAAAGCTTCACCACGCTAAGTACATGAGGTGAACAAACAGTGAATCTTTGGGAACTTGCAACAAAGAATACAAGAACGAAGGGCAGTGGAGAAGGACACAAAATAACACTGTAGCACAGGCAATATCCTTCCCATTCCAGGGAGAAAACAAAAAGAAACAGAAAGGCTACAAGGGGATTACACAAAGGAAGTAGAGGAAAAAAATACCGGCTGGAAAAAAAAGAGCAGACAAGGGAATGAGAATAGGAATGCTTGAACAAAGAGAGAAGAGTATTCAGGGACAGAAATGCACTAATACAACACAGAAACTGCAGATAAAGCTGTATCATTCTCTGAATGCTCCGTTCTTTGCCTTCCTGCTCTTATCGCCCCACTCAGCCCCAAACGAAAACTCAAACCAACTCTTGTTGTGACAGAAAGTTTATATGGTCTTTCATCTCCCCACCACTCCCACCTTTTTTGTCTCTTCCAGAGCACCTTTTGCAAAATGTCAGCCTCAGTAGGAATACCAGCTCCTCTGTGGTGCTGGGACCTTCAGCCCTCAGCTTCAGTCAGAAATAAAACCCTGAATATTCTGTGCTATCTGAAGATAACTTCTGGTAACTGTAAAATAACCAAATTATGAAACTGACTAAAACAATTCAAGCACAAAAACACCTCGATGGTTTTAGAACAGCAGTGATCTGCAGCTCTGATATGTTACTACTGACACCCAGTTTTCTTCAGAGGATGAGTCTGGGCAGTCTGAGTCTTTCCTCAAGACTTTGCAGACAGGTCTTGCCCCCAGGAAGAAAAGGCCTTTCCATTTACGACACACACGCACACCCAGAGCCCACAGGCTGTCACCACCTTGGAGCAACCCTCCCTCCATCCCAGAGCTTCCCCACTAGGTGTCCTCCGACACAGGTTTTTAACTTGGGAACACAAAAGCCTACCAGGATTCTGTTTATGTGAAAGTTTGGGGTTTTTTTAAAGGCGAGAAAGACAAAGGAGCAGAACTTAGAAGATGGATGTACTGGTCACTCCAGCAGGTTTTGGACACAACCATCCACAGTGAAAAGTCCATAGGCCCTCAGAGCTGTGGCACTACAGACAGAAATATGTATATGCAGTTCATAAGACAGCTAATTTGATTCCCTGAAAACTGGTGTGGCGTCAGAAATATTTTCACTGTTAGAAAAACTTATCAGTTTATTTCCATGTTCTGGGAGTTGTTTTTGGAACAAATAAGCAACAGAATGACTATCCCACAACTCAAGTTCTCTTTTGAATTAATTTCCTAGAAGAATCACTTAGCTGTCATAGGATTTGACAGCTGACATCTTTACTTCCTCTGTGACTTTATGAGAGCCTCAGGAGGGGATGTTCCTGTCCCTGCTTTGAGGTGGGAGGCAAGAGAGGCAGAGAGGAGAGTTGCTCTGACAGTAGAGGCACACAACTTCAGATATGACAGCATTAGAATAGAGACAGAACTGCACTGCAGAACCGTCCATTTCATCCAATTGTCACCTCTAGCAGAATAGCAGGGTCCTGACACCTAGGGCAAGGGGGAAGAGATGAAAGGCAGGCAGCAGGCTGTGTAATGGGACAAAAATTCAAGTTCCAAGTTTCTGGCTGACATTCTTAGCTAGCTTTTTAATTAAAAAAAAACCAACTTGAATGAAATTAAAAATTCTTAACATTAATACAGGTCAAGGTTGATTATACCTTGGCTGTAAGTTATATGGATGAAAACAGACACCTAAAATAAGCTACAATGCCTGTAAAGATTTAAACACACAGCCAACATTACAAGCGTACTCAAAAAAGTGAACAGTCCAGTATTAAATAGTATTAAGGCAGTAGTGGTAGGCCAAAGCTGAACTCACAAAAGAGTTACTGGCTTCAGTCAGCAGACAGCAAAGGCTATGCTGGCTTTTGTCACTTTATATTTGTCTCCTTGGCAGAACATACATGAACGCAGGTTTTTATCAGCAGCAGCTCTTTTAATGTGTGGAAGAGAGTTCTTTAAAACAACAAGAATAGTTTCCACTTTCTACCTATGGAAAGATTACTTTAAAATCCAAATGAGGGGGGGAAGTTTGCTTCAAAATTAGCCCCTCCTTTCTCATCTTTCTGAAAAATATACCTGTTTTAAAAAACAATCTACCTGCCACACTTTTGGCATGTGTTTGCACATAATTTCATAAAAGCAGCAAGAGGGGAAAAAAAGGTTCAGTGAGGAGGCATCCTCTTTCCATCTGGCAAGGAAATCTGCGTCTGAAAAGCAGCCCCCACTGTAAGAACGCTCCACTTGGTGCTGCACCTGCATATCTGTCACATCCTCCAAGGCAGTACTCAAGCTTTTTGTGCTTGTATGCAAACAGCTACAGACAATTCTACTGAGTGCTGCATCTTAGCATCAGAACATCAGAAAACATCAGATGTCAACAAATAATTCCAAACTGCACAAATAAAAAAAAAACTGCTGGAAACAGAACTAGGAAGCAGAGATCAAAATATTCTAACCCAAAATGTACCATCCTATCTTAGTTACTTGTACTGTGGAGTCCGAACTATTGCAATCCCACATACCCAAGAAAGGATTTCCTAAACCACCGCACCCAGAGAATACAACTGGATAGACAGACAGGTACCTACAAACTCCTCCTTACCCATCTAAGCTTTTATCTACTGACACTATAAAATGGAAGAGTTTAACTATTTCAAAAACAGCTGCCACTAAAAGCATCAAGTAGTTGCCAAACTACTCAATGAGGGAAGAAATAGAAATTTATTTATACTAGGAAAACATTAAATTTTTTTAAATGGCATTACATTGTTTCACTGAAACACTTTTTTAAAAGTCTTCCTCACCTTAATTACAAAGCACTTGAGGGACCTTAAGAAGCTAAGCAAATACATTTCTTCATTATACCATTAGTCCAGTTCTGGTTTTACAGAATAAGATAATTAAACCAATGAAAGCTACCGTGGTAGCTGTTGCTGATTCCTACCAACTGCTTCCTATTCTTCAGCCCATTTTTACACTCTGTGTCACTCCATAGGCAACTACAACATTTTAGCCTGAAACAAAGAGCTGAGGAATGTTCATCCTGGTCCTTTAAAATATGCTGTCTAGCATACAGAGTGATTAGCAAAAGACTAACAAAGAAAGGAAGAAAGTAAGCACAACCCCTCTCCCTTCACAGTGTTAACACATTTATCAGCATCTCTGTGATACACAAGCCAAATTCAACTGGGTAAAGCTTGCACTGCTGTGAACAGTGAAGTCAAATGCCAGTAGGATTATACTTCCATAAACAAGAATTTAGATACTGAAAATGGATATGTGTACATGGGAAGACTTTTCTAAAAGACATTCTTCTACTGTAAAAACAATGACTCAAGTTTCAGGTTTTGAGTGTTTTTGAAGAACTTCAAGGTGGAACATGACAAAAGAAGGAGTGTAGATGCACAAGGAAAAAAGTCTCACATCTCTATGGAGTATGATAAAAGGCTACTTGTTTACAAGCAGCAATGAGATTAAAACAAAGTATTAGTTGAGAAGATATCCGTTTCCAAAGATTAGCTTCACTGATTTTATTCCTTAACTTAGATGTAACAACTCTTCTAAAACTACTGAAATATACTGGGCACCATGATTCTGTATGAAGTCACATACACATTAAATAAGATAAAAGCTTCACATGTTTTAAACCTAACTTTTAACTGTTTAGTCCAAGATTGCAACATTTCAGTAAAAGCATGCTGCTTAATATGACCCTTCAAAACATTCTAAAAGGAATCTAAAAACACACAGCTCAGAAAAACTAGACTGCTGAAGCCTGAAAACTCAAGAGACAGAGTGCCACTATGGCACATGCTGCTACTGTTTCCCAAGCAGTGTTTGGGCAAGGGGGCTGGCAAAGCACAGAGGAATGCATCCATCCCCACCACTTCACAGAAGAACTTGAGTGGCTCAAGTGAGCCAATCCCTGCCCCACTCCAGAGCTTTGTGTTGACAAGCCTGTTAGTAAATGTCTTGAGCTGAACCTCCTTCAATTAGGTTCTTTGTCAGAACAAATCACAAAGTAAATGGACTAGGTAGAGCTGCCACATATGACTTCTGCTTGCTTAGCTTTGGACAAAAGGAAACAGGTATCTGTTGCTTTGGTAATGACAACAGGAAAGCATGTCTTAATCCCCAGATCAGCTCCAATTTGTTCAACCAGCGCAGCCCTCTATGGGGCTGTTCACATGGTAGCTTTGTCAGAGAGTTTTGTCAACAGTAGTGCCCACAATTCCACAGACTGCAGCATGGGGCACCCTGTGGGTTATGGGGGTTATCTCAGCAAACTTTGGAGTGCAGATACTGTTTAGCAACATATTACTATCTCATCTCAAACATTTTTCCCAGGGATTAGCACCCAGCTTGTTACATCAGCTGCACATCTGTCTTGCAACGGCTCAGTCACCTTTGGCTGGCTAAAAACATGTTTGTGTGCACATGCTCACAAAATCCTTATTCACAGCACCCACTCCATCTCTCCTTCTAGGGAACTTGTGAAAGGTTGCAGCCAGCCATCCTTACAAGAGCTGCTCAGGACATACCTATCCCCTCCACCACAACTCTTTTTTTCAAGTTTTATCACAAGTTGTTGCTGGAAATTCAGCACACTCACTGTTTTGCAGGGAAAGAAGAGGAAAAATCTGAACGGCCTACCTAGTTTCTTCCTAGTTGTGTCAGGTAATATTTTTATGCTAACTAAAAATGTATGATATTTCAGGGCAGTAAAAAAGTGCAGACAAATTTGCTGGTATTAAAGCCTATTTAGTCAGTATGAAATTCTCCATATGCTATTCAGTTCATTCATACTACTTGTGAAATGTGTTCTTTTTGCAAGGCTTTTAACTGTCCAGTCTGTTGGGTTTTATGGGTTTACGACCTCATTTGTTTAAGTTAACTGAAACTACATCAAACAGAAATGCAAACTATATTACCAGAAATATACTGTTTAGGGTTACTTTACAAAAAAAAGTATTTAGGCTTTTTCTGTAACCAGAGGAAACAAAGCTGCTGAGGTCCTAAAACATACAGAAAGTTCTTCTGCACACGTATTCAGCTGACTGTGTAACAAGAGCAATCAAGTCAGATATTTTTAAATTTAGGTTTTTATAAGAACCTTTCTCAGAGATGCTTCCAAGTGCCAGTTCACTTATCTCCTAGAAAAGTTATGTAACAATAGCCTGTTTTCTACGAAGTTCCTGGAACACATCAAAAGACAGGCAATTCAACTCTGAAAGTGCACCTTTAGAAGAGGCTGTCATCTTAAGGGGAACAATCACATGAATTCACAAAGAGAAAACCCAGTTTAAGAATTCACATCTCATGCCCCTCTAAAACTCAAGGAAATGCAGGAAAGCAACATGAGGCCATGTAATCAAATATACCAAACCTTTTAATCATCTAACTTTTTACTTCTAGGTATATTATCTTTCAATTTTTCAGCATTTGTAGAACCTTGATATTATCTTTTTATGAGAATTACATGAAAGCTTAACTCAATAGAGGGGAAGGCTAGGACCAGAGTAGAAAATTACCAACTTTGCTCTATTTTCACCAACTCAGAGACAAAAGGTTACCAGAACTGCAATGTTGATCAAATAATTCAGGAAGAATATAAAATCAGATGTAACTAAAGACAGAATAAACAAGGCTGTACAAATGCAAGATACAACTAACAGGTTTTTCTAGACACATCAAGCATAAAATCAAAATAATTTTGAGCAGAAAAAGCAAGTGCCACATTTGAAAAGGTAAGTGAAATATACTAAAAACTTCATAAATCACAACTGAGAATGATAAACATAGAACTACTCGTATCCACTTACTTATTACCTTAGTTTGGGTGTAAAAACCCCCACCAAAAAACCCCAATCAAACAAACAGAAACCATCAAACAAAACAAATCCAACCAGCAAAAAAAAAAAAACAGGCAACCACAAAGCAGCAACTGCCACATTTATGTCAAGAACAGGTAACAAAATAACTATAAGAAATGAAGTGCAATAAAATCATGGTAGTTACTTATAAATAGACCAGATTAATGTATACCATAATCAACTAACCCTCACACTGTGAGGCAGCATCAGGAAATAAAGTGAATGTAGTTTATCAATATGTCCCAGCAGACCCAGCTTTTATGTCACTAATGACACCAACCACCCTTATCATGCTGTTAATTACTTCAGAAGCTGCTTGAGAATTTGAAGCATGTAACGGCATGTAAATACAGACAGACACAAAGCTGTCATTGTTCACATGCTAAGGTTAGACTCCAACATATTTAGACATACTTAATGGTCAGAAAAATTACAAATACATTGAACTGACTTGAGCTGTCCTGCATCTGGAACGACTAGTGCTGAAACCAAGGCACCATTCTATGGTACAGATCAGACTGAGCAGTTCAACCTCCTGAGATCCAAACTGCAAGATGACATAGTCCAGATTAGAAACAATATTCTGCTTAATCATAGCTATTTCATACACAAGGCTGATAAAAAGATAAGACAGCTTGCCCTGTCAACACTACAGGAGGTCCGATAGAGGGAGAAAATATTTTAAAGAAGGACAGTAGAGGAGTAATAAAAAGAAAATCCACTCACCTGCCATGTTTTTTTATGTAGGTTACTAAATAACCATGGTCTTCCCAGTTATGAACTGTTTCTGTCATTCCCTGCTCCTGAAAAATGGGCTGCAGAGCTTTAAGAACGGCATTACAATCAACTGCAAGATTAAGAGAGAAAAAATAATTAATGAGGATTCTCCACTCAGGTGACTTCTGTCTTTATTTAGAGGTTGGAAAGTTCTTCCTGGCACCCAGCATTAATTTTTCTTTAAGTACCATTTCAACACTCTTTCACATATCTTCTCTTCTGCCCATTCTCATCTCCCCAGAGATATTTCTCAGTGCATTGGTATCCAAACAACTTTCTTTTAAATCAGTTTTCACACCTGAGAAAAAATGGCTATCTACTATGGATGTAATGAGAACATTTTTATTATGGCTATTATTGATCATATACTGTATCACAATCCACACAAGTCTTCATGCACACAATTACTTTTTGAATCACTTCACACACACACACATTAATCCCCCCAAAAAACCACAGCACTGACCAGAAACCTCAAAAAATGTTAAGCTGTAATACTGGATAATTACAAAGGTATTGAAGGCTAACCTATCCACTCTACCCCTACACAAACATCCTTTTTTCCAATATCCAGGCCAGAGCAAGTCCCCAGTTGAAATATTCATGATAAATGGAAAAGAAGAGCACACAAAAACTCACTTGGAAATAACTGACATTACTCTGGTACAACTACCTTCAAAAGCAAGCTGATAATTTGTCCATAAAGGTATTTCTTCAGTCAGAATATGCCAAGTTCATATGTTTCAAGTTTGCTGTACATTTTGGGGGGTTATTGTTACCCACAACATAGCTTTAATGAACCATTTTCATTTCTTCAAACACGTGTCTCAAAAACACGTTGCAAGTTTTTCCCATTTATTTTGGAGTTAACAAATCCACAATTAGTGGAGGATGTTCCTAAAACTGAACTTAGCAGAATAGGAACAAAACTGGAAAGACTATCATAGTAATGTCAGTGAAGAAACCTAATAAAACATTCATCTACAGGCTGTCCTTGTAAGGCAAGTAGCATCACTTCTGCTTCACAAAACTATGCCAGTGTGGTCATCCAATGTGGCAACAATGTAACAAGGATTTAGTATCTCTACCAGAGAAATCACCTGACACAGACACAGTATGGAGGCACAGTTCACAACCAAATGCTTCAGCACAGACACAATCTTCCCCATTGTGACTTTCTTAAAGAGTTATTCCCAAGGTACTTATTTTGTTTTACCCCTGCTCCCAAAATGCATAAACACTGGAAACCAGTAAAGGCAGCCTGCAGACACAATCAGCAACAGTTTCCAGGATAAAACGGAGTTATACAAGCTACAAAGAACTGAAAAAATCCATACCATATAAAGTTCATCAATCAGTCATCTCTATCCAACTCCACAGTAGGCTAAACTAAAAATATGATTACTTGAAACTTTTTGCCCAACTATAAACCCCAGACTTGAATTTCCCCTGAATATTTCAGCCAGACAGACTGAAGTAACTGATAGAGTATTTACTGTTCTTCAAATACAAAGTCAAGAGCAAGCCAATTACCCAGTAGCCAAGGCTATTTATTAAAAGTTGGAAAGCTTTGCTTACTGCTCATACTATCTGATCTCAATGCATGTTCTGAGATAAATTTATTTTTTACCTTCTTCATCTCACTCATTAACTCCATATTGCAAACTAAAGGCAAATAGATGGAACAAAACTAAATTCTGTTAGACCACAGTGAATTATTTAACTGCTGGCTCCTTCTTTGTCAGGAGCACCACAGTTAACTACCACCATGAAACTTATTCCTTCCCCTACCTGCCTATAATAATCTGCATCATCTGTACCAGTAAGATTTTAGACTTCCAATCCAGCATCAGGTTCTACCACGGCACAGGCAATAATTAAGGCTCAGAGTATACAGCTTGTCTTCCCAGTAACCATGGCTACAGTAGTAATAAGTAGGAAAACAATCAAACCAACATGTTTATTAGGCATCAAAAGAATAGATAAATGGGTCCATAACTATGAGCCACAGTTCTTAAACTGGTTCTAACCTCTGCAGCCTTGCACTGGGAAAGGAACTTTGAAATGCTCACTTTAAATTTGCAGCTTCTGGCAGGCATCAGCCCTTTTTGGAAAAGGTAAGAGCAGCTGCTCCAGTGCCAGTACATTCACAAAGAACTTTTGTCACTTCAGACACGTGGTCCCCACTTCTTCAGTAGCATTTGCTTCCTTACCTAGCTCCTTTACCTTCCCCATCTTTTTCAAAACAAATTTTCATTTCCATCCTTTACTTCTTAAGTCATCCCCACAAAAACATTAAAGAACTCTGTTTACTCATGCACGCCATACCCTCCTAGGCCCAAGAGTAAAGTGATACAAAACCCAAGCTGAACTAGCGTCCAACTCCCAAAGCACTTCATTCTGCAGTTCCTGCAAGATGGCAGCAAGATGGTGAACAGACTGAAAGAATTCAGTCCATTTTCAACAGCTTTAAGGAATCCTGCTAGGTGTATCTTGGCAGACACTCCAGGACAAATCATCACTGATCTTTTTCTGCTCCATGAACATACCAACCCCTCACATATGGCTCATCACTCAGCCACAGAGCTCTTTGCTAAGAACCCAGGCACAAGCCTGATTAAGCTCTCCCTACTATGCTATTAATAGGATATTAAAACAACAACATGCTCTTTCACCAGGTATCCTTTTAGTTATACTACACAAGATTTGCCTTGGAGGCCTAATTAATTCTCCCAAGTTGGAGATTCCTTTATAAAATGTTTGAGGCATTAAGTGGTTGCTTGAAGGCATCAGGAATTTTCAGCCATCTCAGGATCTCTCACCCAAATCCACCTGTCACCACCTCACTCCAAGCTCAGATATGCTTTTATCAAGCATTGATAAGCAAATAGGACAGTGGTGATTGAAACAATAGGAACACCTTTGAATCTACATCTAAATGTTTATTCAAGTAGTCATTACTTTTTTTTGGTTATTCAGGAAGAAAAACTCTGGGTACCAAGTATAAAATACTGTTTCAGGCATTTGGTAATTGTTTACCAGAAGGATTGAAAAATGCCCAGAGTTTCAACTTTAGAGAACAGTAACAAATCCCACTATGAACAGGATTTGAAATACAGGTATTTTTCAGAAGACTTAATGCCCAGTTTAGTCAGAATGTTTTCGGACCCCAACACATCTAAAGTGAAGACTTGCAGCAGTTGCAGATGTTCCTCTGAATTTGAGCAGCAAAGCAGTCAGTACTTAACAGTAATCTGTGAACATAAGAGCAAAGTCCAGAGTCACCATAAGTATGAAGTCTTGGCCTCACATACACTCTAGCTAGTTCCACCCTGATACTTGAGCTCAGTTTTGGAGTCATCTGCTATTGAGCCAGACAGAGTTAATCTCTACAAATATTCTGGCTTAAGACTTCTTCATGCCCTATGATTAACAAAATTTCAGTTAACTATGGGAACAGATTATTTCTCATTTGAAAACATTCACCGCACTTCCAACTTCAAATTTTTCTTACCCTGATTTTCAATCATTTCTTTTAAACGAGTGAGAATATAGCATAACCAAAACAATAGAATACATCAAAGCACTTATACATGATTCTGCATCTGATGAATTTTCTCTTGGTAGCTAAATATTCAATAGAGAAAGCTGAAGAAAACAAATCAAACTAAGTGCTTCATTAAGAATACATTAAAGAGTTAGCATACATTAGGAATCAAGATGCAGAATATGCTAATAGTAAATAGCAACCTGAACTGCTGGCATATTGTTTCAGTTCAGAGCTGTTTAGGTTGCTTCAACATAATAAATCCTAGTGTTTTGCAAGTCTGATATCCTTGCACACAGGCACTCTACCTATCAACTCAAATTCTTCAAAAATCTTATAGGAAAAGGAAATACAGAGACAGGATGGGAGGGCCCCACATACAAGTGATGAAGGGAACACACCTGACAGAAGAGATTCATTTTCAGGCATCTGCAGTCCAGGGGCAGTTCATGAAGAGCAGCAGGAGGGGGTGCATTCAACCTTCTACTGCTGCACACCTGACTGCTCTGGCACTGAGCCCACAAAAGTCAAACTGGTGGCCCCCTCCACCACCGCCTCGTACCCCAAATAGTGTCCTCCGGCCCACAGGTGTACAGGGAATCTCTCATGCACAGACTAATCCAAGGTATTTTTCCAATGCCAATGTTGTATCTCAATCTTAACCACAAAAACACTGCAGAATTAAGAGGTATTAAATTGCAGCAGAAATGTTTACTGAGCAAATTGTTCATGAACTTTAAAAGTCCAGAGCCAAGGAGAAGACTCATCAAGCTCCCATGTATCTTCCATGTTCTAGATTCCCTTTAGCACTTGAGAAAACAGAAATAAAAAATGAGAAAAGCCAAAAGTCACAACAGTTCATGGAAAGTCAACAGCTGCCTCCTCCTCCTAAGTCCCCCTCTCTATCGTACATGAGAGCCTAGAGCAGTACATAATAATTAGCAGATAACTTGTTATCACTTAGTCATCAACTCCTGCAAAGTAATATTTTTCTTAGAACTAGAAAACTTAAGAATTTTACTTCTTTTGTCATAATTAAAAGGATCTGCCTGCATGGAAAATGAGTGAGCAGAACACACTGGTGTCTCTAGACCATCTAGAGAAATTTTCACAGTAATATTACAGGCTCAACAAAAGTCAGAATGCCAACAGTTGCCTAAGCTAAGGCTTGTCCTCCAACAACAAAATAACCCCATGCCTCACAAGAATGAAAGTGACCCCTCCAAGCATACTCCCTGAGCCCTGCTTGCATAACTGCCCAGAACAAAGGTAGCTTTTTCCTGACATGTTAACAGATGCAAATGAATAACAACTGGCTTTAGCAACTTACACCTTTCTGGGTATTAAGTTTCCAAGTCTCCCATCAGAACATACACACAGGAAAAATCCTTTGTTTTGTCTTTGCCAGCTCTGCAAAAGTAAAAAACAGCAGGAGCAGGATGCAGAAAATTATACTAAAATTACTCCTTTCAATCAATTTACACCCATGAGGACTATTCTCATTATAGTGACTTAGACACAGAAGTCAACAAATTATGTATGGCATGAGGCTTAAGCAGGTGGAAATAGTCATTTATTACTACTCATTCAGCCATGAGAAAAGAGATCAAGTTTCCTAGTGCACTCATTCTATTGCACTATGTATTACACAAGGTTAAGAGTAGAAAGCTACTTTTTCCAAAAGTTTCCACAGAACACCTCTCACACTCCTATTTTTAAGGATTTCCAGCTACATAGCTATTACAGGCAAATCCAGCTACAATGTGTCACATCAGCAAGTGCATGAACTTACTGGCACTTCCATGTGATCACCACAGCCAAGGGGAACGACTGTGCATCCAAGTGTCCTTTAGGATACTGTGGATAAAACAACCATGATCAGAATGAGCTCTCAAAGCATTAACAATAGCCTGCTACAAAAAGAAGAACTCAACACGTTCTCCTCCCCTGCACTACCATCACCTTTGTATTAGCTCCCTAATGAAAGGGCGAATTCCATAGAAGATCGCAAGTTTTCAGCAAATATAGGTCTACGAGATCCATCCACTTCCACGATGGAATAAAAACACTCAAAATAAGTTGTTCTTTCTGAAGTTAATAAATTATTTTGTATATGTATTATGTATTATGGAAAATTAAGAAGAATCCACCACAGAGACCTGTGAGAGGAGTTTTCCCTTGTTAGCTTTTGGCAAAATTTTAGAAGACCATCATTGATGCTAGAAGGACACTAGGGACCATATTTTCAAACACTATTAAAGTCTCTCCCATTCACTCTGACATTTATAATTTCTCCATTTTTAACTAAATATATGCTAAAAAGTATTTTCCTATACCTGGCATCTAATTGCAGCTAGAAATGATACGGCATCCTACTACAGTTAACTTTTTAAATGTCCACCTTCTGGAAATGGGCACAACAGATGACAAAGCAATTCTCTGTTAACTCCAAAAAAAACACCCAAAACAACACAGGCCTCCACTTGAGCATTACTATCAACAAAGGTAGTTTCAAAGCCTTAACAAACTTCATTTGTCTCCAAGCAACACACAACTGAAGTCCACCAATGGGCAGACAAAGACTGTTCACAATTTAAACCTTGGCATCTGTTGAAATACCTGCAGCCCTTCCACATAAAGCTGTGGAGAAGAAAACACACAGAACTTCATGTCCAAATAATAACAGCTCTTCTGGTCACTTAATTTTTCAAGCCACTTTAAAATCACCTATGATCTGACCATCTTCTAGAAAAATATTAAGCACAGTACTTTGTTGTATATAATTTCCTACTCCTTCAAGGATTTTGATATTTAAGAGGCATAGTCAGAGAAACATCTGAAATGGGAAATGCTGATGTGCCAAAAGCAGTCTTCTTTTCCTGCAAGAATTTGTTCTACAGCCTTAAACCAGAGCCTCCCAAAAAAAACATCTCTCACACTGTTAGCCTTCACATTTGCAGGTGACAGTTTCTTCATGTCTGAGCAAGCAGCCATTGAGAACTTGACATCATGCTGGAGAATCACATAATTATATTTTCAGAGTTACAGTCATAAAGCATTTTAATCTTCAAAACTAGAAACCAACAAGAGCAGGGAATGAGTTCATAGCAGTCCTTGCTGCTAAAAATGGAAAGCTATTAATACCTGCATTAACACCTCCTGACAAGCCCCATTTGTGCTCTGACACTCAGCAGGCCAGTTCTCAGTCCAGGCCTGCCAGAACTAGACCGTGGAGACCTGCAGGGCTCAGCTCCCAACAGCCCAGACAAAGGCACAGGCTGAGCCCACACCACTCATGGAGGCTGCTAAGGAAACACAACCAAAACAGACCCATTCCTGAACTGCAGTTGCAAACACACCTTTAGCCAAGGTTGCCAACACTCAAGTTCCAGAGACATTTGAGTCTTGTTTAATCCTTATCTACATGGTCTTCACATACAGATCATTGCTAAGGAGTCAGCAAATTTTTTTCACATACCATAAATCCATAAGGTAAGGAGATAAGCCTATCATCTGCATGTTATCACTGCAATCAGATGTTTCAGCACTTCAGACAATCTAACACTTGACAGAACCAGTCAAATTTAGCTATGAGGATCAGAGATACCATTCCCTCACAAGAAGTTCAAATATACATAATGTGTTTTTACAGCTAACTGCAGCCAGCTCCTGCCACAAAAACAAAATCTGTCTCACAGGAAAAAACAAAGCCCTAGCCTCTCTAGTACATCAGGCAACCAAAGCACCCACCAGAGAACATAAATTTAAAATTAACTCTCTACATAGGTAAGTGCTCAAATCTTTTATTGATGAGTTTCATTTATAATCTTAGGCTTAAACTAATACTGGACTTGACATCTTCTTGCTCCTTCATACACAAGATTGACTTACTTGAGAAAGAAACCACAAGTTGTTTTTAATGCCAATCATCTCTTCCTGCATTCTCTGCTATTTCCACATTTAGTATGGGATGAACAATGTTTCAATACCTAGAACCGCCGATTAACTGCTACATAAACCAAACCAGCATCAGTTCCAAATTGTCTTTACTACAGGAAGACACTGTTCAAAACACACAAGCAACTGAACTCATGGAGCATTTTCCCAGGTGGAAATTAGGGTACAGATTTCAGAGATGGTAGCAAGAAAGAGCCAATACAGCACCCCACCACCCCCAGCATTTAGATCTCTTGAATACTCCTTTTGCTGGAAGATTACCCTTCCAGAAAACCATTTTCTTAATTAGTTCTTCAAGTAAGGAAACTCAACAAAAAGGCTTTAAAAAGCTGTAAAACTGAAAACCTTGTCAAGTCATCTCCCCTCTTCTAAAGTTTAGACCTGCACAGCCAAAAATAAGCACATAAACCTTCATACTGCTCCATGAAGAACATTAAGACTTCCAATCCAAACAAAGACAAGAATGAAAATATTATTTTAACTGCATTCAGTTCAAATATTTAACAATTTGATAGCCTAAGTAAAAACTTCAATACTGAAAAGCATTAAGGAGAGTAACTCAAAGCATCTGATAGTTAAGATTTTTCCTCCCTGCTGAGTCAGAATTGAGCAGTAGACCCAGCCCTGCAGACAGGAAGAAAGCTACTGACAGAGGATGCTCAGCCCAAAAAAGGTCATTCCCTTCTTTCTAGCTCCTTGAAAACATTAATTTGAGGAAACACAGATCATGCGCACACACACATTCCTGAAATATTTCTTTAAAAATTTAAGCATTGTCCTACCTGCACTCACTCCGATCCCAGCATTCTCAGGGCGCATAATTCATCCTAGAGGTTCCTAAGGATTTGTTGTAGCAGTAACTGTGCCAGCTCAGGTAATCACTGCTCTCCTACACCAGCTCACTCATCTGCTCCCTGGCCCTGAGTATTATGGGCACAACCCATACTACCAGTTTGTACCACTGTACCATGAACTATGTATAATCCCCCCAGCAATAATCCCAAACAGCAAACATGGAAACAATTCAAACTGATTTCCAACTAACTTGCCTTCAAAGCAACTTTCTGAAGCAAAGAACACAAATATCACAAGAGTCTCCATATTATCTCCCATCCTGCCCTTAGAGAAATCTGAAGAACATTAATCAGTTCAATACTCAACAACCTAGAAAACTAAGCTTAGCTGACACATTCATGGATGGAAAACTCCCATGTGCAAGCAGATTTACAACATACAGTAAATCTAAAATCAACTCTGTACAGGTATAAGGTATCAAATATCTATATACTTTCATAATAAAGTCCTCAAATTAAGTAACTTGAGGAGTCTCAAATTCATCTCTTCTGATTAACAAAAAGACACAACTAAAGCTTTCTATGTCCCTATTAAAGAAGGCCAGTGAGCTGTGTCCATTTTTATAAACGTTGAAGTAGTCTTCTTGTATTTTAGGATAGGGAACACCATGCTGTTTGCCTGCTAAAGTGTCTATCTCCAGGGTCACAGATAAGCAAAATACTTCTGTTCAAAGGGCTGAGCTCTGGAGTCACTAATGTAATCAGCTCTTGAAAAGACCATCACTAAGACTCAGGCTATACTATCCAGCTATCAAAGATTCACCCTATTTATACTTTTAACTGACTGTTATTATTCTTAAAAAATTAATGAGATGCCTAATTAGAGGAAATAGTTATAAACATAGGCAAAAGGGCCTTTATTTTTTGACTAGTATACAGATTTTTGTAGTACACAAAAAAAATTCACTGGAAAGTTTGAAAAAAACTGGCAGCTTTTAGCAGAAGTACATGGCTTTAATCATTTCATGCAATCCCATTTCCCAGGCAGTACTGTGTTCCCCATTTCAAACCAATACAAGAGGACCTGTTTTCTCTAACTCCCCAGATCCACGTTTTTATTGACATTGATAGCATTTCCAACAACGTTATGGAAGTGATGACTGCAAACAATAAGAAATGGCTACATAAGAAAGAGTTATGATTCTCAAGATCCTTACTGGGTATGTTTGAGTCCTGAAGTATGTACATTACAAGCTCCACAGTCCCAACACCCCAAGACAACTGGACTGCCAGAAGAAACCAGGGCTGTTATTGAAAGGGTTTGTAAAGTGCTGAGGAAGTCAGCCAGTGAGAACAACCCACCAGAACCCACAGCATTCTGCAGCACAAGCAGCTGCTGCTAGCTGCACAAGTATGACATAACAAAATCCAATTTTCCTTATGCAGAGCTGTGTCCTGTGGGTCTTCTCCCTGCCAGTGAGAGTCTCCATCCTTTACTCACAGAGAATTCAGAAGACTGGGGATGAGAACCAGTCATACATACCAGAGAGCAAAGTAACAAACAGAACACAGAGAACTATTAACATCTCAGCCTTCATAATCATCTTCAGTCTTCATGGTAGACAATTACAATGATGACTTGGGATAGCTGCTATGTTAAAAGTGAGCAGTGAGAAACGTATACAGATTACTTCAACAATGTAAAATGACTCTCAGACCAAGAAGATTCTTAAAAAAAAAACCCCACCATTACCATTTACAGTTATTTCAAGATGCATTGCAATGAAACAAACTATTGTACATCCTTCCTACAAAGTACAGATGCCATTTATCTGGAGCTCTGCAAAGCCTTTGACACAAGCCCCCACAAAATCCTTCTCTCTAAATTGGTGAGAGCTGGACTCAGTGGGTGAACTGTTTGGTGCATAAAAAGGGGGCTGGGTAGTCACATCTAGAGGGTCATGGTCAGTGGCTCAGTGTCCCAATGGACATCAGTAAGAAGAGATACCCCTCAGGGGTCCATACTGGCACCAGTTATTTAATATCTTCATTAATGACACAGACAGAGATCAGTTATAGATGGCACCAAGCTGAGCAGTGTGGTTGCCACACCTGAAGGATGGGATGACATTCAAGGGGATCTGATGAGGTTTAATAAGACCAAGTGCCAGGGGCTGCACCTAGGTCTGGGAAATTCTTTGTATCAACAAAGTCTGGGGATGATCAAGAGTAGCCCTGCCTAGAAGGGCTTGGGGATGCTGGTGGGTGAGAGGCTGGACATGACCCAGCAACAGGCATTTGCAGCCCAAAAAACCGTGTCCTGAGCTTCATCCAAAGCACTATGGACAGGAAGGGGATTCTGCCCCTCTCCTCTGCTGAGACCCCACCTACAGTGCTGCCTCCAGCTCTGGGGTCCCAGCACAAGAAGGACATGGACCTGTTGGAGCCAGTCCAGAGGAGACCTCCAAGATGATCAGAGAGATGGACAATATCTTCTACAAGGAAAGGCTGGGAGAACTGGGATTGTTTGGTCTGGAAAAGAGAAGGCTTTGATGTGACCTAATCACAGCCTCCCAGTACCTGAAGGGAACTTAAAGCTGGAGAGAGATGTTTTCAGAAGAGCCTGAAATGATAAGGGGGAATGGCTTCAAACAGAAAGAGAGTAGGGTTTGCTTAGATGTTAAGAAAAAATTCTTTATTGTAGGGGTGGTGAGGCACTGGGATAGACTGCCCAGAGAACGTGGATACCACATCCCTGAAAGCATTCAAGGCCAGGTTGGATTGGGTACAGTGCAACTTAACCTAGCCCAAGGTGTAGCTGCCCATGGCAGGGAGGCTGGAAGTAGATAACCCTTAAGGTCCCTTTTAACCCACCCATGATAAGCTGGCAACTTCTGTTATATTAATACCTATACAAAAATACATGTTGGTCAAAAACAAGGACACAGTTAATCTTTTGAGGAACAAAGAGTGTGTATTTACCAAGTTTATAGATTCTGCCATCTCCAGAATGGAGAAAGATGCAACAGCTTTAGCTGAGACCTAGAAATAACATGTTATCCTCACAAGATCTGAAGATCCAAAACCACACATTCCATTTTACTAAATACCATTTCATGGTATTCCAGACCATTCAGAAGTCTAATTGTCCACCTAATTTGGAGGAAAAAAAACTCAATTAGTTGACAATCTATGATTAAGCTATAAGGTTTAATTCCTGTAGCACAAACTACACAAACACATTCACCATCTTTTTTCTATTTAGATGCCTCTTTGTGTTTTGGACCATAAAAACTAGATGAGAGGAAAAACTCCACAAAAATTACAAACCAATTACTAAGCTGTCACAGCTAAAATAAAGTTTTTCGTATCTCACTGAAGATGTCTGTTTTGCTGAGACAAATGTAAAAAGAGAAAAATGCTTTTTCCTTCCTTTGATCTACACAGCAACACTTCTACATCAACCCATCCCTGTTTAGGTACATCCATCTTGGTCAGAGAAAGATTGTCCTCAACAGTAAAGGCAAGTGGAAAAGCCTACCTAAAATCAAAGCAGTAGTTAAGATCCTTATCACATTCTCTAATTAACAGCATTGCTTTTTATATCACAGAGCAGCTAACATACCTATGGTTTATTTTCAATACACATATACTTTATGCCTGGCAATTCTGACCCTTCTGCAGAAATCAGATATTGATGTAACTCTTGCACTCACAACAGCTCAGGGAACTACAGAGGCAAAGAGGTCATTGTGGGTGCTGGTTAGTTTCTATGAAGCTGGTTTTTACTAGTCTAGCTTACCAATTCTGCTCATACTAGATTAGTCAAACACAAGGTGCAAGGAATGTAGCAGGACTATCTCATTTGCCATTCCGTCACCATTAAAGTGGCTAACCTGCCGTGAAAAAAATTTAGTGTGGAAGAGAAACTGAAAGGTTCTCACTGGGAGAACCAGAGTGCACTATCCTAAAGCACACTCTTTGGGAGTAACTGCAGTAACACCTTCCCCTCCCTGCTCCCGGCTCTCCGAAGTGCACATGCAGCAATGCCACAAAGGGCACAGCTCGCAGCAAAGCCCCTGTGGTCAGGAACCTCTTTCCCAAACCAAGCTTTTAACAGATTTTGTCTGCAGATGCAGGGAACTGCCTTCACACCAAAGCGGGAAAGAGAAAGGGGCTCGACCCAGGAGGCCAGCCGGGCCCAGGGGCGGGAGCCGGGAGCGGGAAGGCCACACCGAGCCCGCGGCCTGGCTCAGCACTCAGCGAGGCGCTTTGGCGCCCACGGCAGCTCCCCCCCTTCCCCCATCAAACCTTTCCACTCAGCTCGGCCGCCGGGAAACGTGGTTGTCGCCGCAGCTCCCGGCCCGAACGTGCCCTCTGCAGATACCCGCGGGGTCAGGCCCTGCCACAGCCCGGCGCTCCAGCGCTAATCGCGTCCTGCACCAGGTTCGAGCAGCCCCGCACTGACACCGCACCCGCGCCTCTCTCGGCGGCAGCCGCCAGCCCGGTTCGTCGCACCCGCCTCAAGCGCAGTGCAGCCGCAGGGCCGGGGCGGCCTCGGGGGTACCCAGGCCCGGCCGCTCGCCAGCAGCCGTGCTCTCCTTCCCTTTCCCCGGCCGTGCGGTTCGGCACCTCCCGGCCGCCCCCCCGGGCCCCGCGGGGAAAGCGCGCCCTGAGGCCGCCCGGAGCCGCCGCGACGCCCGGGCCGGGGGAACTCACATGTCCGCCCCAGCCCGGCCCAGCCGGTTCCCTCCGGGCTCTAGGCAGGAGGCCGCAGCGAGCCTCCCGCCTGCCCAGGGACAGAGGCGGCTACGGGGGACAAACACGGACCGGCGGGGGGAGGCAGCACCCGCGCGGGCCTCATCCTCGGCGGCCCCGGCGAGGCACCGACACGGGGTGGGGGGAAGGTGCGCGCCCCCCCGCCGCCTTCTAGACTGGTTACCTGTGGCGCCGAGCAGGAAGTCCAGGGTGCTGTGCCGCGCTGCTGCTGCTGCTGCCATAGTGAGGTAGAGCCCTGTGCCATGCCTGGAGCGGCGGCGGCGGCGCGGCCCGTGTGGCGGAGCGGCCCTATATGCGCGGGGGCTGCGGCGGCGCCGCGGGGGGGGAGCGCGGCGGGGCGGGGCCGGGGCGGGCCGGGGGAAGCGGCGGGCCCAGGGACCCCGCTCGGCTCGGCCGGAGAGCCCTGCGGAGCGCTCGGGGAGCGGCTCATCCGCACCCTCCCCCTGAAATCCCCTGATGGTGTCCCGGAGACCTAATGGTGACCGCGGAGCGCTGCCGGCGGCGGCAGCGATGGGGCTCTGTGTGTCACCTGCTGCCCGCCGTGGGCACGGAGGGGCCCGCTGTCCCTCCCTGCAGAGGAACCGCCACCAGGGAGTCTTTAAAGCCTTTTGTTTAAAGTCTCTTTTATTCATAACGGATAACTGTAAAACAGCGTGCTGAAGCCACAAATTACATTAATCACATGCAATTACAAGCCCAGAAAAATAGTACCCAGAAGTAGTTAGCTACAGGACTAATCACAGAATCAAAACATCACAGAATCAATTAGGTTGGTAAAGACCTCTGAAATCATCAGATCCAACCCGTGACCGAACACCACCGTGTCAACTAGACCATGGCACTGAGTGCCACATCCAGTCTTGCCTTAGAAACATCCAGGGATGGTAACTCCACCACCCCTCTGGGCAGCCCATTCCATTAACCCATCTGTGAAGAAATTCCTCCGAATGTCCAGCCTAAATCTCTTCAGGTGCAGCTTAAGACTGCAGGTGTCATCTTGTCTGTTGCAGGCTGCCTGGCCGAAAAGACTGGGCCCCATCTGTCTACAGTCTCCTTTCAGGGAACTGTAGATAGATCACCTCTGTCTCATTTTCTTCAGGCCAAACAACCCCAGCTTCCTCTGCTGTTCCTCATCAAACTTGTGCTCCAGACCCTTTCCCAGCTCCATTGTCCTTTTCTGGACTCGCTCCAGGCCCTCAATGTCCTTCCTGAATTGAGGGGCCCAGAACTGGACACAGGACTCCAGGTGTGGCTTCACCAGTGCTAAGAACAGGAGAAGATGTTTGGCTGTGTCGGTTACTAGGAGCTTTGCCAGCTGGCAAATTCCTTTAATTTTATTGCATGAATGAGAGTGGATTTTCACAATACCATGGCATCAATGGTTTCACATGATTCCACAATTCAATGAAGAGATTTACAAGTAATTGTTAGTGTGTAATCTAATGCGCTACCATGATTATTTCCATAACTTTCAATAAGTTTTTTTTTCAGGGCAAACTTAAAATATCCTTGTTTTGAACAGATATATTTCCACACAAGCACCCTGAACAAATCAGAAACATTCACTGGAAATGTGCATCAGAAGATATACAGACATCTGCAGGTCTGTTGTAACTATACTTTCTTCAAATGGTCTTCATTTGACACAGCTCATGCATGAGAGGCTGGGAGGGTTTTATGATTAATTAGCTAAAATATACAGCTTTGCAGATTCACATTCAATGTCTTTGATCCAGTCCTGGATGTTATAGGGGGTTACATAATTCTGTTTGGGTGGTTTGTGTATCCTTGTTGCCATTCCATCAGGAATTCTGATTTTTCTTAGTGCCATCTCTTTTCTTTTTTTTTTTTTTTGACAACCAAAATCAATGCCTCCTTGCAGCCAACTTCAATCTTTCTGTATATTTTTTTTTCCAGACATGCAACTGCCACAAGACAGCCAGTAAAATCCCTGCTCTTTAAAATCTCTTACATCTCTCACCTTTGCTTTTGGCTGCTGCAGTGATTTCAGATACCTCATTCCACAAAGGAGCTTATTGGATTGATTTTTACTCTCTTCAGTGGGAGCAATACCTTGTGTTCTGTTCAACCTATTACATTGTCTTTCCATTGTGGAATAATTGGAAGAAGGTAATAGTGATGCTGCCACCTAAGTATCTTCAAATGTGTTTGTTCATATGTGCCAAGTGCCTTGCTAAATTATAACCTTACATACACATGAACAACTTTCCTGGGTTTACAGGGGAAAAAAGGAACATCAATATGTCATCCAAATCTTTTCCTGGCATTGGTTTTGCAATTTAAGGCCAACCATTTCAGACTGGCACTTAGAGAAAGTTGAAACATCATCTTTTTAATTAAATTTGCCATGGAAAAAAAGAACAGTGGTCTTACTGTCTCCTTTTTTATATGATGAGAATTTTATGGTTTCATAGTGGGCTGAAGAGCTGAAAAGGCTAATGAATCATTACAAAGAACAGTATGAAGTCTTTCTTTAACTTTGACTTAAAGGACAGTTATTATCCATAAATGGCTTTGCAGCTGCTCATTGGGTTAGGTGGAACTGGGAAAGCTGGCAAAACAACATGAACAAATTCAATAAAGGGTGGAAAAGAAGAAAAAGAAGAGGTCCATCTTGGAAACTTTGGTAGAGGTGTAGGAAAACATCCAACAAGAGGAAGAGACCTGCAATATCAATATGTAGGAGTGAAAGCAAACAGTAAATTACATACAGTTTTACAGAAAAGCATAAAAACAAAGCCCACAGAATTTAAGCCTCTGTGTGAAGGATCTCATAGCTGAGGAAGGAACTAACACAACTATCTTCCACTTCTTTGGCATGACTACTCAGTGCATACTACTTAACTAGGTCATGCCTGGGATATTTTTGGGAATCTTCCTGTTGGAAAATTACACTGAAGGGAATTTTAAAAAGAGCAATTAAAATAATTAAAGGGATGAAGGGATTGATTTATGAGACAAGATCAAAAGATCTGGAATATTAAAACATGTTTCACAAATGCTGTGGAGTTTGGATGACATCACATTGTTAAGATTAGCACAGACTATTTGGAAAGAGTTTATTCAGTGTGAGATTACATGCGTATTTTGAAACTAGTAGAAACTGCAAAAATGGGGAAAATAAGGTTGAGGCACCAGTGTTTGAAAAGCTTTGTGCTGAAAATCAAGGGCAGAAACTATACCCTCTACAGGTAGATTGGACTAGATTAGATAAAAGACACCAGCTGATGGGAACAATCTTGCACTGGCAAACAATTGGGACAAAGGCTTTGCACAGTATGCAGTAACCTGCACTAGATGTGAGTTTTAGCCTATATAACCTTTGTTCTTCACACAGGACCACAGTATGCTGAAATACCAAGTGTTTCAAGTCTCAAGTTTTTTTAAGCAGGGTGTAATAGCATTTTTAACCACAGGTTCCCTGTTCATCCTCTCTGACTACATACACCTCTGTTCATTGTTCTGAAAATATTTCACCTACAACTGCCACAATCCAAAGTTCACCTCAGGAATGAGAGTTAAACCCAGCTTCTTCTTCAATCACATCTAAGAAACATCCTTTAAGAAAAATAATTTTTTTTAGTCATGTTTATAACCAGTTCAGAAATTCATTAACTTCAGGTTCTTCTGAGTCCAGCCTAGGGTTCACTAGGGTTACTTAACAATAGTAGACTTTTTTCCTGAATGGCTAAAAAGTTTCTAAAGTGATGACATGTTTAAGAAAGGAGTTCACAAAGGTTGTGTTAGCCCTTGTTTAGGAACACTTGTGTATCTCATGGCTCTATCACTTGGGAATAATGTGGCCATCTCACAGTACTAACTGAAACCTTGAAAATAAACATATCTATGTAAAATGTACATACACATGAATTCTCTCTCCATGCCTGGTTCTCTATATTCAAAGTGTTGTTACACATTAATGCAACATAATTAAATAAGCAGAATAACATGTACAAACATATAACCCCAAGCTAAAGTGCCTGCAAGAAGATAGTACCAAAATGGGAAAAGCAGAAGCTGCAAAGAGAAGAGTGGTAGAATTTGGTGCAAACCCCTGAAAATGCTTTCATCATTTTCACTTTTTGTATATCTGGCTCAGTTTTTGCCTAGGAATTTTCTTTTTTTGAACACAGCTCTAGTCCTTAAGTATTTGCTTATTATTGACAGAAGTCATGGCAAATTTTGAGAGGGAGGAGAGGGAAGATAATACTTCATTTTAGAAAAACATTGGTGGGATGGGATGGGAAAGGATCTTGTAAGTTAATGGTTGTTTTAGAAATTATTTGACAATGTGGTATCACAATTGTGACCAAACATGAAATTCACTTTGTGAAACAGCATTATCTTATTATATAAGATGAAATTAATGTTTTCTAGAGGTGAACAACTGTTTAATACAGCTAAGAAAACTAGAACTGATTATTGTAATGAATTTACTCCTTTAATTCTTATTTTACTTTTGCGCCTGAGCATGTTACTGTTTACTAAAACAAATACAGTTTATTCCCCCTCTCTTGGATGCTTTCTGTCTAATATGTAGGCTTGCTGGGGCATAACTCTAGAGGCTTAAAAAAAAAAGATAGAAAATTTTCCATTTCAAATTAAATTTAGGCAGTGTGGAGCCTACATCTTACTGGAAATTATGAGAAAAATCTCTAACTTTAAAAACAAGCTTATTGAATTCAACAGGAAACTTACTCAGGTAGATTACAAGATGAATAAAGACTCTTTTTTCTCCTTTTTTTTTTTTTTTCTTTTTTTTTCTTTAATTCTGCAAAGACCCTGGAGAGTCAAATTATATCATAGGATGTAAGACTTCTCACAGAACAAGAGAACAATTTCAGGAAGTTAGCAAACTCAGATAAGAGTTAATTACTTAAATAAGTGCTACCATAAATTATAGCAACTATTATACTCCCTGCTTTTTGAGAATCCTCTGCTGGATTTGAGCCAGAGTACTGAAATCCCCTGGGATTTCCTTTGGTCCAGATGGACTCCAGTCTGTTCCCTTTGGGCAGAGGTTATTTACCATGGAGGGGAGACCTTAAGTCCAGTCATGCCAGGGACCTGGTCATCCTGCACATTTTCTTCAGGGACATCTTACTTGTGTTAAAACACTCACTAATCAGGTTTCAGTCTTGACAGAAGCTAATTAAATATTTTGCTAACACTGGGAAGTAGCCACAGAAACCACTTACAGAGCCTTCCTTACCTTTTCCTTTCCAGCAGCATTCTCTAAGCTTAGCCCACCTTGTACCTCTAATCTGCATAATGGGAGGTTTGGGGTTGGGTTTTTTTCCTAACTGCCAAAATGCCACAGACCTGACAGAGTTTCTTTCTGTGTTTTTCTAGAGATGTTTGACCATTCAACAGAATTCCCCAGAATCCTAATGAGTATTTCCTCACCCACCCCCAAACTAAATACAAAGAAAGGCTAGATGAACACTGCTTTTCCATCCCAACCACAATCTTGCCTGTGAACTCACCACATGATGCAGAAAAATTTGATCAAGCTTTTCCTTAACATCTGTGTAATCTCTCATAACAATTATATCCTATAAGAAGACCCTCTTGGTGTTTGAAAATAACTTTTGAGGAACCTTTTTTACAGCTCCTATCAGATTATCTCCCCTATTTGCTCTTTATCCCCAGTAATCATCTGATCCCATGGGCAGCTCATCAGGTGATTCCCAGTACCACATCAGATGATCATAATCTTGGATAGCAACCAAAGGGTTTGCCTGGTTTGTCCACCCTCTATCATGCCTGTCACATTGTCTGGATGCATTGCCTCAGGCATTGATAGGGCCTGCCAGTACTAGTCTTCTTTTATGACCTAAACTATAGAAGTTACATCTGATGGCTGCATCAGCTTGTTAGAATACCTAAACCACTCCCAAGTGGTGACTTACAGAGTACAGGACAGGACCTGTGGCCCACAATCAAAAAGAACGTAACAGAAGAAATTGGATTCTGATGCCTCATTTCCCTGCACACAAAGCAGAATGACGGCAAGCTGAGGTGAGGTCAGATAACCAGTGCTAGGGGTGGCTGTGTGTGACACGCTTGGGACTTTAGGACAGCCCTTGTTTACATCAGCAATACAACAGAATTTTTTTTCTATTATATTAAGCTAGTTTCAGTTGTGTGGTTGGGTTATTATTTTTTTTTTTTCTGTTCTCCTTCTTTGGTTTATATTTCCTAATAATTGCTGTCACAAAACCAGCAATGCACAGGTTTCCCCAATCCCTTCAAGTTACAGTATCCTGTCTATTGATTATAATTTCCCATGGTATGCAGGTGACTTCAGGAAGAGAATATCTCCTAGATATCAGAAAACACACTGAATAGGTAAATCCCCTCTTTTTCGTAACAGCACTCTGCATCCAGTGGACACCATTCTCCTTTCTTATGACCAACATTAGCAGCTACAGTTGAAAAAATGTAAATATAATAGCAAACTGTAAACAACCTGATCAGGGGGAAATAATTTCTTTTATACCTTGTAAAACACTTTATATTAGGGGAAAATGTACATGGCGTGATAATTTGTAATCCTAGCCTCCCATAACATGAAGAAAATAATATTCTTTCTGATCAAAGTTTTTTTTTATGGAGGGAGGGAATTGCTACACAAAGAATGGATGGTAAATTGATTAAAATTAGAGTAGTGAATTCATCCAGACAGCATGAAGGCAGTAGAACAGATGAGCAAACTACAGGG
The DNA here is from genome assembly GCF_001522545.3 of Parus major. Lineage (NCBI taxonomy): Eukaryota > Metazoa > Chordata > Aves > Passeriformes > Paridae > Parus > Parus major. The sequence continues at coordinate 14,002,482 of NC_031768.1, forward strand.
AGTGTAAAAAAAAGCACAATAGAAAAGATGATTTACCTTAACTAGACATCAATAATATGTACTTTATATGCATTTTTTACAGTATTATTTCTCATAAAGTTGTTCCTTTTAGTTACCTTTTCTAATTCTCTTTTGAGTGATGATACCTCAGCATGCACTCTGTGAGAAATGCTGATAAATGATAGTGTGAATTTTATTCTCATATCTGTATTATATACTGGATTCAGGGCTTCTTACATGAAATTCTGTTGCCACTGAAGTCAAAGACAGACCTAATGCTACCTTTGAGGGAGCCAGAATGTCAGTATTTGTTTGGTGCACTGCAGACAGGGTTAGACCAATACTCTTTTCTACCTGGTCATTTGACTTTACAGGGAGAATTGTATGTAACAGCATTCAAAATATAAAACCAAGGAGAATGAACAATGCTTAAATACCTGCCAATAACTCACATTAGCTACAATTATGTCATAAACTTAACCCTTCAGAACTCTATAAGGGGTATTGTTTTATTGATGAGTTCAGCTCTCTTATTGTGAGACGAGGTATTACCATTATGCCTGTCATGAGTGAGCCTTTTGATTGCAAGTGCAATATGAATTCCAAGTCAGAAAATGGTCTCTTCTGCAAAGGGATTTCCAGATTAAAGAAAGGTGCCTGTGTAAACAGGTCAAGGTGGCAGAGCAGAACAGCTGTTGCACAGGTTCTCCTGTGCACCCTGCTCATGAAGCTCATCTCCTCTAACTCAGATGTCTACAATCCAGAAGCATGTATTTGATCTGGTTGTCTTGACTGCATTCAGGAACAGCAGAGAGCCAGTTTTAAGATGTAGTTCATCTCATCTGCAGTTAAAGCCAGATCAGATAAAATGTGTTCTGCTTCTATCTGTTGCCTATGAACAGTTCAGGTGAATTCCACATTGTGGAGTGCTTTGAACAGATCGAATTCATTTCCTTCTATTCAGAGATACTCTCAACTTGAAATAAGAATTGCCGTGTGGGGATGAGATCCATGATTACTTTTTTTCAAGTTTTTTCCTTAGCAGAAACTTTTGCACAAACTTCTCCATTTTCTATTGTAAATAAGAAACAGCACGTGCTTAGGAAAGGGATGAGTTTTGCAGGGGAAAAACCAATACAGCAAGATAATACTGATCAACTCAGCTGGCCATGATCTCATTTTATTTGCTGTCAGACCATCTTTGAGTTCATTAAATAACACTATAGAAAAAAAGTTGAAAGGACTTTGTGAAAGACTTTGTGGGTTTTCACAGTCAGTTCCTCTGAGTTGTCAGGTAACATCTAATGATAAATTTGCATATTTTTTAAATGCAATGTAAATCAAAATGTAGAGTTAGGAATATAATCCCAAGTTATTGATCAATAGCTCATCTAAGTACTTTCACAATTAGAGCTAAAACAGATAAATCAAATTTGGAGAAACAGACAAAAGTCTAGTAGTTAATCCTCCAAAACCTACATTAAAATACTGATCCCATTAACAAGGTAATACAATAATAATGTATTCCAATCTGTTACCAAAACTTCACCAGAACTCAATAAAGTAATTGGCAGTAATTACATCAGTGCCTTTTGGAACTGACATAAAAATTTTCAGCCTAAAACAGCCTGTTGTAAACATCAGAAAACTTATGTGTCCTGTCACTCAGAAGTTTTTTCAGATAAGATATACTGATTGCAGAAGTTAGTCCCCACTAGTACCAGCTCAGTCTTTACTAAAATGTCTCAGCTGATACTTTGAGAGAAACTAGAGCAGTGGGTTAGGAGTCAGCAGATCAGTGTTTTAATTCTTAAGTTGCTAATGATTATTCCACACAAGGAGTGGTAGTAACAGTACTTTCTTTCTCTGTTACTTTGTACACCCATAAGGACAAAAACTGTTTCAGCTGTGATATTTTAAAAAATAAAAATTCAACATATAGCTCTAAATTCGTAAATTCTAAATTATTGTGAATAATGTATATGATATGATACACAAATTTTCCATAATGTTTTTTTATTATTTGCCTTATATTATTATTTGCCTTATATGACCTGAGTGATTCCTTACACAGTCTAATATATTCTCCAGTTATTTAGCAGGTCAGTTTAGATTTCTTTTCTAGGTTTTCTTCTTTACTCTGTTAATTTTAAACTGAAAGACCTTCTGATGAACACTGAATGGCATGTAAAGATATTGTCAATGAGTGAGCAGTTGTTCAAAAGATAACATGTAGTTTGCTTAGAGATTTTGGCTGCAACACTTATATAATGACTATTATTGCCAGCAACATTAACCTCAAATACAAGAAAATCAGAACAGTAATCAGATAGGAATACTTACCACATGCAAAGTTCAAATGTAGGTGGTTTTATTTTTTTCTTCCCAGCATCAGAATTCTGGAAGGTTTTCTACAAAGAGGTAAGAGGTGAAAATCTTGAGAGGGAAGATTTTCAAATTTTTAAGGGGATTTCCAATGGAACCTGCAGCTACTGGTAACACCTGAGGATAATTTTCAAAGGCAGGACTTTTGAGTACCATATCTATTTTGATTTTTGGGCTTAAAACAGTGAAGGAAATGCAGACTTGGAAAAAGAGAGCAAAAGAATTTCTTTTACAGAATTCAAGTTGTCATTAATTTCTTCTGTCTGGACAAAACTAGAAGCATAAAACTCCTTGATGAGAATTATGTCAAAGCATAGGCACTGAAGATGCCAGTTGCTTCAATAGACAAAAATTGTTCAGCTACACAAAGGAAAGCTATTCATACAGTGTTCTGTAATCTGAAGACTTCAAATATTTTATGGAATAACATGCAATTGTATTGTCTTTATTTTAAAGTTTATCAATTCAGGGTCTTACTTTTGTAAGTGCATGAATCCTGAAAAAAAAGCAAGTAGCTATTTTGTTTCCTGTCATTTCCCAATCCCAACTTTACCAGCATGACATGCAAAATTAAAAATGTAAGTGAATAGGTAATGTCATTCGAATTTCTGGTGTGGAAACATTTTAATTTTTCAATTCAAACTTGACAGAAAGGTTGCTTTTATGACCTAAAGCAAGAGGTGGGTAATTTAGTTTGGTCTGGCTCCTATGCTTTCAGTGTTTTGGGATTGCTACTATGCAGGGGTTAAGCTGTAAGAAGAAAAGAATGTATTGTCATACCTGCAGGGTACTAGAAATCCTGGTTAGGTTTCTCTTCTGATCTAGGCAGTGATATGGTGGCCTTGTTTTTGTATTCTGATGAATTCAAGCTGCTGTGTTCGGAGTGCTCACTACTTCCTGACCTTTTTTCTATTTTGCCCTGTTTTTAAGGGCTACATCTGTCATAACCAATGATCCTGTGTTTCATTGTATTAAAAGAGCTCAAGCTGGTGTCTTGCTAATGCCAAAAGACACTGATTCAAAAAGATATTTGAGAATTCTGAAATGAAACTCTTGGATTATATTTTCTTCCTGATTCCTCTTTTAATTTGTGCACTATTGTATTTCTCTTTATCACATACTCAAACTGACAGAGCCCCATGTAACAATAAACAATACTGAATTGCCAGCCTTTTAACTTTTACTGTTTGCTTAGGAAGTGTGTGGGAACTAATGAGAAAGCATATGAATTCTTTTTTTTTTTACCAACAAATACTAAATAACAGATTTTTGCAAGAAAAATGGCTCAGGAAAAGACAAGATACATTTTCTGTGTGACAGCCACTTTTGGGTATGTCAAACAAAGCTGTAAAATTTAACCAATATGTCATACAGACTTCTTGGAACAAATCAAGCAGTTGCCTGACTCCATTCTCTCACAAAAAATTTGCAGAGATTTTATTGCACTCTGACATGGTTACACTGTGGCACTGAGAGCCACTGACACAAGGAGCCCAGGGCTCTCCTGGTCGATGGGGCCAGTTTTCCTTGGCGTTATGGGCAGCTCAGCACAGCCAGACGTGGCATGGAGCCTTTGCTGGCTGCAGCACTGCAGGAGTGTAGGAGCAGCGCCCAGAGCTTTCCCACACACTGTCCTGCGTTGAAACTATGTAGATGGATTAAAAGACTCGGCCCTAGGAGAGAACAGTTTATCCTGTCATAAACCAGGTTTGAGTACTGCTGCTGGGGTGCCTCTGATCTGCAGGCATTGCTGGGGTGCTTCCTAGTGCTATGGAAACAAGTCCCATGGGATCACATGGGAGGCACTGCAATAGAGCTGCAGGAGGAAGCCAAGATGGTCAGAGGAAACACTAGTAAGCACCTTATTCTTTAAGTATTCTTCTTCCCTGGAAATATTTTCTTGACACCATTTCTACTGTTGGATTCCTTCTAGTTATGAGACCACATGATTGTGGTTTTGCAGGGTAAACCCAAGGGACTCTGAAAAATTTCTTTGATTTCTGGACAAGAAAGCAAGGTCATTATTACCATGCATATAGGACTGTTTAGACTACTGACCACTTGGCAACAAATTTGTTTTACTTTCAATTAGATTTATTTGAGGTGCTGGAGCAAGTCCAGAGAAGGGAAACAGAGCTGGTGAAGGGTCTGGAGCACAAATCTTACAATGAGCATCTAAGAGAGTTGGGGTTTTTTAGCCTGCAGAAAAAATCTTTGGGGAGACCTTATCACTCTTTTGAACTACTTGAAAGTAGGTTGTAGCCAGGTGGGGGTCAGTCTCTTTTCCCAAGTAGCAAGTGACAGAACAAGACAAAATGTTTTTGAGTTGCACCAGGGGTGGTTTAGATTGGATATTAAGAAAAAAATTCTTCATTGTAAGGTATTGAAACAGGCTAGCCAGGGAAGTGTTGGAGTCACCGTCCGTGGAAGTGTTCTAAAAACATCTGGGTAGGGCACTGGGGGGCATGGTTTAATGTTGAACATGGTGGTGGCACTGGGATAATGGTTGGACTTGAGGATCTCAAAGGTCTTTTCCAGCCTTAACCATTCTTTCATTTTCCTATTGTTTTTCTTTCTCATTCATGAATAATATCAAGATAAAAACACATTAAATTTGTTTCCCTGTGTTTCATTCAAAATGTAAATTATACTTTTTGATGGGAAAGAGACCATAGTTTCCTGTTTATAGGTAATTCTGGTCAAACTTTATCTTGTGAGTAGCATTACCTTTAGGTTTTGGTTAATAAGCTTCACTTCTACCTTTATAATAATTCATGGAGCTCAACTTCATGGGATAGTGCATGTGCTATTGCCAGATCCTATTCATATGCCATCCATCCTGCATGGCATGTTCCACTGCCTGGATTATGTGCAGTCTGTCTGAATGGTAGCCTCCAGTAACACATTTACAGTATATCCTTCTGCTGAAAACAGCACAGACCTCTATTTATAAACTGTTTAGGAGTTAAATGTCTTAGAAGTGTTCCAGCCATTAAAAGCAAGCATTTCCACTTCCTGTGTATTAGTGAAATGCCCACATTTATTCACAAATCATTCTCTGGGCTGGTTTTATCAATACTAAACCACAGCTGAATCAATGATATTTTCTCCCTTTATCTGGCTTTCAGTCAAGCCCACAATCACTTTCCCTGTGTGCCTTGAATGTTTAATTGGTAAACACTGCAGGATAATATTTAACTACAAATAAAAATCTATCGTTACTGCCATGTCATAAACACATAGGGAAATTCCAGTTTAATTTTCTGAAATTGCTTGCAGCACTAGATATGTGGGATTAAACTGACTTTTGAGGGAATGCTAACTGAGAAGCAATAAGATGCTTTTGGCCTCGTGCTGTTTCTAAAGGCTTTGCAAAGATGCTATCATGCAGCATTTCAGTCATGGCAGGAATGAACTGGAAATTTCCTGAGAAGAGGTGGTGGTTAGGTAAAAGGTTGCTATAAAACCTTAAACCTCCCCTAAGGTCATATTGCAAGCTGCTTGAAATAACGAATCTTAAAAACATGTAATGCAACTGTGGTGTAAATACAAAAAGTGCTGCATGAGTAAGTAGACAAGGAAATAATTAAAAACCCCAAAATACCTCTGAATGAAGGAGAAGCAATGACTATCTACGTATCTCTTTATACCTCTTTAATCCTTACACTCTTTCTGCAGTTTCAAGTCCCAGTCATCTCTTGATTTCCCTCTTTCAACTTCCTGTCCTTCAGTTCCATTCCCTCTTCTTTCTTTTCTGTGATCATTTTAAATCTTTGGTAACTGGAGGTCTCATTCTTCAATACTCTCCCAGCTATTTCCCCTCCACTATCTTGGTTTTTCATTTGCTGCATGCTACTCCAGCCCTGCTTCTGTCTATAGCTCTTTGATACTTAATTTACTTTAATATCTTTCATTTATCTCAGCATCTTTATCTGTTATTTAGAAATCAGCTGAGCTTTCTCCATGTTCCCATTCAAACCATTTTTGCCCAACCTGCTCTGAATGCAGCACTGTTTGTTCCCACTGTTTCTTCCTTTCTTCTTCTCCTAAACCATATTTTATTCTGTTTGATACCATCATTTGCATTCCTTCCTGCTGAGTCCTTCGTAGGATGTTCATTCTGTCAGTTTCTGATTTCTCTGCTGTTTACAACTGCCTTTGCTTGCTCTGCCTGCACTGTTGCTGACTTCTTGACCGAATGAATTTTCAAAATGCACGCTGCTGTTGGGGTTTGGACTGTGTGACAGGGATCATGTTTAAGACCTAGTATCTCTTTTCTAAAAACCAGTTTTTCCAGTGCACACTGCTTTCCAACCATCTTTGTATCACTACTTGGAGTCACTCTCTCCAAAGAGTTATATCCTCACATCATTGCACTCAGAAAAGGGAGTTTCTGCACAGAGAATTTATGACCCAAATACTGAAAATAAAAGAGATCAGCAGAACACCAAAACATTATTGCTCCTTTTTTACATGGGCTGAGCTGAAAGTTTAATTCAGGTCTTGTAAAACTTAATCCAGTCTGTTAATGGTGGAAATATTCTGTTACTCAAGCCATCACTTCCCTGGTTCTCCAAGAAATAAAACCAAGCCTGGGCAGATGTGGAGATTTTCTCAGCACCTGCCCTAGCTACTCAGAGTCACATTTAAGGTGCTGTCAATTTTGATGACAGATGTGTTGCAGGCTTTACTGTGAAGTGCAGTCACCCAGCAGAAACTGGTCCAAGGCACTAAACCAGGCTGCTATTATTTCAGCTGTCCAGGAAACTAGTGTGATTGTGTGTGATAATATGGTTAGTGCCCTTACTAGCACCTGTCTTCAGTTTTCCCAACCATTTTATTTTTTCTTTCAGTAAATCAGAGTCACATATACAAACAAAAACGTTAGTGTGTGGTAGGCCATGGTCCTGGGGTGCAAGCTGGTTCTATTTAAAAGACTTCATTTTCTATTTTCTTGCACTGGAAAAATAAATCCTTTAGACTGAGAATTCTAGAAATGTACCTAGATTCAGTGGTTGCTTTCCAGAATCTTGGCTGGATCTTTACATGATGCATGTAATGCGTATTCACTGTAAAAACATCTTTCTTCCTAAAGCAAATCATCCTTCAATGTGAATCCAGGTTTTTGCCTAATATCTCTAATGCCCTCAAGGGAGATAAAGCATTAAGCAATAGATTGTATGAAAGTATGTAACCTGGTATATATAAGCTAATGATCTCTGGCCAGAAGTGCAGCCTTTCAAATAGTTGCCACAGCTGGCAAACTACACATAATTACCTAGGGAGTCATCATTCTCTACACAGTCCTTGTCAATCATATCACCACAGTCATTTCTTTTAAAGACATGTAAAAACCAGAAAGTCTGACAAATACATTTTTTAAGTAAGTCCCCAGCTAAATCAAGAGTAAAACACAGATGCAATGCTCCTCCTTTGCTTTCTCCTGACTGCATAGAGTGGCTTGTTGAGAAATTATCACTTTTTCATTTAAAAATCATGTATTACTAACAAAGTAATACAAAGTAAAACAAAGGCAGGCAGATACTAGTAACTCTGCAATGTGGTTATGGACTTGTTAGTGAGAAGGTGAAGTCAAAATGAGGCTGTGGGAGAGGTGCTGGGAAAGGTAGAAGAGGTAGAAGAAATACAGGTTGTGAATTCAGTGTCAAACTGATAATCATAGAATCACAGAATGGTTTGGGTTGGAAGGAACCTTAAAAATCCTCTCATGCCAACCCCCCATGCCATAGACAAGAACACTCCCCACCAAACCAGGTTGCTCAAAGCCCCATCCAATCTGGCCTGGAACACTTCCAGAGACATCTCCAACCTGGACAATCTGTTCCAGTGCTTCACCACCCTCGCAGTAAAGAATTCCTTCCTAGTACACAATCAAAATGCGCCCATTTACAACTTAAACCCTTTCCCCTTGTCCTGTCACTGTGCACCCTTGTGGAAAGTCTCTCTCCAGTGAATGAATGTGGCAGCTGTGACAGGAAAGTTGTATCTCTAATTGGCTTTCCAGCCTTCACGCTTGATCTTGGCAGAAAGACAGAGAAAAGGCTAGTGAGAAATTCTGAAGGTAAAAAGTGATTATTTACAACATTATTATCTACAGCAGAGATACATGGTGTGGGAGGAGGACAGGGATGATGTGAGGCCACATGTAATTGAGAGCGCTTATCTTCAGGCATACATTTGGCTTATTTCTAAGCCTGTTCTAGATAGGTTGATTTCTAAATCACTATCTTCATCATTAGTACTTTTAAGCATTATTGTTTACTTTTTAAACTCTTTTTATGTTAATTGTTACTTTAAAATGTAAGAACAGATTTTTAGCTCTAGATACCTAGCAATTAGAAAATATTCATCATCATGTTTCAGTGATCTTAAAGACACACACATACATAAGAAGAGATACTGTGTTACTAGACTAAAATATTTAAAATTTGTAAATGATTAAGACCAATACTAAGACATTCTCTGAAGGAATGTGGTGCACATCAATAATATTGAATAAATTACCTTTTGAGTACGGTAATCAGCCACAAACCAATGTTTAGTCAAACAAAGCTTTTTATTCATAAATGTGCTGTAGACTGAAGAAAGAAAGAGGAAAAAAGGCAGCATAGGAACCAACACTCATTATTCTCTTTGATTCAATACTGCCTGTAGAGGTGCTCTGACCAATCCTATCTATTAATGCAGTCCTTCTGCAACCTGGCTGTGGAGCAGGCTGTGCCCTGGCTGCTCACCCAGGCTGGGTCTGTACTATGTTGGTTGAGAAGTGGCTCCAGAGCCTGGTGCTCCTCAGATGGCTTATCCGTAGTGGTGTGTCTGTCTTCGTTAACTCTAGAGGCCAGGGTGACTTTCCAAATATCTAAAGCAAGTTACTCAAGCTAGGTGGGGTTCAGTCCCTGAATTCCTCCCCTCATAGCTGCAGCCTGTTCATCAACAAGCAGCCTTGAAAGCTTCTTACAGCACAAAGCAAAAAAACCTTGCAAATTCCATTTGATTGCTACATCCTTATGCTTCAACACAAAATAACTTTTACAAGATGTGCTTGAAGAATAGGGCTATGTCTGACATTACAGAAGTAAAGAGCTTTGCAAAATGCATTAACTAAAACAAGAGAAGCCCCTTGCTTCATTCTGTAGGTTGAAGCAGCTGTTTTCCTCCTTCAGTAGGTCCAGTTCTGACACTTTAGGCCATGCTCTCACTTTATTCTGCTCTCACTTTAACACTCGATGCTCTCCTCAATATAGGGCCTGGATGATTCCCACTAATGTCAGTGTGGCCAGACCATGTCTGTGGTGAATGAGAATGGAAGAAAGGAATCTCCTTCCTGTTTTCATATTGATAAAAGTCTTATTGCTCGTGCACAATTTAGCTCTGTTTTCACATGCATATCATATTCAGGGTCTACTTTGAGAACTCAGTTTAATTTGGACCTACAATTTCCTGGTATCAGGTCTAATTGTCTGGCTGCAGTGTTAGATTTCACAGGACAGCATTCCAAAGTATGGGGTGCACAAGCAAAAATTTCTAGTTTCAGATGCCCAATTGACTAATAAGCTAAGCTGTTCTTCAGACAGCTGACTTTCCTTACAGCTATACAACAGCCAGCTTATATCAGCACCAAACTGGTGCTAATACAACAAGGTCAGACATTTGGAGCAGTTGAAGAGGAAACAGTCCATTTCAAACTCTTCTATTCATAAGCTTCCATGGCACACTCTCTGGACTTGGAAGAAAGTTAAAATGTTTTCTTAAACAATGAAAAGGTATTTCAGCAAATTCTGTGGAAAAGCAGAAGTGCTTTTCAGATATTAAAGCAATCCTCATTTTTAGATGGTTTGTATGCATCTACAGATATAGCAAAGATTAAAATACCCCCAACAACCAAGACATGATTTAAAACTTTCCTGGAAACTTCATGGCTCTGTCCTGGAGACTTTAAGTAGGTCCTGGCCAAGACCTGGAATTTACCTATTATTAATATTACATAAACTCTTCAGTGTTCACTAAGCAGACCCTGGATTGTACCCAGGCTATTCCCCATCTGCTGTATCCAGCTCCCATCCCTGCACACAGCATTTTCAAATACAGAACTAACCCATGCTGCATTTTGTGGGATGCTGGATTATAAAATTCCACACTGAGTGCTATGCTGAGCCTCTCAGGCAAGAGGAGCAGCACATGTCATTGCCAGACCCCAGCCTGGATGTTGGGAGCTCTTCTGCTGCCAGGGCTGGGCATGTGCAGAAGAGCTCAGGGCTATTTTGGGTAAAAATCTGAGCTAGCTCTGGAGGGCTGTTGACCTCAGGGTAAGAAAGGTCTTAACGGTAGAGCTTAGTGAGATCTGTCCGTGCTAAGGACTGCAGGTGCCTTTCTGGGGCTGGCCCTGGCGGGTGCTGCTGCTCACACAGGGGAGCACAGCAGGAAGGATTCCTGGCCTGGCCTCACATCCCAGGCCCAGACAGAGCTGCTCAACCACTTTTCTTCACTGCAAGTGGCATTTTATGGATCTGACAGTGCCACTTCACTGCAGATACAGCCTGAATGTTTCACAGGCCACAAACAATCATTACTTTTATCTAAACTGATGTTAGTGCAGGCCAGCAGTACTATCAAATCAAGTCCTATCAAGTACTTATCAAATTCATATTTCTGTGTATACACAAACCCATGGCAGAAGACAAGATGTTTATTTTGCCTTTTAATTCCTTTTTGATCTAGAAGAGTGCCTTCATTTAAGGGGCTTTCCCCCTCAAATTATTTACTTACTTGTAATTAATAATAAAAATAATTTTTTTTATACTTGCATGATCATTAATTTTCTGGGTTATTTTTGCTATTTTACATCAGAACATAACAGGATTGGTTTCATGACCATATAGATGAGAACAGAGTGATTTATACATTTAGTGTCACATATAGTATCACTTCATTAAATGATGCTGTTTTATTTTTACACCATCATTTGCACATGCTAAAAGAGAACCCCCTCAAAGTAAGCCTGTGAGACCTAATATGTTCTCTTCAGAATGGCTTTTGGTATTTTCAATCAAAATGAACAAAAAAAAAAAAAGAGCTTAAAAAATTTGTACTCTTCCAGTTACTTAAGATCTCAACTGTAAAATAGGTTTCTGCATTTTTATGAAAAACTACCATTTGGTAATATGCTGAAGTTTTCACAACAATGAAAGTAATATTTTAACTTCTGGTCCAACTTCTGGTTCAGCTCCATTTAATTGCAGAGGTCAGTGGTACACAGAGGCCAGTTAGAATAACTACTGAAGTGCTCTCCTTAGGAGTACCTTTGAATATAAATGCTGGAAAAATAATCAGAGCCTTAATCTATGACAAAATATTCTTATCTGTGTTGGTTCACTAAACAAAACAGTGAATTTTGTTGTAGAAAGCACACTAGGAAAATTTGGGGTTGCCATTTTTTCCTTCTTTCAGCACTGCAGCATGTTTAGCACTGCAAGCGCCAAAATATTCCCAGGGAATAAATTCAAGCATCTAATAAAGAACAGTAAATAGTCAAAGTGAAAAAAAAATAAAAATTAAATCTGTTGGTATAACCAGTGGCAAGTACCCAGGAATTTATGGTTTATAATGCACGTTCATAATCTTTGTTGATTTTGCAGCAATGATACAGGTGGTTTGGCCAAGTATCTGCTATTATTCAAACAGCTGCAGGAATGAAAACAAAGCCAAGGGGCAAAACATTCAAAAAATTGATTTTCCTAGTAATTGCATTTGTAAGGTTAACTCATGCTGAGGGGGGAATGTAGAAACAGGAGGAGAAAAGTTCTGACTTTGCATGCAGACTGAAAGTCAGATTGGTCCTGATTCTCAGTCAGGGAGAGGGATACAACTCTGAAGCAGGAACACCCTGAACTGCTGTCTAGGACAGGCTTTTATCGCCCCTCTGATCTTACCACCAATGTGTTTCTACCAATAATGGAAGTTTGTTAGTTCTAGTTGCAGGTCAGCTCTATAAATGCTTCAATGTAAAAAAAAAAAAGAAAAAAAAAAGGTACTAAAAATGCTTATTGTGGAGTTATTAATGATTCTGTAAATTAACAAACCACCTCTATCACTCCCTTCCCAGACTTTATCCCATTCTTAACTGTAAGTCTAATTTCTTTTCTCCTTCACATTAAAAATCAGTCAAACAGTGTCATGGCACTTGGCAGAGATGATCATAGCCCCTTCACAACAGCCTCGTGCCTCCACAGCTTGAGACTGACGGGGCTCTCCTTACAACATCACCCTTCCTTTTTCTTGCTATAGGTAAGGCAGCAACACTAATTTCTGCTGCTTCCAGGCCTGAGGTCAGTGTAGGACGAGAATGCATGTATTCTGCTAGCCTGACTTTTATACAACAGTCTGGATCACACTATTCTGAATAAACAGAAAAGCTTAGATGAATTTTATGTCAGATATACTTACTCAAAAAGCCTCATAATCTACTGTAATTCATGAGCGAAAAAGAAAATATGCAAGGAAGAAAAGGAATCTGTTTGGCTTGATTTGTTGCCCACGTGCAAGCATCCAGTTTGATACAAAATGCCCTCAGGTACCTTTCCAAGTATCCAGCAGCTGGTCCAGAATGTCTTTGATCTCCAGTAGGGTCTCACCCACATCTGGAAGCCCCATGTGTAGGTCTTAGAAAGCCTGAGACTCATCCACCAGGAGACAAAAGGAGACACATGGGGGATGAATTTCAAAATGTTCGTTCAAGTCAGATTTTTAACTTAAGAACACCTTAGGATATCTCAGACCACACCAGATACCTGCATGGGCAACTGAATCAAATTCACTTGGTTTGGGGAAATGTAAAAAAATATCTGGTTATATTTTAATAGATGTCCTTAAAGAGCCATGAAAGGTAAAAGGACAGGAACTTTTATAATGCAATAGCAAATAAAAAAGATGATGTAAAAAAAAAAAAAAGTATTTGTTTTCAGTTTGAAGGATTTTTTTGAGGGGGAAATAAAAAAGGATGTAGGACCATGTGTTTTCAATACAGTCAGAAGTAGCAGTGATACAGTATTCAGCCATTAATATACTTGCAAAGAACTAAAGAGAACTAAAGAAAACTAGAACTAATCATAAATGCAGAGAATGTGATATGTAATTGGTAAGAATATCCAACACCAGAGCCTTTAAAGTATGAAAAAGTATGAAAGCAAACATCAAACACATCTCTCTGAGGTAAAAAAAGGGGAAAATTTTAGTCTACAAGACATTTATGAGCTAAGTCTCATAAATGTTATGAATTATCTGTTTACCACCATAAGATTAGAATCAAACCTTAAATTGTATTTTGTTGTATAGGTCACATCAAAAGATCATAAAAATACTTAAAAAAATATTTAAGTGAGTTTAGGGCATACAGATCTACTGAAGATGTTTAGGAATGCTTCTCCTTGGTGGTTTAAACTGGTATGATCACAGAAAGAATTATATTTAGCTTTCTTTATAAAGTTACCAGCAATAAGACTCATAGATACAGGATTTCTTTTAAAATTTCACTCTGAAATTACATTAGTGAATGAGGAAACATTCTCAGGACGACATTAGGATATAATTGATTGTTTTTCCAGACTACAAGAGGAACATACCTCATCACAGTAAAAGATAACATTTTCAAAACCAGCTGAAAAACTTCAGAACTCTCCTAAAAGCTTACATGCTTCAGGAAAAAAAAATGCTATCGCATCTACCTTTAAAATGGGTGAGAGGAAAAAAACCCGAGGCATTTCCTCATGTCAGAAAACACAATTCAGAAAATTGCAAAAACTGCATAGCACCCTATCTGGGAAATCCTACCAATGTGTCCATCTGTGCTTTGTGTCCATTTCTCATGGTCATCTTTTATCTGGGAACAAAGCCACGATTGCTGAAACAGCTCTGCTTGTATAAAGTAACAGCGTGTCCAATAAGCAACAAAGGACGATTTAGTTCTCAGAACAAATAACCTGGCTGGCCCCAGATGAGCTTGCTCAAGAAACAGCAACAACGCTTCCCTCTCATGCAGAGCTGAAGTAGCCGGGTGTGCTGTGCTGGCACAGCCCTGACACCACCTGGATAGCCAAGGAAACCTGTCCAGAACCAGCCAGGGGATGTGCCCAGCTCTGGCCTGGCCTGGATAAACAAATCAAAGCTTGTCATATCTAAGTTCACCTTTGAAGAACAGACATTCTAAGTTCTTCTCACAGGACTGGCCAGAGCAGTGGTTTTGCTTACCTTGATGATGACATGCAGCATCAAGCATTTCAACTCTTGCTGTTGTCTATAACAGCTTGTCTATAAGCTGATAAGTAATGGAACCAAAAGTGATAGTTATTTTTAGGTGGTCAGATCCTGAAAAGGTTGGTACCCAGAGAGAGAATATGAATCGCATATGAAGAGGACAAGAATATATGACAGAATATGGCAATTGCCACTAATAAGGAATTATGTCACTCTACCTTATTTTTAAAAACAGACTTAAGCACAGCAACAATCAGACAATGAATTTATTTGCAGGATACATTTATCATACATAGAAAACAATACTTATTGTTTGGTTAATTAAATAGAGAAAAAAAGCAAAACAAAACCACAATACATTATTCAGTTTTCCATATATTTGTTAGCTGACATTTTCAAAATGAAGCTTTCTTTTTTTCCCATTTTTTTTAAAAAACCCATGATCCTGAACAATGCATAGTGGGAACAAAGGGTCTAGAAATCTAACATTCCACAGCTGTGAGTCAGTGTGAAAAATAAGGCCATGTAGAGGAAAAAACACCCCACAGTGAATTTCTAAACAATACATATTCCATCCACAGGCTTCAGATAAGATCAACTGAGTATATGAAATCTAAAAACAATGTCATGTAAGGAAAAGATTAATTTAAAATATTAACAAATAACTTGGAAATAGATTTTCCTAGTGATGGCTTGGAAAGAGCCTCTAAACTTTCAACCCAGTATCAGTGAAGACCAATTATACTATGATGCTGCAAAAACCATCCCAGGATGAACATCCAGAGGTGAGAAATATCCAAGTCCATTTTACAAAATAAGCTACAACTATCCATGCTACTTATTCAGCACATATTTATCGAAGGAATGATAAACTGTTAAGAAAAAAGTTTGACCATCAGTCACTGAATGATTCAGTGAAGGGCTGGAAAACATATCTTCCTGCTCTGAAATGTTAGTTACAAATTCTTTTCAGGTTTCATGACAATGTAAACGGAATGAAAGGAATTGCAGTGTCATATCCTGCTCTTTGTTTCTGTCCTTTCACACTGGGTCAGCAGTGTGGAAGTTTCATAAAGCTGCCATAAACTGAAGTCCTTCACTGCCCTTAAACGCTGCCATCTGCTCTTCACGTGATGGAGTGGATGAGCTCGAAGACCAGGAGTCACAAAGCTGCTGTTTTCTGGCTGTCCCCAGTAAAATGCTCCCAAGTGCTGCACTGATGCCCAGGTAACTCAGCCACATTAAATAACTTATCAATAGAAAGTGCTACATGAAATTCAAGATAAAGAAGGTATAAAATATTTGCCAATATTGGATCTTACCTGTGGTAAGATTCAAGATGCCTTACTCACAAGATTACAAGGACAAAGCTGAGACAAGACTGGTTGTGGAAATTGGTCTGAATGTAGATGTACAGAATGCATATTTTAGAAACAACTACTTATATCTAGAGTTTAACTCACATATTTTTAAAACAATTAAATACAGACTAGGCTATATAAAGCTTTATAAGCCTTCCTCATCTGTCATTAGTGACATCCAGATCAGTATGAAAGCTCTGAATTTGTAACACACTTATAATTTATTTTAAAAATATTCCTACAGGTCACCCTTTGGCATCATGTGAAATGTATGAGAAGCTATGGGAACACTGGGAATACTGATGTGCTAAACTGAACAAAACGTATCCTTGTTAAAAGTAGGCTAAAACACCCTGACTGCCATGGAGAGTTCTGCCCTGAAAACTTTCTTTCTCCAGTATGACCTACACAGTCTTGTTCATCCCAGTTCTCCAGAACAGCACAAACAGCAGCAGTAAGAGAGTGATGGATTCCAAGGCTGACCTTTTTAAGTTGCCCTGAAAAAGCCGTGTTTAGCATGCTTGTAGCTGAGGCTTCACAGAAAGTAAGAAACGTACTTTAAACAGCTGAACAAAACTCACGCAGCTGTGGTTACATCATGTCCCCATCACTCATCCTCTGTTAATAAAGAAGTTAAGAATTGCTGATGGGAAGAAAACATAAGTTTCTATCTTCAAATCCAGAGTAAACCATAGACAGAATTCACAGAGAGAAGGAAAAAGAAAAGCAAAAGCCTACATTGCAGAATAAGGAGAACTGCTGTAAGGTATCCCTAAAAAAGCACTAATCCATCCTATGGCCATGTATGTATCTGTCATACAAACATATGTATACACACATATCCACAATGCAGAATTCTCACTGAAAGAAACTACCAACATGGTTGTTTAATTCTAAATAAAAAGGATGAGTTAAAAAATTTTCCACTGTGGCTCATAATTTGGGATGACTAATCTGCAAGTTTGTCTGTACTTTTTCTAGTGAAGCCTCTTTCATTTAATTTGTACAGAAGCAAGCTGTTTTTAATTTCTTAAATTAGCAAAGAGTATGTAACATCCCCATGCTAAGGAGTTTGCCATCTGCATGTCATATCATGCGTTATCAGAACATGCCATGTAAATATTTGCTGATATAAAAAACAATTTCATAAAAAACAAAGTAGAACAATGGTTATAATTATGGAATTCTTCTGGAAATTTTCAAACAAAAGCTAAGTATAACATTTCTGAATATTAGACATTACTTTTTCCATCTGATACAGATTTAAAATGCATAGTATATACATAAAAAGTAGCAGCCATCCAATCTTTAAGAGTGCTGTGTTTCATAGTCCAGTCAATATGCCCTATAATTATATTGATGGATTCCGTATTAAAGATTCTGAGGGGCTAATTAGAATAAGATGTAGAAGGATTTAATTTAAAGATTTCCTATTTTTACAAAAACAAAACACACATCAGAAATACTCCATTAAAAATCCAACACACAAAAATCACTCTGTACTTTCATGTTTTCTCTTGCTAAATAGATGACCAAAATGCCAGAAAAAATCCTTCCACTAAGTGTATGTATGGCACATGCTTATCAGAATGTAATCCATGTGTTAGGATTCTAGAGAATTAAATGGATCCACTGAACAACCTCTTCTTCAGAGAGTGGTCCAACCTAACTACTACCTTTGTCCACACTAATCTAAGATGTGCTGGCTCACCATTCACACTCAGTTTGCTTCAAGTCTTGATTTAAAGAACCTGTACATACCTAAATCAATCCTTACTCAGCCAAATTTTAGCATGTGGAGAAATGGACTCATTAATTATTTTTAAGCACTTCTAGTACTCTTTCTTCCATACAAGATAACTAGTGTATTTACAGTGCACTAGCATGTCTGTTTTGCTAAAGCCATGACCAATGTCTTCTCCACCCTCTTCTTGCTTATGAGGTCAGACACAGACTGAAGTCCTACTTGGTAAAACTTTGGCTTTCAGTGACTCCATAAAGCAAACTGGCTTTAGCTTCAATAAAACTTTATGTTTTGGTAGCACACTAAATAGCCAGGATCAGCCTGCCAGCCTCATTATAGCAGACAAAATTTGTGCATGTCAATTCAGCAGCTTTGGGTTTTTCTAAATCTGTTGCCTACATCCCCATGAGAGGCACTATGCTAAAGGATTGTTCCAAGCCATTGTAGTCAACATGAATAAATATCTAACTTGACATGTTTAGAAACTTAATATCCTGTCTTACTAAACTACATTAAAACTTCTAAATGCAAATTAATGTTTTGCACTGTAGATTGGATGAGACAGAGGAAAGTGTCACAGAGCCACTGAAAGGAAGAGCTCAAATCAGTAAACAGTCACTGAGGTGGGAGAGCAGTCTGGAACAGAGCCTCAGAGCCAGGCCTTGTGCAAGGACCAGGCTGCTCCTGTCCTCCTGTCCACTGAGGAATGGCAGAGCAGCCCATCAGAACGGCTACTCTGAAACCTCTGTTATGTTTCCAGGAGTGATGACAAGTTAGACTACCTAGTGTAGTTTGTGTTTGTTTATTTTTTCTTACACTTTGTGTTACTTTTAATAGTCCCCAAAGAGGCCAGCTCATACTGGATTGGAGGACTTACTCTCTCCTGCCAGGACCTGTCCCAATTTGCCTGGGTTGAAATGACTGAAAAGGAGAGGCACGGGCCAGCCACACCACAGAGGTGAACTTCAAGGGCCCACCCAACCTGTGGCAGCACTGGAAAGGGATGTAAACGAGCCAACAACAAATTAAATAAACATGGTCTCTCATTACTGCTTGCACCATCGTAAGAAAGGAGTGTATCTAAGTGTGAAAGCTACTGTGCAAAAGTACACATCAATGGGCAAATGCAAACATCATAGAATTATGAATCTATGCAGCAACACCAGGAATTTGGCTCAGCCCCACTTTGAAATTACCCAAGGTTTCAATTCAAGTGCCAAAAGAATCTGTTTTACCTTGTCATATATGTTTCAGTACTCCCTGCAGGCCAGGATCTGTGAGCTTAGGTTCCACTTCAGTTCCTGATGGAAAGGCCATTTCTGTAAAGGAACCCTGAGCTGCAGAAGCTCCTATGGGGAGCACTGTATGAGGCAAACATTGCAGGGTATTTTTCAAAAATTTCTTATTTCAAATATTTATGCTCCCAAACCAGAGCATTTTTTGTTTAAATATCAGCCTATATTGAGGCAAGACTCTGACTGAACCTGATTTATATAAACTAGGTGATATATCACAGAAGGACAAGACATTCAATATATAATCCTATTGGGTACAAAACATAACAGACCTAAAGAGCTTCAAAGCATGTCAGACATACTTCAGTCAGTAAAACACTGACTGTTCTTCCACTGTTCATCCAAGAACAAGGATATGGTCTGTATTCATCTCAGAAAGCAAAACCAAATGTTTAAATAGCTCAAGTCACAATCATATTCTTCCTCTAAATAATTTATATCTAAGACCAGCTTCAGCTAAATATCTTTGTTAGCTATGTTTGAACAGAATGAATCCTAGCAAAGGAAAATTACCCTCTGAAATACAGAAAACCATCAGTGAGTTACTGTACATATTACATGCATAGCATCAGAAGATAGACACCATAAAAACAATGGGTTTCACTTTCAACTGTGAACAGGCAGAATACAGTATTATTTTCTGAGTAAAACACTACAAACATTACACATCACTTAGGAAAACTGCACAGCATACTTCAGCACTCAGAAACAAAATTTCAGTTATTTTGTAGCTATTGCTGACAAATATTGCCTTCAAAAAAACTTCAGCTGCGTATGATAATATACAACTGGAAGTGTAAGCAATGCAAACATGTGGGCTTTGTTATCCTCCCACATCATTTTTAGCAGACATTGGCACTTCTCATCTACATCCTGAGGACAACATTCCTCCAGTCATTTTGGCCAGGTGAAAAGGAAAGCCACTCACCCAAATGGCTGCTCTCTCCCCATCAACACATGGTAAGCATTTACCTAGCTTTTCCCCATTTTGAGACCAAACTTTGTGGCTTCTTAGAATAGCATTTGGTAGAGTACCAGACTAAAAAAAACCAAAACAAGTCACTGAAACTATGCTGATTGAGAAATGATCAGAGCCCACACAGACAATTATTTAAATTATAAAATAAAACTGTTTTTTTTTCTCCCACTTTACAAATGTTTGAAGCAAAATAATTCCCTTATTTTGAGATATCAATTAATGAAGTCTGACTTTTTCCTATGAAATCTTAAAATGCAATTTCTCCAAAATTAATACAACGCTTAAAGAGTAAATAAAAAGGCTTCTACTTTTTCCTATTAGATCTCCCATGACCACAGGCATGGTGTTGTAAAGTTTTAAATTAAAACAGCAACCACCAGTTGATTGTTCTTTTGGTGTCATTTTAAGGGAATTATTTCAATCTCAGTACCAAATTTTAAAAGGTAATGGATTCATTATTTCTGTATACTTTGAGAACTGACAGAAGAAAATCCAATGTTCTATCGCGCTGTCACCATCCAAAGTCCCAGTGCAACATTGGCAGCCAAAAGTGCACTACCAGCAAGCAAAATCAAAAAGCCAACAAGCTCTCTGTTATGTTTTTCTACAATCAGGGAGCTCAGTGTGGCTTCCAGGAAGGAATTTAATATCCACTGACCATCCAAAGCGAAGCAGGGTACAGCATTGATAACTGCCAATGCTCCTGATAGTGAGATGAGGTACCTGATTTTGAATGTAGTTAAGGTTCATTAAGAGTATCTGAGTAAATGTAAAAAAATAAAAAATAAAAAAATAGAGATATATGTATTGTATTTCTAGTATGCAGAGAGAGACAGACAAAGGTTATTTTTCTAGCTACCATTCCATTTCACAGAAATTATATGAGTAAAATTAGTTTTACACCATAGCATACCCTTTTTAGAGAATTACCTTTATAATTTTTTTTTTAAGAGCTAAGTTTGGATACTTAAACCTGCACTGTTCACGACCTGAGTGAAAGCAAGAGACAGCAAAATCACCATTTTCTTTGCTTGCTTTGTGTGGTTTTGGAGGAAGGTTATAGCTCTGACACCACATCTGAACTAAGAAGGTATTCTAGACCCAAATATGGAATCATGAGTATTTTCCAAAACACCTCCTAGTAAATGACTAGAATATAAACAGAAATCTGACCTATGTCTCCTACTTACCTGTTAGCCAGAAAAGCTGAGTGAATTTCTGTACATGTGTGTACACATGAGAATGAGGCTCAAGCAGGTAATTTTTACTGTAGGTTAAGGGCCTGCTAACTGCAGTACCTACCTCCATCCTAAATGGCCAGGCAGGAAGACACGAGCCAGAAAGCAGCTGGGGCAGTGTGAACTTCGATGTGTCCCCAGAAAATGGGAGCTTATGTGGTACCTTTACTCTGAATCTGTGGACTTGTTATTAAACTGAACTGCACTGTTCAGTTATTCTATGGCAACACAAAAACATTTCAGTGTCGAAGGTGAAGGTTCCTAGATTAGCCACATTCAAGTCTACTAATCTATATGTATGTGTACATATATAATTCTGTTCATTACTAAGCATGAGTTAACTGAATTATCCTGATTTTTGAATAACTATTTTCTTTTCTTTTGAAGAAAAAATATTAAAACTGAGCTTTTATTTAGCTCAGTAGAACGACACAAAAATAATAAAACTCTGACATTGCAAAGCTAGCAGGAACATCTTATTTTTTCTGTCTTAAATTCAGGCCTACTTTAGCTTTCTTGTCACATCCATTAAGGCTCACCCTCAAGAGTTAAAAAAGCACTGAGCAAAAATATGCTCTTAAACACAAGAAAGTGAGAGTTATTTTTAGCTTGGCACATGGAAAATAATCAATGCAGAGATGGGATAAAGATGTCAAATCTCTACAGAAGTATTCCAGGGCATCCTGTCTAAAATGACATCCAACTGAAATTTTGCTAGATCACTAAATTCTGAACAGTTCCCTTCTTACCTTAAAAGAACAAGCATACCTCAAAGGATACTTGCAAAATGTCTCTATCACCACAGGCAGATCGATACTTAGAAAGTTTTGTCGTGGTACAAAGCTGCTGAGACTTACTGAAATGAAAATAAGCAAAACATGAATAGTCATTCCAGGGTTATAACATTAGGAATTTTAGATTATAATTTTGCAAAAAAAAAATCACATGTGAAATGATTCTCTTCCAGGACAAATAATCAATCTAAATAAGGGTTTGATTGTTTTTTTGTTTTTACAAGAGCGCAGCTGTTATATTCTTCTTAAATGTGGCCACCTATCACAGTAAAGTCACTACACAAAATACAATTAGCATTTCAGTAAAACCAGATCTAAAATACATATTTTCAGAGGCATCTTTTGTAATAAAGACCCCACTGTGTGATTCCAGTATGATTATAGTTACCAGACTATAATCATACCTTTTAAACATATGCAGTCCACATGCATACTGTGGGTGCACACATGTATTTTCTCTGAAGGGCAGAAAAATTTTCTCTTGCAGTACCTGCAGATCCCCCTAACCCGAGGCTGAGCTCATGGTGTATGGCAGTGGGGAATTCTGGAGTCCCTCTGAGAAAGCAAAGGCTATGAGGGGATGCACAGCTGCATCACACCAACCAACACCAGTTAGCCAGTACATAAGTAGCTTCTCTTCTGTGTTCAGATGATAAGTGACTTCAAGTCATGACTTGGTGCAACTCAAAAATCTGTGAGTTGGGACTTGGCATCCTTAAAAATAGTGACTGGAAAATTGAAGTGACAAGGACCACATGATCTCGAACACTTTATTACTGTACACGCTGTTCTTTGAAGGTGCACATGAACCTTCAGTAGACTACATGTCAAATGTTTCTGAGAGATTCTTCAAGGCAAGTACAGTAGTTTAAGACCTGCCAGAAGGCACACTGTTAGTACAGGGATGTTCCATTTGGGTAGCATTCTGGGTCTTCCAGCACCAGGGACTGTTTGAGAACCATTCTGTGACAGCTGCAAGAAAGACACCTTTCCTACTAAAAGGAAGGCACAGCAGGGTCTTATCCCCAAAAGGAAGAGGTTATGGTAAATTAATGCAGAATTAGAAAACCACCTTGAGAATAAACTTGCATAGTACCACCAATACTCTCTGTCTTTAAAGAACTTTAGATATGAGTTGCCAGCCACAATGGCCTGAATTTTCCTGATGTGGAGAATAGTTATAGCCACAAGAAATACATACCTCCACGGAGATATCTGAAGGCAAGAGTTCAAATCCCACTCAATACAAACAACCCTTGGGAAAGGAACAGTTTAACTCACCCTTGGAGAAATTTTAACCATAGGCTAAGAGAACATTGGGAACGTAACATACCAGAAGTGCTGCTAAGTATATCATACTTAAGAGTAAGATCAGATTTTTTCAGGTTCAATAAAGAATTCAAGGACACAGCAACAAAGGTGAGGGAAAGTAGTTCTAAAGTCACATAAGGCAGAGAACTGGTCCATTCAGTCATATAAAGACATTTTCTTTTCTTAATAGATGCCGTTCTGATAAGTCCAGCCAGCAAACACACCATGGGTTGGAAAGATATGGATAGCAAGGAGAACCAAAATAAAAAAGGGTTTAGTGTGTCAACAAGCAGGGAAATTTTCAGTATCAAAACTGCTAGTGTGCTTGAAAGTCATGTTTTTGCTTAAAGCTTAAGACTGATATTTGGTTTAGGGGAATTGAGAGAAAATAAATCTGCTGGATGACTGAGTGAAAAACACAACAGATAGAAATCCTGGACACCTCCCAGCTCAGAAAGACAGAGGTATCCAAGTCAATCATAGAATAATTTGGGTAGGAAGGGACCTTAAACATCATCTTGTTCCAACCTCCCTGGAACAGGTAGGAACATCTACTAGACCAGGTTGCTCAAAACCCCATCCAGCTCTGCTGTGAACACTACCAGGGATGGGCATCCACTATTTCTATGGGCAACATGTTTCAGTGTCTCACCATGTTTAGTGAAGAATTTCTTCATTTATCTAATCTCTTTCTGGAAGAAAGCCTGTAATATATGACACTGATTATCAGAGATACAACTGGGAAGTTCTTTGAAATATTTTATGTGTTTGTCTAGCAGTTTTTAGTATCATGGCATTATGGTAAAACAATAGTTGAACCACAAAAAAGCCCAAAAGATACAATATTTTTTCCCTTACACATATTCTACATATGGAATTCCTCAACTAAATGCAATATTTTATTAAAATACTCATTTAGCCTTATTTTAAAAATTACATTGGTTAACCAAGAACCACTTCTGCAGTTTGATACAGGGGCCTGCCCCATTGCAGGTGCAGGACCTTGTAACTGGTCTTATTGAACCTCATGAGGATTCTTTTCAAGCTTGTTCAGGTCCCTCTGGATGGCTTCCCATCCTTCAGGTGTGCCAACTGCACCAGTCAGCTTGGCATTGTCTGCAAACTTGTAGAAGGTATATTTGATCCTGCAGTGGGGAGGCTGTGTCCCAGCCCTTGGGTGGAGCTGCCCTATGGGATGTGTTCCCCTTCTTGGGAGGGCAGCTTCCCAGGAGCACTCTGAGTGCCATCCCCACACAGCCCTGCCCTGGCTGCATGGGGCCATGAAGTCACACAGCCCCACGGTGCCCCAGCAGCTCTCCATGAGCACCCTGAATGCCATCCCCACACAGCCCTGCCCTGGCAGCACAGGGCCATGAGGTCACAGAGCCCCATGGCACTGCACTGGCCATAAGAACCAACAGCTCAGGCCCCATCCCTGACTGCAGCAGCAGCAGTGTGGTAGAAGGGGAACCATGGCCCTTGTCCACCG
Source organism: Parus major (assembly GCF_001522545.3). Taxonomy (NCBI): domain Eukaryota; kingdom Metazoa; phylum Chordata; class Aves; order Passeriformes; family Paridae; genus Parus; species Parus major. Next base: position 14,027,348 of record NC_031768.1, read on the forward strand.
TCTTTTCCTCTCCCTCCTCATCCTCCTGATGGTCCTGCATCCTGGGGCAGCCAACTATGCTCCACACAAATCACAGGAAGCAGGTAAGCCGCCAGCAGTGGTCCAGCCTCCCAAGGGCTAGTGGGGTCTTCTCACCAATGTGTTTTCTTCTCTGGTGCTTAAGTGAGGGTTTCCTCTGGGTGAGCTCTCCTGTTAATAGAGTCCCAAGGGTCCATCTCTCCTCCAGAGCTGTTGCACCTTGTGTTTGAAGAGTGCTGAGCTGCCAGCTCAGAGGTCCCCATGTCCTCCTCTGCAGCTCTGGCAATCCACTGACATCTTGTTCCCATGTTGTTACCTGACCCCCCCACCCAACGCTTCTGTACACAAAAGCAGAAGATCCCAACACGCAATGGAAACATTTCTCTGTGCTTGCTTCTAGCTGACTCTCTAGCAGATTCTCTGGCAGCTTGGCAGAAAGATGGTTTGGAGCCCTTGGGTAAGCCTGGAGCATGTGAGTTCTCAATGTCCCTTCCTTTGAAAGAATAATTATCAATGATGTGTCAATAGCTTACTAATGAACAATTTTCTTTAAGATGTTGAGGCTGATAGCTTGCGGAGATCTTCAGTTATCAAGCATATGCATAATCCCGCAGGTAAGTTAGCTGGAAGGTACATTCACCTTTTAATCTTCCTTTCATGTGAAATGGAAGTTGCTCATTCCAAGGTCGATGCCAGCCTCTGGCATAGCCAGGTAATTGCTGTTGTATGGTCAGCACAGGATGGCTGTGTGGCAGCAGGCTCTTTCCTCAGTGCCTTCTCTTGCATGTCACATCAGTAACTAAGCTGAAAGCATGTTCGGTTCAAGACATCTGGATCCCATTGCAGAGACAACAAAAAACAGGACTCTTGCACAAACATAGCTCCCCCTCTGCAGCTTCATCCCAAAGCTTGCCCTGAGTACCTAGATGGCCAAAGCATGAAATTAGCCCCAAGCAGGATCCCTCTCATGAGCTGAGTCCAGTTCTGACTCACATATTGGGCAAGGAAGGTAGAGGGAACCTCACCATCCTCTATGTCTGAGCCATGCTGAGACCTTACCTGTCTCTGCTTTTTGGCAGTGCTGCCAAAGTCTGGAGAAAAACAGAATGAGAAAGCTGGTGAATCTCCTCAAGCAAGCCCAAAACATTCAGGTACTGAGCAGTTCTGCTGGGGTTCCTTATGAGCAGATACATCCTGAAACCTGGGAGTGGTTGCAAGGGATGCCCATGCTGGAGAAAAGGCAGACAGGGAGAGCAAGGTTCAAGTGTCTTCCATGAGGGGCTGACTTCAACCCCTTGAGGTGTGGGAGCTGGCCCAGAGAGGGAGAATTGCAGGTGGAATTTCCTGATGAGTTTTTGTCAAAGGAGGGACTGGACAAGCAGCAGTGCTCCCCACTGTGCTCTCCTCCTGATCACTTGAGTTCTGTTCAGAGGGACAACCTGTCTGCTTCCAGGACCAGCAATGGGGGAAACCAGAACATTCTGGTGATATCAAACATGCTATAAGTTCACAAGTGGTAAACTGGCAGATGACAGGCTAACACTTTGAATTACTCTGCAGAAAAGGCTGGAGAAACAACCAAACAAGTTCCTAAAGCCCATGAGGACATCGAAAGTGTTTTCTGTCATGGAGCAGGCTGTATGATAGGCATAGTGATAGTCCTGGTTGTTGTGCCAGCTGGGATACTGATGTGTTCTCTTGCAGTCTGCTGGTGGTGTGCGAGAAAACGGTGAGTCATCGATCCCCCCTTTCCCCCAAAAGCTCCTGCTTTCTTCAAAGGCAGCTCACAGCCACAAAGCTTTTCTAGTCAGGCTGCTGTGCAACAGCAAGTCAGTGGTTGGTCAAAAAACTCTGCTGAGGCTTCTGCAGCTGTCAGCAGCTTTAACTGGCCTCTTATTTTCTGGGTCTTCTCTTGGGAACCCTACTTGGATTGAAGCCAGTTTGCTCAAACTGGGCCTGCCTGGACAAGAGTAGCTTGCATGAACGACAGGCAGAGGCAAAACAAAGTCAGAATAAAAAAGTGCGGAGGGTGGTATTGCTCTAGAAAGCAAGAGATGCATTGGCACTGCTACTGACCAGTGAACCTGCCCAGAGGAGTACCCCCTGCTTGGCTGTGCCTCTGCCAAGGTGTGCCAGCAGTTCCACTCACAGCAGTAAGCCCTGCCAGTTCTGGGCCCTGCTGTGGAGGAGAGTCCCTGTGTCTCACCTGCAGCTTAGCCACCTCCTCTCTCCACAGGCGTGTCTCTGGAGACCAGCAAGAACGCACTGGACTGATCACAGGCTCAGAAAGCCAGCCCAGTTCACCTGAACCTGCCCTGCCACTACAGTAGCCCTAAGAAACTCACACACCTGACCCCTAAGCTGTCCCTCTTCCCCTGCTCCTCCTCGGGAACTGGCTGGGAACTGCCCTGCCCCAGCCACAACAGAAACAGCCTCCTCCACCCCCAAACCTGCTGGCCCAGCCCTCCAGACAAAGCTGAAGGTGGACCTGCCAGGGTAGGGATTGGGCTGACAGAAACACAACCAACAGCTTCAGGGATTGGCTTTTTGTCTGAATAAAAGGGACAGTCTTCACACAAGGATTTGCATAGTATCAGAATATCCCGAGTTGAAAGGGACTCACAAGGATTATCAAGTCTAATTCCTGGCCCTGCACAGGACACACCCAAGGGTCACATCATGTGCCTGAGAGCACTGTCCAAATGCTGCTTAAACTCCATCAGGCTTGGTGTCATGACCATTTCCCTGGAGAGCCTGTTCCACTGCCTGACCACCCTCTGTGTGAAGAACCTTTTCCTGATATCTGACCTAAACCTCCCCTGGCACAGTTTCAGGCCATTTCCTGAGGTCCTGTCACTGGTCACCAGAGAGATCAACGCCTGCTCCTCCACTTCCCCTAGTGAGATTGTAGACCATGAAGAGATTTCCTCCAGGCTGAGGAAGCCAAGTGACCTCAGCTGCTCCTCAAATAGTTTCCTGTCTAGACCCTTCACCATCTTCGTAGCCCTCTTCTGATTGCTCTCTAATGGCTTTATATCTTTCTTATACTGTGGTGCCCAAAACTGCCCCCAGCACTCGAGGTGAGTGCAGAGCAGAGCAGAGCAGCACAATCCCCTCTCTTGCCCAGCTGGTGATGCTGTCCCTGATGCCCCTCCTGGCTGCCAGGGCACTGCTGGCTCATGTTCAACTTGTCACTCACCAAGACACTTCAGATGTCTTTCTGCAGGGCTGTTCTCCAGCCTCACATCACTGTTTGTCTGTATGCACAGGTCAAGTGATATCCAAAGCAAACAACTTGTCAAGTTGAAGGCTGATATGAGAACATCTGATCAAAACTCCTGTTCATGAGCCAAAATAGCAAAATAGCTGAGACAGCCAGTGTATTCAAAGATTTGAAAAGACACACACTGCAAAACACTGTAGTTTCAAAGCTTGACTGCTTCTTGACAAATACCTAATGGCCACTACCAAGCCACCATCCTGAACCTGAAATTATTCCTACATTGAGAACGGATCATTGATCTTCTGTCTTTGTTACAATAAACTGTTGTCACTGACAGCCACTAGACATGGATTTCAACTCTAAACCTTGCTGCTGAAGCAAGCTCCAAACACAGAGAAACTCTTCAGGAAGATGCTGGACTGAGCTCTAGGGACTGCAATATGAAACAATGAATTTTGTGGTTGTAATGGATCAAACCTAATGTCAGTAGGCAAATCTGTCCTCTGAAGAATAACAGAATTACAGAAATTATGCTCTACAGGCTTGTCTTCAAAGACACGGCTGGGAAGAGGTGAACAGAAATGAGCCCAGTTGAGAGAAAACAGTCATTGTTTGCCCACTCTAATTAAACAATTCTTTGACCTGGAAATAACATTTCTTTTGTCGGCTAATGCTAGATGGTGTTGGCAAATACTGAGAAGAATTCACAACAGACACAATTTTAATTGGAAGTGACTCAGAGACTAGGTTGACCAAAGAGCTTTTCAAAACTTCTTCATGGGGGAAAGAGCATGTATGACAGGGAGGAAACAGACAGCACGGCATGAAATATTCCTGTGTGGTCTCCAGAAGGACTATATGTGTAATCCCTTGAACCTGAGTTAAAAGCAATATAGGACCACCCTCAGCTATAAGGGTAAACAAGCATGGAAATACTGAGAGAACAGACTGTACCAGAGAGACCTTCACCATGGATTATGGCTGTTGCTGCTCATGAGCATACCCAAAGCCAGGAAGTGCCTTTTTTTTTTTTTTTTTTAGAAGACTTGGATACAACAGAAGTAGGAGACTGGTCAAACTTGAGGAAATGATCTTCTAGGTAAATTCCATCTTCTTTTCATGACGAAAATCTTACAGTTTTTGGTCTGTGATGGGCAAGAATAACATTCAGGAATATTATGTTTCCTCAAGTAATGTGAATTCCTAATAGAGATCTTAGTCACCAGACTCTTCTCAACAAGGGCCAGACAAGGAAGCAAAAATGTTGCACTATTAGAAATTACATAAGGGAATAAAATCCCTCATACATAATAAAGAAGAAACACTGCAAATTTGTATGGCAGTACTGACAGGGCCCTCCATTTCAACCTTACATATCAACTGTCCAGCAGAGAAAGGGACTCTAGAACATAACTGGCCTGCAATAAGAAGAGTTTAAAAGACTTAATACCATGTGTATTGAAGCAACAGTATGAATTTATATTGGATAATATTAGATACCTCTTACAGAAAGAATGCTAATATAAAGCATTACTCACTGTGTCTGACCCAAACAACATGCACTCCTAATCATCCTTCTGTTTTAGTTTTGGCCAAATCTCTATCACTGAAAGTTTGCTTATGATAATAATTCTTCAAAGTTTTGCTATTCTTTAAATACTGGAAACAAGTGCTATATATAGCCTCAAAATAAACAAAAATGTTTTTTCTAGGATATTTTAATTTAAGGCAAGAGTTAGAGTTAACAGAAATAAACCATAGAGACTATTTCTTCTAAGTATCTAACCTGGATATACTTTTTAAAATAATATGTCATCTAGAAATGATCTTCTAATGAAAATATGAAATAATTACTGATTCTCCATAAATCAGGGCTACCATGACAGCAATACAAGCCTACGCAGAAAATAATGCATGCATACTTTTAGAATGTTATTTAAACATTGTTTTAGTGACATTTCTAGAGAAAGTATAGTCATAGTACACACTAGTACTACAACTCCTGTATTATGTTGTGTGTTAAATGTAGCACCACTCTAAAAAGTAATGTTTCCTGTGGGCAGAAAGATCAGGCTAAAGAATTAAGCATTTCACTAAAACATATTCCTATTTCAAAGCTCACACAGTAGAGGAAGTAGAAATTAATTTATTTTTTTAACTGTAAAAACCAGTTACATTCTGATGAGTCACATTTGGGAAAAAAACCCCCACACCAAACCTGTTGGCCCCGGCTAATCCTGTACAGTGCAATGCTAAGTCTGAAATATTTAGAAGTTGTTCCATTGGAATGCATGAAACTCTACAATGATACAGCATACTGCCTGCTACCCAAGCCAGGATCCTATCATTTTAGGTCTCGTGTTGCTCCAAAAGGAACATAAGAGCATAGATTGCATTTGCAGCAAATCTGGTAATAAAATCAAACTTCTAGCTTTCAAATTAATTAATTCAGTGCACAATTCCAAGGGTAAATCACTTCAAAATTCTACTCCTACATGTGTAAGCAAACAGGATTTTCACAAAGTAACATCTTAAAGAAGAACTATCTCTTTAAATGCAATAACCTTGTTTTCTGGCTTCTGAAAGACTGGCAGGTTCAATTCTTCTGCAGAATTACTGCAGTGGGAAACACCATTGAAAACTCCATTGCTCCAATGTATTGAAAAGAGAAATCAACTGTTCTTCAGTACCAATAGCTTGTATTGGTAAAGTCCAAGAAAAGGAATTCTGAATAATTATAAAACTTTATTCTTAAAATATGTTGCTGCACTTGAAATAAATATCATAAGATATAATAGTGTGTGTTGGTAACACACAACTGAACAATGTCTTCCTCTTAAATAGCATGAGGCCAGAAGTAACAAATTAAGAGATCATATTTTGGGATTAATAAGAGCATATGTAAGAGAGTTGAAATAAGTAACTCCTCACAGAGTATCAAATTAAGAGTATGGAAAAATAAGGACTGATAGTTTAACTAAAAATATGGTATCCAAGAATGTTAATGGATTTACACTACCAGATTTCATCACTGTTTCTATAGCTCTTTTGTACTTAATTCCAGTGCTTATTCAGAAAAGTACAATGCCTTCCTAAGGAGATACTTCCAAGGTGTTTGAGGTAAAATCGCCCTGAGAGTTTCAGCTGCCTGTGAGGAAGGGATAGTAATTTAACACTTCAAACTTCTTAAAACCCATCTGCAGCTAATTTTTACCATGCCACTCAAGCTGTCAAGTAGGATGTTGATGAATTTTTTCATTCTTTCCATACTCACTTCAGGAGCAGAATTACTTTTTATTTATATACGATGCCCACAGGAGAGTCACAGTGAATTTCAAAGTAAGGAACTAAAATTTTAAATGTTACTTAATTCAGGGCAGTCAAATGAAAAAAATAGATCAGGAAAAAAACATGTTGTCATAACACTTGTGGCTCAGTAGTCATGGGAATCTGTCACAGATACTTGGATATTAGGTGTGATTTAAGCAGTCATGCTGATATTCCAGGAAAGGTGTTGGAACAAGGTGCCCTAGAGATTTTACAATAGCATTTTGAGACATTTATGTGCTAGGAAAATGCAGGTACCTGGTTCCTATGACTAACCTGAGTAAGATCTGTTCAAGAAATAGCCCTTTCACACTTTTCTGAAAAAACAACCACGTGATATCACATATGGTTTCTATTACATTCATAACTCATTGCACTGTGAACATTTCATTTTAGGCCTTAATAGTCCATGTCTCTCCACTGGCTTTAACAAGAAATGGATTCTGTTTTAAACAAATTAACTAAGAAGCACTTCAAGACTTTGTTTCAGCAGGCAGGCAAAGGAAACCATACTAGAGATTGTTTTTGCTAAATTTTCAATAAATAATACCAACCTGTGTACTGAAGATGCATGGGGTGTCCTACATAGAGCATGTCAATATGGGGTGGATGCTTTACCCTGATTAGCCTTGTTTGGTTCTCCAAAGAAGGAGTCACACAAAAGCTTGGAACAAAGTCCTTATGGCAGTCCATGTTGGTTCGACAAACTTTGCTGGCTTCAATAACTTTTCGTGCTGGCAGACAGGCATACTGCAAAGGGTATTTAAAATCATTATGAAACATAAAGGTATTTTCCAGCAGATCAAAATACAAGAACAAAATACACCTTTTTAAGCAAAGAAACGCTTCACTGATAGAAGCCCATAAAGAGCTAAAATCTGACTTTTTTCCCCTAGTTTTTTGTTGTCAAGTCCTGGCGAATCTGTACCTGATACATATTCAACCTGTCATTCCTTGTTCTGTAGTGTGGAAGAGAGGGTATGCACATATACCAAAATACAAGCAAACTATTTCTAGAAAAGTACACATATGCACAACAAAAAATCATGACATCTTAACATAGGTTGGTATTTCTAATGGACAGAGCCTGTAACAACACCCTAGTGACTTATCTGTTCAAGCTGAAGTTTCAGCAAATAAACCAACAAACCTACCAGGTATGTTGTTGCTAAGAAAACGTTCTCAAGATGAACATAGGACTCAATGCACTGCTGTGTCCCAACCCCTGCCTATAACACTCTTTCACTCTCTAAATCTGACAGACCAGATCTTTCTTGCTCCCCATAGGCCAAAGACACTACAGCAGAAAGGAACAGGAAATTAGTTTTCCTTTTCATGTCTCTTAAAATCTCAGTGACACTTTTTCTTTTGTTCTAAAAATAGAAGCAAGGAATCTTAATCTACTGTTTGCCTTAGGAGGAAAAACAGAAGTAATTTCTACCTTCTCAGCCTGATCATTGCACTCCTCATGAATGCATGAGTGTCAGACTATCACCATTAACTTTGATACAAATTCCTTCTATTCTAATGAGGGAAAGAACACACTTTCAAAAACTGCTGCATAGCACTGCAAAGACCATTTAAAAAAACTGTTCAAAAACTCACAACCAGTCTAAGGACACTTGAAAGTCACAAGGTCTCAAGCTTCCTGATGCTTTTATTTCTACCCTGCTCATAAGTAGCAGCTAAAAGCTTAAGAATGGCCAGGCTCAATGGAATAGTGATTTATCAAATCTTGCTGCCATTGCTGTATTTCAAATGAACCACTGGAATGTGTTCAACTCTTAGTGGTTAAATGCCACAAAAACACCCTGGAGTGGCAAGTTTACCACTGCAGAAACTGTAAACATAGCAGATTTGGAAAAAAATTATTTGAATTTCTTTGGGTATTTATCACTAGTGTCAGAACAATAACAAACTGGTATGTGTAGAAAAGTTAACACAGTTGATTCTTGTGCTCTTCTGCTTTTAAAGAGCCAACAGAAATATTCCATCACTGTGAGTATGGAACACATATTTTAACAAACATTGATGCATTTTCATAGAATCATAGAATGGCTTGGGTTGGAAGGGACCTTAAAAGTATCTCATTCCAACCCCAGTCACAGACAGGAACACCTTCCCCCAGACCAGGTTGCTCAGAGCTCCATCCAGCCTGGCCTTGAACACTTCCAGGGATGGGTCATCCACAGCTTCTCTGGAAAACCTGTGCCAGGGCCTCACTGCCCTCCCACTAAAGAATTTCTTCCTAGAACCTAATCTAAACCTGCCCTCTTTCAGTTTAAAGCCATTCTCCCTTGTCCTATCACTACCTGCCCCTGTGAAAAGTCTCTCTACAGCTTTCTTGTAGCCCCCTTAGGCACTGGAATGCTGCTAAACCCTTTTATAAGGGAGTAAGTCAAAATCCTGAGAAACTTTGTTTCTATGTGACAAGAAAATCAACATGGTTTAAAAAGATTCAAGTCCTGCTCTTATTTTGAGAAACTGGCCAATCTCTAGGACTTTCTCCTGCATGTTTTTATTTAAATTTAGGGAGCAGCACTGCTGGCTTCAGACAAAATAACTGAACAGGTAGTCCAGGGCTTTGCTTTCCCTGTAGTGCTCAATTCCTTTAAAGAGTGAAACATCAAAATAAGTAATTTCACCCTCTTCTCAAAGGTTGTTTTTTCTCACCAGTATTGTGCATCCAGAATACTGAAAATGACTGAGGTGTTTTTCTGCCTAAAGGAATGAGGTATCTAAGATTTTTTATGATTCTTCCAGAGAACCCCTGTTTTATTATGGGAAAAATCATAACTAATATATTGTGGTTTTTTAAGCTGCAATTGGGAGAATACATGCATACCTTTATTACAAACTGGATATTCTTAAACACTTGAGTATGCTGCATAAGTGTCAGTAAATATTACTAATTTAATGTAAAAAAAATTAGATTTACTAGACAGAATTTGTAGTTTAAGTAACTTACCAGATGGCTGTCCAACTTACTGCTGTATGAAAAGCAAATGTCTGTGAGGCTGTTGTTACTACAACATTCAACTGTGCCATCAAGTCTCCTGTAGACTAAAGAACATAGGCATAGAGCAAAGAATATTATTTGCTGAGAAAAATTAGTCTCTGAATGAAGTAAAACAATCATCCTACAGCCTTCAAGAATTACAGTCATTCACACAGCCTAGCAGAGGCTCAACTAAAAATAAAGCTTCACCACCAATATGTGTGAATGTCATATGATTTCAGTCTTGCTACATACTGATTTTTTCACCTTAATAGATGTCCTTGAGATGCTGGGGATCTAACACTGCAATGTTTTAAGCATTACAAGTTGCAAAACACTTTTATATCCATTGCCCCTAACTTGCACCAATGGTTGGCATAGAAATTTGTTAGCTACTACAGTACTGATTTCACTGGCTGGCTATGGAAATGGCCAAGACTCAAAACATACTTTTTTAAATCATGAAAGCCTTTATAAGACTCAGATTATGAAAGCTTTCCAAGCCTTGAAGGCTACAGCAGTGAATAAATGATGTTTTAAACCATGATTTAACTAGCCTAGAAAAGAACCTTCGTACATATGTTCTGGAAATGAATTAAGCCTAACTTACTGTCCAACAACAGCTTAAACATACACAGACACTGAAGAATGGTCACAGTAAGGCTCTGTATCACAGCAACTGCAGTCTCTTCCTCAGGGAGATCAAGCCTGTGATACTGGTTGCTGATTTATCACTGCATAACCTGCAATCCACTGACACAGAGCTTTATGCCTGGGGCTTACAGGTGCAAGCACTGTACCGTACAAACCTTTTTTCAAGTACCCTGAGGCTAAGAAACTACATATATTTTTGAAAAGCAAATGACCATGAAATTAGTTTCCTTATAAACTACATTGAAAACACTTTTTTTTTAAGTTTCAAGAAGATCCTTAGGGCATTGTTTTTTCTCTAGCTTCAATACTCAGATAGTTCACTCTCCATTAGTTTTATGGTCAACTAGATGGAATTCATTTGCTGTATACATTTTTATCAATGCTCTGTATTTATGTCAAGTTATGAACAGTCAAGATCTTGATAAATGACAGCTGCTGGAGACCAAACAGAGTTCATTTAATTTCAGAGGAATATTTCTCACTGCTGGAGGCTTATGACTCCAAAAATGCAGACAGACTGGTCTGATTAGAAGGCAGTAGTGTGGACAATGGGCTGCTAACACAATACAGCAACCAGGCTTGGAAGCAATATTGAGTCTACAGCATTAAGCCTCTAGTATTTCAATCTAAATAGGATTGGTTCATCTGCAGAATATGCAGTTTTATCACCCATGATTCTGAAATTGCACTTCAGAGAACAGCAGAATCTGAGGATATATATACACACCTAAAACATCTGAGAATTGGCTCATGCCATCCCTGCCCTGCTGAAAGCATGGGCCAAAGCTGCACTCCTCTTCAGAAGCATAATCCAAACTGTCAGACCTCTAAAAGCAGGTTCTTACCCATATGCCACTAGTTTCCAGTTCAAACATTTATCTTAGTACCAGTTATAGGACCACTTTCTTTACATACTAAAAAAAAATAACTTTTTCAGACTCACAAAAGTACAGTAGTGCATCAAAACCATGGACAGTCAAGTTGCCTGACCTCCTGTTTCTTTCCAGGATGATGGAAAAATGCAGTGATAATTTTTAAGCTCTGAATAACATCCTACAGGCTTCACTCAGCAGCAGCCCCTTACCTCTGGAATTCATTTTCCATGAATGCTTGCACGAAAGAAATCTTAGAGATCTTCAGGGCATGTCACAAGATGCTCAGCCAATTTAACTTGACTGTTCTTTTTTGTTCTACTCTATTTTTGTTTATTGTTCTAGTTTAGTTCAGGGGGTTTTTTTGGTTTTTTTTGATTTCCTGGGGGTAAACCCTTACAGCAACAAGCACTCTAATGTATAAAAGAAAATAGAAGGAAGTAGACTGACTTCCAGAAGCAGTATGTGCAATCCAGACAAAACTGAGTTTATGGGCAATGACATAAAACCCTATAGGGAGACAGATCCAAAGAAGGGAATATAATAAAGCACATCATTGGGTTAAATCCTACAATTTGCAATTTCATGCTGATCAAAGCTGTGAGGTAACATGAAAAATACATCTGCAAAAGAACACTGAGTTGATCCATTTTACAGAACTTAAAACAGAGGAGATAATTGTACTACTGCTAAGTTCTGCAATATCCTGAAGAAGCAAATTTTATTATTCAGATCATACAGGATATTTGCACAGGATGACTGAAAGACAAGTGAAATTCCTCTATAGCCATCCCTCACTTTCAGATTACATAAAACAGCATGGCACATATTATATATATGTATGTATATATATGTGTGTGTGTGTGTGTATTATGACACATATTTTTATACATATATACACACACATATACAGACATATATACATACATACATAGATATATAATATTATATATATATATAATATATATATATAAATAGTAACCACTTAAGACAGGACTGCAGATTTGACTTACAAAGAATCTGACCCTAACAACAAATTCTAAATCCAAAATAGTCTTTAAGACATGATAAAATTAAAATATAATTAACATACAAAATAATGAGGAGAGCACCTTAAGTCATACCTCTAGCTGGAAAGCTTAATTGCTGTAGGGTGGCTGCACTTACACAGTAGCCGACCTGTGACTTCTCTGAGATGTCTCCTAGACAGGAATTCCAGTCTTCCACATTATAAACTGGGCAGTCTTGTAGGTTAGTGACAAGGTCTCCCACAAAAAGACCTCGCGGTCCATTGGCAGGAGAATCCTGAGAAGAACAGTGAAGTCAGCCATATCAGTATAGTTAAAACCATAAGGATTGGTTTACAGTTCAACTGAATCCTATGGAATCTTTAGGTTCAGGCACTAAAAAATGGGGGGGAAGGGGAAGGAAAAGGAAGTCTCCAAGTGTCCTGGAGACATCTTCAAATTTGTGTAATTATTTTCATATAGGTCAAAATGGTAAGAAAACCCACAACTTACTAAATTAAATTAAACTTAATACCCTGAATCCTGAATAGGTGTACCTATACTTTCAAAGGTAATAAAGCATTATAAATGTCACTCTCTCCTGAATTTTAACAATTGACTTTTAGATCCAAGAAAGAATGGATCCTTTCAGCTCTGCTGTTCAGCTGTGCTGTATCTGGTTAGCTCAGAAAAAAATGATGCCTTTCCAGAATTCCAGAAGTCTCTCTACTTTGCTTCCAGCTGACCAAACAAGGAAATCAGCTCAAAATAAACTTTAACATTAAAAACAGATAGCAGTAACTGGAGTGATAATGCAGTTTCCAGTAGATTTGCTTTGTGCCAATACTGAAAAACAGTTTAAAAACTCCCAGAAATAAACCCACAAACTCATTTAAAATGTCTCAACAGTTTTATAGCATGCTAATTAGTCTACCATTATTCCTACCAGATTCCTTTATTTACTAAGATACATGAGACTGAAAGGAAAACTTCAAGCAAGAAGTTCAGTATATTAGATTCTGCAAAGGACTGCACTGATCAAACCTGATTAAGATAATAAGAGATACAGGTACATTTCAGGTCACAAAGTATGTAATATGGAAAGAGCAAATATCCTTCTTACCTCTGCAACCTCAGTGACAAGTGCCCCAACACCCGTGTAATAGAAAGGGAAAAGAATGGCTGGCAGCAGAAACAACACCATGAAACTGGCAACACCAAGAACAAAATTATGCCACACCCCTAAAAAGAAGGCAAAAAAAAAGTTTTTAAATAAACAGTAATGACAAAAAGCTGGTTTTTAAATGACCCTAAAGCTGTCTTTAATTAACTTTCCTGAAATTATTACTGTAAGAATAAATGAAAAGTTGATTTATGAACATAGGCATAAAAGAAGAGTACAAAGATTACAAACTTTAGCTTCTATGATGCCACTTTGTAAAGGAGTTTTAGAGAAACCTCTAAGCCCCTGAGAATTATAGATCAGGAGAGCAGTAAGGCATTTCTAGGGTGCCACTCTACCAGATTAAGATTTCATGTACCACTACTTTTCTAAGTATGAGAAGGCAATGTACCCAGAAGAAAAACTGTGTTTCTCAATCAGTTATTAAAATATAGTTGATATCTACAAAGTTGTCTTCAATCACAAATATTTTTTAAAATAGTGGAATGAAATTATTATGTGTTACCTTCTACCATAATAACTGTTGAATTTAAGAATTTCAATAAATGGGCTTACTTTTTAATACGTACTCTTTGTCCTAGAGAGGAATATGCTTGAAATTTACTTACAATTCAGTATTTGTGATGGTAACCTACAATATTTCAATTAAAATTATTACATGTATATGTGCCAAACGAATTTAGATAACTATTTGAAAAAAAGCCTTCTTCTACAAGAAAATATGGACCTAAAAGCCCATCAAGAAACTAAATTGTACAATCAGAATTTCCTGACCTGTTGTTTTGGAGAAGATATTTGCATTTGCCATCTCTGTGGAATGTGATTCTCCATAAGAAGCAATGAGCCACTATCATAAGACACAGTCAGCGTTCACCATCAAAGCTTTATGGCCTTCCACATTCAGCACTACACAAATTTTCTTATTTAGTTTGTGTTCTCAGGCAGTTTTTGCATGAACAATTCAGGAAAACTTTTCAGTGTTGAAGAGCCTTTATTTCCTTCTTACAGTGTTTCTTCATCTTGTTATAAGGAGTTTGATTCAATTCTATACTTATAGTGCAGTTACACAGTAGGAATTCAATTAAATATATTTAAAAATATATTAAACCTATCTTTCTTGCAGTGTATAAATCATAGCATATGGCAGACTTCTCTTATCTCCACATCTCACCTCACCATCTTTTACACTTCCAATGCTGCAGAAATAAGAGACATTTTTGGAGCTCTTTTAAGTGTTTCTTGCAATTTCCACTGGTAAATGCTTCTTAAATTTCTTTCCATAGTTTTAATTGTATCCCATGGAAAGACACTCAGATAGAGGAAATGTTTTTGTAATCAGTTCTCCTTATCTCACATACACACATTCATTTGCAACAAATCCAGACGTACTGAACAAATATTTTAACTTTATTGTTTTAACCTTTTTATCTTAAAAATATTTTTTCATCTTAACAGCTTAACAAAAGACAAAAATGTAAAATGGAAACAACATTCTTTTCAATAGTGTGGCTGCTATACAGAGTAAGCTGAAAAAAAACCCAACCCTTAAAATATTAATAATAAAAAAGAGGTGATGGAACTGCTAGAGATTGACAAGGAATACTTTCAAGCAGCTATGGGCCTTGCTATCAAAATTGACACCATTTGTTGTGTGGAATACAGCAAGAAGACTAAAATAGAAAGGTTTCAAATTCATCCCAGGTGATCCACAGAAAAATAAACATGCTCCAAATGAGAATACTTGTAGAGGCACACTTCCCAGTCTACCTTCCACTTCATCTCTCTAAAACAGCCTCATCCTTGGACACCTAATTACTTACATTTAAAAAGGGACAATTCACACAATCCTAAAACACCTTAAAATAATTTATTAACTAAGAATTAATTAAAAAACAAAACAAAAAACATTTAACTCCTGTTAAAAACAAGATGAGATGTATTAAAAATTATGTCAGAAAGTAATACAAATATTTGAACTAATTACAAGAACATGTTTTCATCTATCTAGTAGGCATGGAATCATGCAATAAATACCACAAGTCTTACAAGAACACTCATTTCCTATTCTTGAGCACATGATGCCATCTACTGTACAAAAAATGCATTTTTTAATCTCTAGACTATAGCTGGACTACAAAAAGAATATCTGGTATTAGCCTTTAATCTAGCTCTGTTGCTTAGCTGCTATACAAAAATCTGAGATCATGTCTCTCTAAATTCAAATTTCTGAACACCAGGAGTAAGTTCATTCAACTGTTCTGACAAATAAAAGAAATTGGTTGTTAACTGAATATGGCATTTTATCATTATCAAACATCCTAGTTCTGAAACATATCTACCATAAACTGTAAAAAAATGCATTTATTTGTTATACCTAACTGAAAGCAAGCCATTCATGCTGACCAGTCTCGCAACATGTTTACTCTTGCCTTGTATTCCCCTATTTCAGGTTTCCTGAGAAACATGAAACATTATTACAGGTGTTTGTCATCAAAACATGCAAGCAAATATTTTCTATTACACCTCAGTATTCTATTTTTCTAGATAATGTCCCAGGAATCTGTGTAAAAAAACATTTTGAAATTCAGTATGCTTTTTCTTTCAGTTCTGTTCCCAGTAGATGGAAATGGAAACAGATTAATTTGAGAAACAGGGCTTTATACAAGTTAGCCTATTGTAGTGAATGATTTTTGTTGATTTGGGTATTTGGAATACAGATATATTTACTTACCTAACATTTGTAATTATTTACTTGATTTATGAAAGCTTGAAAACATGCTTGCTAAAGGCTTCTCTACATGATGTTTTAGATAAAATATTCAAGAAACAATGTTAATAACTAAACATTACAACAGGCTGGCTGCTAGCCTGCAACAGAAAAACACCAGTATCAAGAACTGAACCAAGATGATAACTTTTCTATCTCTCTTTCAGTTCTTTGGGAGCCACCTTTGCCTCTAGAAATAATCACACAAGTGGCTGAGGCAGAACAACACAGTCTCAGTTTGACTATTCACAGCAACCAGGCTCTACTTCCCAGTAGCAACAGACTTCAAAAAACATCAATTCAAAAACATCTAGAGGTTATCTGGTGCCATAAGCTATGATTCTCTTTGGATGTTTGTGTTTTAACATTTATTTCCTCCTGATGGCAACATCAAAACACAGTGACCTGTATAATAACACAACTCACAGGTCAGTGAAAATCACTCACAATACTATTGAGAAATAGATTGCTCCTATTGCAGAAAACAGTAGTGAATTGTTCAAGGATGTTGACTTGTGACATGAAGTCCTGTTCTCACAGCACCATTCTGGCTGACTATTTCCCAGCTTGCATGCTCCAAGGTTTTCCTACTTAGGCCATACAATGTCAGAAACATCCCAAACCCTAAACAAACAAAACAGACAGAGGAACTTCTGCACCTGGTGCAAGAGCTCTTTCTAATGAGAGGAAGATCAGAAACCACAATTTTTCCATGACCTCACAACTAGAACTTCTTATGCACAACCATTCTAAATTAGATTAAGAATTTAATAATATTTTTCATGACAGGAAATTTGCACTAATTTAAGATCCCAGAAACTAACATGTCTATCCCAGAAAGCAGCTCAATAAGGACAGTAATGATCAAATGATTTCCTGAGATGCCAACACAGGTTCAGAACAGAAGGATCACCATTAGGTAAAGAGAAGGTTTGGTACCTATTAATTCTAAACCTTAAATACGCAAAGATTCACAAATGATGCCTTAGAATAAGCAAAGATTTAATAAAAAACCACAAACTATTACCTGCACAAAATATCCTTAACTGCTGGACAGGAGATATCAGCTGCAGGTGAGTTGTGAAGAGGTCAACAAATGCTCCGGGATAGACAATGAAAATAAAAATCCCAAATCCATTAAATCGTACTTGTTCTCTTGAAAAGAAAAAAGGAAAAGTGAGGAGATGTAGCTTCAAACAAACAAAAGAAAAACTGAGAGCTTCTACATAGCACAAATTTTTTGACAACAAGAATGACTAAAATTTTAATTATAAAACTGATTTATTTTTTATACTATTAGTAATTGAGAGATAATTAAACTAAAGGATGTTGTCTACAGTAGTTGTCACTTCTAAACTGTATACATTTTTAAGTTTGGTTAAAATACAAAGGATAAGTTAATTTTCTGTGTCCTGGTAACAATAACACATAAAACACTTTTTAAAAACCAACCTAACTTTCATGTTAAGATGTATTTCAACATCTGAGGTAATTGTTCTTTTAAGTAAAGAAATGTCACTCTGTAGAAAGCAGTTTCAAACTCATCTATGTAAAAATATTTGCAAGAAACAATCACTTTCCTTTTAAAGAAACACTTCCACAGTTCTGGAATTTTTAATTCCTCTGTTTCTCCTAAATGGAACCTAGAGTAACTTGCAAATGAACAAAATGAGGAAAATATCATCTAAAAAAATGAAAACAGGGCAAGAAGTTAAAAGGACAAATGCTAATGCCCTTCCAAACCTTAACACTCTATGGTTCTATTTAAATATATTAGTAGCTGACGCTATTATACAAATAATACTTTTTTTCCAAGGGTTTTGCTATTACTTTTAAATGGAATTTTTTAGAACAAATACATTAAGGTTTTTTGAAGCTAGAAATTGCATAAGAGACTAAAGAGAGACATGGCAAAATAAAGTTCCAAGACAAACCGGGCACAGACCAGCTAATCCCGTATCTTTACTGAGACAATGTACTGGGTCTAACATTTAATTTATTTACATTTATCTATTTACTGTGTGTATACACAAAAAGAAGAGAAATAACTATACAAAATTATTCAGAATTGTCACACACTAATACTGTGGAGTTAACTCATCCCATGCTACCAATTAATAATAGGTAGTTTAATGCCTATTCAAGATTCCATGACTTGGATAGAGGATATACAGGGAGGAACAAAAAGACTTGTTTGGTACAAGCCTTGGCTAAGCTAAGGCTCAAATATTTGAGCTTTTATAGTTCAAAGCTAATGCTTTCTAGAACTGAAGTTGGCAAAAGTGTATTAGATTTCAGGAAGGCTAAGTGACTTGCCAGAATAATAAAATTTGTCCACAGCACAGTTTTTTAGTGAAGTTGAAACTCTGAGGATTTACAGTAATGGCACTATAGACCCAACCTGTGCTAGAAGGAAAATAAAAAAGTCAAGAAGAAAACAGCAGCAGCAGCAACATTAGCAGCCAGTGTACATTGGACCAAATAATTTCTCTGGAAATAGCTGGAAACACAATTTTTTGACAGAAATATAACCCAAAACTGAATATTCAAAGCCTTTGCTCTAGACCTTGAAAAAAGATATCACACCATTAAGATACAATAATTTCTTCCTTTCTGCTTAAAAAGAGCTCTGTATTAACTCCTAGCTCCTCTGCAGCCTGCCAGCAACACACAGTAGAAAGAAAATTTTGTTGCTGCTTCCTGTGATGGGGTAAGCAAAAGGTTTATCCTCCACAGAAAATTCCCAGTGAATATTTGAGGGAAGAAAGCTGAAAGGCAAGCAGAGCATATGAAACATAGAGAGTCTCAAACCTTCTTTTTGAATGAGAACCTTTGGGGTTACAGAAAAGGAATTATATGGGTTAAAATGCAGTCATAACTTCCTACACTAAGGAAAATCACAGAAACAACTTTGGGCTTTATCCTCAAAGAAGAGATAATGATGCTGTCCAGGAGAAATGTGGAGGACACCTGAACACTGGTCCCAGTAATCACTGCCTAACCTTCTTATGCTAAAGTGGCATTTAACAGTAATGACTAACCTGTCAAATAATTTTTGTGAAGTAATCATCATAGTTAAGGACATTAAAAATATAATTTTGATCAAAACTAATATATCCCTGAGATTAACAGGGGCAAATCACATTTGACCAAGTTATTGCTTCAACCTGTTCATATCATATTTCACAAGCTATATTTAAACAAATCAATTAAAAATCAATTTTAAAGTATCACTGTGCAATAGTATGAATTCTTTTCAAGTGCCAAAGGTGCAGAAATGAAATTTCTGTTTAAAAAACAGGGCCACTTAAAAAAACCCTGTTTTAAACCTGATGCTATATTTATAAAGCAGAAGTCCTTCCTCATGGTATCTGTATAATAGACACTGTATTAAAACTCTATTCTTAATTTGTACACCCTTCCAAACTTCAAATCTAAGGAAGCTATGAATTACAGACTAAACAGACTCTCTAGATAAAACAAAGCAGTGCCAAACACATTCCTGGGTAAGTGTGTGCTCTGGAATATTTGGCTTTGTTGTCACAGTAGGTGAAAAGCAAAAGATTTTACCGAATAGCTGCCACCCCATGGCCGACTTCATGTATCACACCACTGATGAGGATTGCAGAGAAGAAGTAGGTCAGCTGGCTGACCGGCAAATTGACACCAGGCACCTGTTGATGTGGGCATGACAACAAAACAAAACACAGGAGGAAAACAAGGGGTACAAAGATGAATCATTCCGCTCCTAAATTTGCTGCTCTCACTCATTTCTTCAGACCCACAACAGAACAAGAGCTGTTCTCATGCAGCATGATCAGTTTGCATTTTTAACCGACTTATTCAATGCATTTTAAAATATATTAATGATATACTCTTTTGTTCAAAGTTAAATAGCTCTCCAGGTACAAAAGCCCTCTCCCTGCCCTATATATTCCCCACAGCTCTGACCAAATGTGTCCTACTCTATATTAAGCTCGAGAAGTTTATAAAAATGTACACAAACTTCTATTCAAATGAAACAAGCTTGGCACTGAGCATTAGTTTAAAATTTCCTGCAGCCATAGCTATAGAAAAGATCCACCTTTCAAAAGAAAATAATAAAAATTGTATGGCACATTAAAGAGTATGAACATAAAAAGTTCAAAATAAGTTGACAGCTGAACAATCAGTCTCTCCCTTCCCTTTTCCTATACAAATCACAAGATTATCCCAGTTTACAGAGTTTATAAGAAAAAAAAAAAAAAAAGGTAATTTTCAGCTATTCTTCATGTTTTGGTAGTCTAGACATGGCAATTTCATCTTAAAAAAACCCACCTAAAAATGAGTATACTATTCTGATTTACCTAAGACATAATATGCAGGCCCCTCATATTCTTCCTATTGCTGTGGATTCCCACCATTTCCAGGTCCTTCACTGTACTTGTCACGAGACATCAACTGCTTCCAGACAGGTTTCAAAGTAGTCACTAGTCAAAGCATGAGGAACCATCCCCTCCTTTGTCCTGATGTACCTTCATCCTGCTCGGTTCCATCCCCCTCAGCTGCTGGGCTGCAGTGGGATGATAAGACCACTTCTGCTGCTTGCTTTGGGGCATTTTGCCTGTCAGATCTACAGCTTTTTCTACCCAAGGCAGGCTGCCCTTCAGTATGCTCACTAAAAACTGATGTGAACACAACCTGAATTGCAATCCAGCCTCTCAAAAGATGCTGTGGGCAAAAAGTCCTGGCCTGTCTGTAGAATTCTATAAAAACCAGTGTCATGGAAAACAAATGGCTGCACATCCAACTAGGTAGGTGGGATTCTACCTTTGTTCAGTCCTGCATATTCTGCATATAAGGCATATAAATGCATATTAATATATGTATTTACCTACCCATGCAGCAGAACTCTCCAAGAGGTTGTTGAGACAATCTAGCTAAAATAAATCCTTCAAAAGGATTCATTAATGTTAATCACCTCACACAATTCAAGAGTGTGACAGTGACCAAGGAATTTACCTTAACTGGCTCAGCTGTGGTACCTCACAATATGAAAGATGGCCACACTTCATTTCTTAAAGATCATAGCTTGCATTACAGCATCAGCTGGTGGCACTAATGCATCACTTCAGTGGTGTTGCCTCTGCAGTGGGAGGACAGATGGCAACAGCAAGAATTGCCATCTCAATTCCACCATGACTACAGTCTGCTAGAACACAGCACCAGATGCTTTCAGACTTTACGTCAAAGAAGCTATTTTAAGATTCACCTAAAACAGAAGCTACATCTCATGAAGGATTGTGAAACCAATAGCAGTATTTTGTTAAAAAGCACACTGTCTTGTATTTTATGGCCTTCTGGAAATGCCTTTAGTAAAAGAAGATCCTTTGCTTGTAACTAATCTGCCTCTTTCCTGCCTTTGTCAGTAGGCAACCAACACAAGAGGGGGCAGCTGAAGAGAAACAGCCCCGTTACCTATAGACAGGTATTTTAAATCAAGTACATAACTGAACAAAAGAGGAAGTGTACAAAAATCTTAATATAAACAGAACTGTTTCTCCCTCTCTACACACCCAGAGGCTAAAGGCTAAACAGCTTTATGCCACAGGCTAAAATTAAGTTTACAAAGAAAAAGTGGGGTTTTGTTGTTTTTTTTTAAACTATTTTTAGTTTTTTGGGTTTTTTTAAACTAATTAGCTATCTTCCAGGCAGTCAAATACAAGTAAATAATTTAAATTAGAAGGTACTCCTAAGTCATTTTTCACCTCTTCACAACCACATAAGTCTCTTTTTGGTGTCAATTTACACTAGCACTTGCCCATTAAAAAGAGTACATAGAATACATGTAGAATACTTGCTACAGGCAGAACTATACAATGGTGACCATTCACAAATGAAAGAATGAGGTAAGAAAGGAAGAGAACCACAACTCAGCTTAGGAGAAGTAATCTTATCCGCGCACACGACATTGCTTTATCCCTTTCTATTAAACTACTCTCAGTGCCAGTCAATCCTTGGTATGATTTTGCCAGTAGGCAGTCACTGAGGAAACAAGTCTACACTGAAACTGTGAACATTATCCTACTTTTCTACTTCTGTTCTTCCAGTCCACACCAATTCCAAAGACACATCTTTACTTTAGTTCTGCCTGTGTTAGTTTCTCCGAAGAGCAATATATTATCAATGACCACTTTACTATGGTGTCACAGAAGTGGATAGATCCATACAATAACCTCAAAAAATGAAGATGTAAAGGAGGCTTTCTTTACTCCAGAAAGGTTAGGACAGATCCTGCTGGAATCTATATCACTCTGCTTGTGGGAAATACACACAGCCATCCAAAAGCACTGAGTTTATGGCACATGCTAAATCAGGCTCCTGCACTCATGCCATTTTACAAGTCTAGCTGCATGCAGCCAGTTCAATGCTTACAGGAAGGTCTATTGTGTCTGCACAAAATTCTCAACATCTGATCACTTGAATAACTGAGTACTTAAATAGAGTACCATGGCTGGGCACCTCTGCTCTAAGCCATGTAGCAGAAGGCAGAGCAATCCCATAACACTTTCTGAATTTCTGGAAAATAACCATACATTTTGGTCAGATTTCACTCTTGGTATAAGAAAGGTGACTAGGAATCCTTCTAGGTTAAATCTGTTGCAAGACAATGTAAGTTCTTCCACTGCTGCCTTGTGAAGAGATTAAAAAGACAGTATTTGCAATCTCTCCTATCCTGTGAAATACATTCTGTTCTAAAACCATACAATATATTGTCCAGCATCAGAAATCCATAAAACTACTAAGTAGATCATCAGACTTTAAGTAGACACTGCCAGAAACAGCACTTGAAATTTCACACAGTAAATTAAGTCTTAACTCCTTGAAGAATCAAAGAATACCTCCTGACTAACAATGCTTTGCTTCTAATATCAAACAAAGCTTTCTGCCCTTCTTTCCTTTTCCACTGCTGTTTTGTATTGTATTAAAAGAAATAGAACTTGTATTTTCTTGTCAATTATGTATGAGCTCTCCAAACTTTAAGGTCACCAGAGCCTCTACACTGTACAGCTCACAGGAAACGAGCTGTTAACTCAGTTTTATATTCTTAGTACTCTTAGTACTGTAATTTTATTCTTAGCACTATAATGTGGGGCTTTTCAAAATGACTCTCCAATTCCCACTCGTGAGGGCTTTTAATATAAACTCTTCCACATCTTTGCCTTCATTTGTCCTTTTACTATACCCACTCTCCCATTTTCAAGGCTGGTAAAAAACAATCTGCATTTTCATGTAGATGAACATCAGGAGTTTGGTTGTTCTTGCACGGGAATATTTAAGCATTCCATACCCTGTTTAGAAGCTACTTTAGATCTGTGCACAGCTCTCAAACAAAGACCTGAGGAGGGAACACTCACCACAACTTGCAGCATTCGATCATTCTGGGCTTTTGGAGCCTCAGTGAGCATCTGGGTCAGTGTTTGCAGGAGGGTCTTTCCAAGCAGAATAACAGAGCCAAACATGGCAACTATTCCAAACACCATTCCTATGCTGAACCTACACAGAGAAGCAAATAGTTAACAATGCACCGCCACAAGAGGAAAAGGATATCATCTCTGGCTATGTAAATCTCTGCTTTATAGCACAAGTTATTACACAAAACACAGGGCAAAACTTACCTGATGCTACCACAATTCATCAACAACCCAGTACAAAAACATTTAAGGGAACTAGTAATAATAATATACAATAATAACATTAATAACATATATTCTCCTTGTTTAATAAATGTTTTATATCCAAACCATATCCTGGATCAATTTTCAAATACTTTTATTCAGTTATCCAATTTGTGTAACTGTAAACATATAAATTGATATGAATATAGAAACATAACTAACAATGTATAATTGGCCATGTTGCACCCCAGCTTCAAATATTTAGAGACCTGGATCAAAAGATGGGGCAGCTTATGTAATTATATATATATAGGCTTTTTCAGTACACTTTCCATCTTTCTCACAAACAACAAAGCAGGCTAAAGAAAAATAAATGAGACTGAATCTTTTTTAAAGAACAACTAAAAAGTACAACTGTAAGACCATATTAACAGCAATTGGTCTTCTTCTCACCAATTTTCCTTTAAAATCAATGTTGAAAATAATTCATGTCACTCCACCTAGTGACAAATTTTTATTCAGCATTAATATTATTATTCTTATTTTACATTGTCCTACAGTTGAGGGATGTGATAACTTTTTTTCATAACTAAAACACTTCACTACCAGTCCTTCTTCCGCTCACAACTGTGCAACCATTCTCTTATCAGCCTTAATGAAATTCACTGGGAATTAGTAGATTTATTTTAAGCAACATGTACTTGTAATGTTAATTAAAGAGACTAGTGGAAATGCTATACT
Organism: Parus major; assembly: GCF_001522545.3. Lineage (NCBI taxonomy): Eukaryota > Metazoa > Chordata > Aves > Passeriformes > Paridae > Parus > Parus major. Next base: position 14,051,796 of record NC_031768.1, read on the forward strand.
GTAATAAATTATACACATTAAAAATTGTAATTGACATAGAGCTATTTCAGACTGATTATTACAAAATCATTACATACCACAGAAACCAATATGAGGCAGACCTCTCTTTTATTACTATCTCACTGAGGGTAGCAATACAGGAAATGAACAGAAATTCAAACCTTACTCATTTTGTATTTTCAGAGCAGATACAAAATAGTGCTAGGAAGGCAACGGAGCAATAGTTTTCTAAACCAGTCCAGGAGCACCCATACTCAACCACCCTATTTATCTACCCATTCCCAGCACTGTGCAACCTTTGCATGGCAAGGTGCAGGCAGATGAAAGATAGAAAGTAAGCAAGGTGTTTCTGAGCAGGTATCATTGCTGAATGTCTGGACAATGATTAACTACAGGGACACAGCTGTCTCTGAATACTTTGTAAACTCTAGTGACTGGGAGACCTAAGTCTACAGCATTGGGGATAATCTAGGATCTGAGCAGCTGCTTTCAGACCAACTTCTATATGCAGTATTGCATATAATAGCTGTACTCTTCAAAACTATCCATAGTTCAAACCACAGGTAAAAAGTTTAAGGATTTCTAGTTTTATAGAATCTCCATATGCAACCTGTATTACATTTATGTATTTTTTAGCAGAGGACAAATACTTATACTGGCACAGTACAATTAGAGCAACCACTCTAACTGGTTTTATCATTAGCCTATTAAAATAACCATGTCCACCCACTGCCCTTCTAATGCTGAAAGGCACCAATGCAGTTCAATTGTTGACTCTGTATTTGACAGAAGAAAAAAGATGCTGAACTAATACCATAAGTAGAGAAATTTGGGTTTCCATCTCCCCCAGTTGTAGAACTGGCGGTTGAAGAGAGCAGTTTGCCACCGCAGGTGAAAGGGAGAGACACTCAAGCCGTATGTCAGCAGCCAGTCCTCGTACGATGCCTTCAGAGAGTTGGAGGACTGCAAAACAAAGGAAAACCAGTTTGACCAAAACATTCTAGGAAGATTTTGTAAATGTGACCAAGCAGTCAACATGATCTGTTTATATAAAAACATATGTATAATTTCAGGTAGATGTCCTACACGTTATTTACATTTTGACACATAGGTAGGTGTGACATGTAATATGGAAAAATTATGCCACTGTTTTGATGTCATTTCCATTAGGTTTGTGGGAGAGATTGGGTATCCAGAGTTATCTGACAAACAAGGTCTTGCATCACCTTTCCTAGTGTTAGATCACTTTCAGTAGTCCTACTTTCTGGTTAGAAGGCTACAGACTGTTGATGGTATTCTTTCAACATGCAATTACATTCCAATAAACATTTTAAAAACTACAATAATGAAAAATGCTTCCTTTGTCTCCAGCTGAAATAAATAAATCTAATACAGATGAGATATGGCTTAGTATTCTGTTAGATATCTGTTAGTAAGGATAAAAACAAGGTCTACTTTTCAAACACAAATATTATAACTGAAGAGGGTCTGGAACATCTGATCAGGCTAACAAAAAAACACAAGGAATTTAAAATTATCAATCTCTATTGCAATAGCAGTTTCACTATGGTAACTTCCCAGCATTTCAAGATACTTCTAGTAGTTCCAAAGATTTCTCTTGATGAGAAATATGACCCATGCTTATATGCAGCATTATCTTGAATTATAGACTAATAGCCATGGTTTTTGCAAATGTTTACTTTATGGCACCTGCACTCTCAATAGGCTTTAGTCATCTGATTCATGGAAGCCTGTGTCAGAAACCCAGATGATGGAATGCTGTCCTTGGAGGTGAAAAAGGAACTCAGAGCTCGGGAAAGGCACAAATGAACCTTGAGCCTTCTGACACTGGGCAGTTCCCAAGGCAGGAGTGTCTCTGACACAATCCAGACAAGTGTTTGGAGCTGTCTGAACTGGAGCATTGTTCTCAAGACTCCCCACCAGCAGCAGCACCTACTGAAGACATTCAGAATGTGTAGTTCATAACAGGCTCCCTTCTCCTCCCCCACGAGAAAGTTCAAAAGTTTCTGGCTGTTGTCCGTGGCCCTTTGAACAAATTTAGAACTTGCCAATTCCTTGCATTCCTCCTGCCCTGCACCACAGTGGTGGGAGTTGAGGATCTCACACTGCACAATTCTATTAACAGCTTTTCTCATTTTGTCAAATTAATTAAACCTTGAACACTAAAAGTTTATTTCAAATAACGAATTTCCTCAGATGTGAGACCCATTTACTTGAGTCATTGTTCACATATTACCTATTACACCATTTATCCTTTCTGCCTATATATTTCTGTGTCATTTCCTTCTTCTTCACCCTACCAATTTCAGCCACATTTTTGTTCTGTCAGCTGAGGGCACCATCAGAAATGTGCCCTGTAAGACACTCCCATCAACACTACTCACTCCCTATGGCACCATTAAGTTTAGTGTCCACAATCATATCAGCTTTTGCTGATTTTAACCGAAGAGATCACAAGGATGATTAGACTTGTACACAATTAGTGATACATAAGCCAAGGAAACAAAAAAAATTACCTCCTCGAATAATCTACCAGATAATTAAGAACAAAAATACGTACATCATTAAGTACTTCTGACATGAGAAACCATCATTTGTGAATTAAAAATACCCATCCTATTCCTCCACAGAGTGAAAAAAAGCAACTCAAAACCACCCTAATACATTATTCTAATAAAGTTAATTAGATACATTGATTTGACACCTGAAAATGTGTTTCTTTTATCACATGCAAACCCCACTTTTTTCCCTATAAATGCCACAAATTCATCCCATCTAATTCATTCCAACATCACAGCTCCACTGTCCTAGCAAGACATAAATAAATACGAAGTTTTCCATGAGAAATATGGAATCACTGACCATAAAGCTGTCAAATGTGGAAAAGAAAGGTATCAAAAATGTTTTCTTTTGTATTTTCCTCACAAATTGTGTACGATCACACATTCATGATCACTAAAGGACTGCAAAATTTTATAAAATATACTAAAAAACTCTTTGAAAAGTTTTGCTCCTTCTGTCCTGATCCCAGTGGAATCACCACATTATACACGCACCCTCATGCCCTGGTGTGCTTCATTTCAAACTGCTTTCACACAGGACTTGGCTCTTTCTCTTTGAGATCTAAGGGAACTTTTTTATTTATGCAAGCCCTTAAAATGCTGGACATCTGCTAAATGCTCCAGGGGCTCCATAGGTATCTGCCAGCAACCAGGAGTCCTTAACATTCTTCTTTGCTGGTAAAATCTGTTCAAGAGCTCTGAATCATTTCAGTTTCCTGACCTTAAAAGCTGAGAGCCAGCCTTGACTGAATGTGTCTAATGCATCCTTTATTTCTCACAGCAGAAGGAGGGACAACCTCTTATCCTTCACTCTTTCCTGAGCCTTTGGGCAGAATGGAATGTGATGACTTAGGACGCTGGGGAGAAGGAATTTAGGATGATTCCCTCTTACAGAATCCAAGCTTCAATGAAAACGTTGGTTGCAGTGGTACAATGAGGAGCAACAGGAAGGACTTAACATTCAAAATTCCAGCTTGATTTGGCATAGCTTTCGTTTCCTGACAAAAATGTATCTTTTAATTTTAGCAATATTATAATATGTGTATTTATCTGGGCAAAAATACATTTATACACAGTTATACTTTCTATACTGTAGTCTAAGAGTCAGACTGCCAAATAAAATATTTTAAATCTGAACAAAACCAGTAAGAGAACAAACTGAGCAAAAAACATTGCACATTGAACAGATTTACAGAATAAACATTAATTGCAAGTTACAGCACACATCCTTCTCTTGCCAAAAACATCAACAGGATCACACATGGAAAAGTGCTCCCATATAATTTTTTACTCATGCTCAAACCCATGTACATCCTCTTAGTGTAATTACACTATTAAGTGATTTGAGATTTGAGCAGTACCATTAATTAAACAGTTTTGCTGTGGTTGCTAGCAGCCTTGGGTTGTGACTGTGGTGATGTACAGCAAAAAAAAAGCAACCTGAGCTTCCTAATAAATCTGGTTATTTAATCCAAATTCTATTTCAACTGTGGTAGTCACAGGGAAACCTATGACTGAGATGTACAACACATGATCTACTAGTAATTTCACTGAAACTCAACAGCTCCCACATAATTCCTGACAATTAATGTCAACTTTCAGTTAAAAGATCAGAATTAAAATTGAACGCCTGGACTTTCATGCTTGCTATAGAATTCCAGGCATTGCCCCTTCTTTTTCAACATAAATCAGGCATTACGTAGACTCTAATGTAGGGTTGTTTTTTTTTACTCCCTTGCTGCTGCAAGAAATGATGGCTCTCCCTGTTTACAAAAGAGAATGATTTTATGGTATAATGCAAAAAGAGATCTTCAGAATTTCAGAGATGCAAATGTTCTCAGCACAATGGCACAACAGGTCTGGTACCTGAGCTCAGTTCTTGCTTCACAGCCCAAAAGTCTTCACCAGACACAAAGCTGCTGCCAAAAGAGAAGCAGTCTCCTGGCTGACCTTCCTGGTGTGTCTCAGTGCAGTCAGAGCACGTTCTTCTGGTACCTGGCCACTCATCTCATGTGTTTCAAAACAATGTTGGTTGCTTTTGGTTTTTTGGTGTTTTTGGGGGTTTTTTTGGGTTTTTTTTGTTTGTTTGTTTGTTTGTTTTTTGGGTTTTTTCCCCAAATACTTAACATAGACTTACTGCAAGAAAATTTGAGAAGTTTTGAGGTAAATGACTGTATTTGTTATTGTCATTATGTACAGACTAATATTTTGCAGTTATCAGCTTTCATCATTAACGGAGCTACATTTGCACTCTAATTAGCTGCAGGGGGAGACACTTTTCCAAGTTTTCTGAGCACCTGAATTTTCTTTTACTTCTTTCTATATTTTATAGAAGTGACAAAATACATTTTGTACTTTAGTATCACTAAGCCTCATCTGCCTTGGCAGAAACAGGTGCAGCTCCTGGACTGTAAAATTAAGAATTACAGATCAAACCTTTAATTTCGTTTTCCCTCATATTTAACCAGCACACAGCCTACTTTGCATGCATTCTTTGCAATTCCAGTCATGCCTTAGAAATCATACCTCTGAATCTTTAAGAAAACGCCAAAACAACACCACACCACTTAATGAAACTTGAGCAATGCACAGATGCATCCCAGATATAACAAACGGTGTCTTGGTGTATTTTCTTTTTAAACCTTTCCCCCTGTATCAGGAGGAAAAGGATGAGTCTCCTAATACTCTCCGAGGATCAAAGTTTATTTCTTTAAAAATGTATTTGTATCGAGTTCTGTCTCAATTTTTTCCAGTAAAATTAAAGATATCCAAAAGAAATAAATACGTGTTACTTTTAAATTTTTTTAGGAAAGTCATCATTATAGGGCGCATACTCTACACCGCAAACTTACAACGTTGTCTTTTAGGTCGTTAATATAATAATAGCAATAAACTTCAGATAGCACGTCTAATGCCACGGAACCGCTTAAGCACTATATTAAAGGCTGTTTCCCCTAACTTTTCGCGGCTTTGGTCCTTTAGCACACTCTCCCGGGTGGCGTTTGGAGCCCAGCGCCGGGCGGAAGCGGGGCAGGGGCTGCCCGGACCGGGGGCCCGGCTGCGGGGCGGGAGGCCCGCCTGGGGCCGGGATCGCCTCACGGCCCGAGGGAGCGCGGCGGGCCCGGGCAGGGCGCGGCCCCTCCGCCAGCCCGGGCACGGCAGCGGGGCCGCTGGGCCACCCGGGGCTCCCGGCGCGGGGGTAAACGGGGCTGCCGCTGCCTCCTCCCGGCCCCGTCCTGCTCTGCGCCCTCAGCCCTCACCTTGAGCAGCGTGTCCGCCAGGTACACGGCGCACCAGCCGCCCAGCACGGTCACCACCACCGGTACCGGGATCATCGCGGGCCGCGCCGCGCCTCAGCGGGGCAGCCCCGGAACCCAACCTGCCCGGAACCTTTCTCCGACGGGCTCTACTGCCCGGGCGGACGCTTCCGGGCAACGCGTCGAGCGAGGGCAGGTGGCGGCATGACGTCACGGGCCGGGGAGCGGGGCAGCGTTCGGGGCGTTGGGGCCGGGCGCGTGCGCAGTGGGGGTGGGAGGGGAGAGGGGCGGGGCTGAGGGCAGGGCGGGATCTAGATGTGTATAAGAGACAGGGGCAGGGCGGGATGAGGGGCGAGGCGGGATGAGGGGCGAGGCGGGACAGGCTGAGGGCAGGGCGGGATGAGGGGCGAGGCTGAGGGCAGGGCGGGATGAGGGGCGAGGCGGGGCAGGCTGAGGGCAGGGCGGTTCCTCCTCCTCTGGCCAAATTCACCTCAGCTGCGGTTTCCCGGGAGCGTTTCGGAGAGGCTTCGCTGGCACCGATCCGGAAGTTGCGCTGGAGAATAAGACCTGTTTGTGGTGGCAAGATCCAAGCACATTGTGGAAGTGCTTCAGTAACGACGAAGTAACAGAATTCCCTTTAACCACTGACGTTTTGTCAGAAATTTAGCATCGAGCTCGCTGCATAGCAATCATTCCATGAGGCTGCCTGTGAGAATGGCTTAAGCAAATGCTTCCTGGGCCCCGTGTTTCCTTCCCAGGCCACTGTCAGTGCTCATTCTCTGACTGTGTGTCTGTATTAGGTCTGGCTGACGTGGAGCTCATTTTCTCACGGCAGTCTCACTGCTTTGTGTGGTGCCTACAAAGGTGTTGGTGACACCAGGGTTTGGCGCAGCATCAACACTGTCCAACATTCTCCCCATCACTGGCTGGGGGTGGGCAAAATCCTGGGAGAGGATACAAGTGGGACAGCTGACCCAAATAAACCAAAGGCATATTCCATATCATGTGGCATTAGATATAAAAAGTAAGCAAAGGAGGAGGAAGCATTTGTTATTTACAGTGTTTGACCTCCACAGCAAGTGAGAGAAAACAGCCGTGGACAGCCTCTCATCATTGGCGTTTGCGGGTGCAGAGCAGGAATTGCACTACTAGTTGATGCTGGCTTTTGCTTGTTCTGTTTGCTCAATTCCTCTGTCTTTCATCTCATCTCAGGGATTGTTTTCCCCTTACATTTAGATTTTCCATCATTCCAACAACCCTACTTTTTGATGTAAGCTGTCCATGGTAACTGATGGTTGAAAATTCAAGTTGTTCCATAGACCAACATGAACTTAATACAACTACATAGACTATGAACCTGTGGTGCTTTCCAGAAGCAATGGAGGAGAATTGTATTCAAACAGTTGAGAACACAAGTACTTTTACTAGTGTCATACCCTTACTGAAGTAAAGCAAACTAAAATGGACATGTTCAATTGAACTAGTTGGTGACCAGGTTTTTTAAATTTTTTCTATTTTTGCTTCTACATTCATACCATAAAAATACAGACTTGCATTTTATTGATTTTTCATAGAAATTGGAAGTGCAACTATAAAAGGAATGAAAATAAAATACACTGTCTATATTTTACTGCTGAAAAGTTTATCTCAAGAAAACAAATAAAAATAAGAATTTTCTAGAGTGCAGAAGATGGATGTTCGGAGTGAACTGCCAGCCCCAGTGTTCCAACTTGGGTAACTTGAGCAGTTGTTTTGCCCATGGCAGAGAGGCAAAGTTTATCCTGGTTCCCATGGGATTACGTTGTTGTGGACTGTGATGTGTTACATGGAGTGGTTTATTTTACAAATAGAAGTATTCAGGATTAAAGATGTCCACTTTAAAATGGTTCAGGAGGTAGCACAGAGGCTGATACACATTTTACTCCTGTTTGGTTTTAGTTAGAGTCAGATGCAAAGCTGAAGCAGTGGCCAGATCAGAACGCCCTGCAGTCACCATGTGAGCGCACAGTGTCCACACGCTGTTCCAGAGCAGTTCAACTGCCAGAGTGTCAGGAGTCACAGCTGAGGGCTGCATCGGGGAGGGCATGGCTGGACCTCAACAGGGCAGGTATCAAAGAATCTTGGAAAAGGTTAAACATTAATCATCATACAAGAGCATCTATCATCATACAAGAGTATCTAAGTCCATGCAAAATGTTTAGACAGAAGAAAAGTACTCCCATAAGCGACTACTGATTAAAGAAAATCTATCAAGTAAATACCAAATAGAATCTGTTAATAATACAGTAATTAAGACTTTATCAAATTCAATTAGTGATTTAGTATCAAAGGCATCTTTTTCTAGACATGGTGAATATAATTATTAGACATAGTGTTAATAAATCTCAAGATAAATACATCTCTTCATCTTTGATCTCTTATAGTAGTAGATATGTGATTATTCAGATATTACCATAGAAGACACATAGCAAAATATAAGTAAAACTATCCTGAACAGCACTGTCAAAACCCCTTATATTAGAGAGGTTTTCAGGGCTTCAGGGAAATTGTACTAATTGCAGTTCATCACAGGCTCAGACCTAAAATCAGCTAAGATGTTGATTTTGTCGAAGAGAGGTTGTAAATTTTGCCGGTTTGAAGACCCTACAATCAGAACATGAATTGATTGGGTAAGTGTTTGAGTCTCAGGGAAAAAAAATGGGGGTTTAGATATGTTCTGAGTAGTCTTCATCTCTAGGTTGTTTGGCATAGGGATTAGCTAAGGACAGGAAAGGACTGCTGGGATAAAATGTGATCCTGCAAGTGTTTATGTGCCACTGTAACTTAAAGTGGAGGAGTGCTTTTGCTGAGTACAGAAATGTTTCCAGAATGAGCCTCCAAGCCTACCTGAGAATTTAATGTACGGACCAGAATGCATGAAAGAAGATATCTGTGGGGAAAAACTGAAATAGAGGGTCCATTAAGCACTTCTGCAGGCTAGGAGATTGCTGCTGGAGGAAATAAAGAGATCAGAATAAAGAAGAAATCTGAGACACAAGAGGAGACATACAGAGACTGGCACACTACAGAAATGTGTGTAGCATTGGTTGTAAAAGAATGAAGGAAAAATATGTTTTCATTACCTTATTCATGTTGTATAAAAAAATCTCAATATAGAGAAGAAACTCAGGTAGTGGGAATTATGGAGATATAGGTTATATGTGTGATGTTTTAAACAGAAATCAAAACAAGAAAATAAAAAAAAATCCTTCCATCTTTGCTTAAAACAGATAAGATCAGAATGTTACACTTTTATTGGCTTGGGTGTTTTTTATATTTCAATTACAGTGTAAAACAGTCTTGCTTTATTTAAATAGAGATGAGGTCAAAGTACTCTGTTAAGGTTCATGATTTGTTTGCAGTATTTAATCTGATTACCAAAAGTACTTGCTGGAAAGGTGGGATTTTGATTCTTAAAATAAATGAAATTTGTTCTTAAGCCACTATTCACATGAAAACATAGGTAAAGGAAAAGCACAAGTGTTTGTAGAAATATGTCTTTACTTGATTATTCTGCAGAAAACAATAGTTGTAGATGCTTTTTCACCAGTTGTCTCGCAGTGTTGATCTATAGAAGCAAAACAAATTATAGTTTTTTCTTATTTGCTGTCAGTTTTCAGCATTTACTCATCTGTGTTAACTCTGTTAGGCAAATCTCAGCTGGAATTCTATCTAAAAAAGGGTCCTCTGAAGCTGTTGCATTCCATGGAGAAATAAGTATCAGACTTTAAAGAAAAGCAAAGGAAATGGAGAAACTTAAGAGATGTGGCTTGAATATTATTCTAGGATACCGTTCCATAAAAGTATTAGTTTCAGGCTTATGCTACCCATTTTTAGATTATAGTCTTGCTTGCATTCTCTGTAATCATTTAGAAGTTATACATGAGGAAAAGATACTGGAGAACAGCTATTCAGCATTAGCTTTTATGTTGGGAGCCCTTTACAACTTTAAAAGTCTATCCATAAAAGCAGTTTACCAAAATTACAGGAAGTAAAGGACTTAGTGAAGGAGGAGACCATAAAAGGGCATAATATCAAACAATTGTTTCAAGGCTTGAGGGATTTTATTTTATTTTATTTTATTTTAAATTTAAATTATCTGTGAAGTCCCTATGGACACAATCCCCTATTCTACTGCAGAATGCAAAATAAATGGAATAATTTCAGTCTAACAGGTATTGTTTCATGCCTACTGTAACCTGAAATAAATGCACATGATAGCATTAGACCTATCAACTTTGAACCCCAAAACGTGTAGGGCAGCCTTAAACCCTAGGGAAAGAAATACCTGTAGCATAAGCAAGTCAAAGTGAGTTTGAGATAAAGTAGTCTGTAGTTCATCATTTTGTAGGCTTTTAAAGCCTGAAGCATCACTCTTCATAGAAGTATAGATTGGGTTGGGTTGGGAGCGGCCTTAAACCATCTGGTTCCAATCCCCCACCATGGGCAGGGCCACCTTCCCCTAGCCCAGGTTGCTCAGGGCCCCATCCAGTCTGGATTCATCTGAGCATATGTGATCCTTGGCTGTTCTGAGCAATAGGAATGTCTTGCGCAGGGTGAACTACTGAGGATATCCCCAGAACTGTCCACTTGGACTGCACAGATGGCTGAAGCAGCTCCTGAATCAGAGCACGGCACTCAGTTAAACCAGCGCTGGTTTTGTTGTACCTCAAGGACAGAGGGGAGCAGCTTTGTGATTACACAGCATTGCACACAGTGGATAAATGAATTTAAACTGGTGTCCCAGTACTACAAATCTGCTCTGCCCTTTGACAGCCAGAGCACCTGTGAACTATCCATGACAAAACTGTAGGTTTGCCTTACATAGACCACTTTGTGTCAGGAGCCTAAGCTAACATTTCCTTTCTTACTAGTAAAAATAAATAGTTTGAGAGTTGGCTGCAATAAAACAAGGAACATCTCCATGGATGTCTCCAGTCAGAGTATGGTCACTACCTCACCAAAAGCTGGTAGGCACAGGAAACACAAAGTAGACTGCAGTTTTTGAATGTAATTTCCAAGACAAATAATTTCCAAGCTTCACTTTTAGCTCCAGATCTTGAGAACTGAACTGTACTTTAAAGAGCTTGTGTTGCACAGCCAGAGGAGATGGAGTGAAACAGTATGTAATGTAATTTATTCATTTAAACATTAATGTAATTTATTCTTCCAGGCTTTTTTTTTATCCTTGAATAGAAGATACTACCTGTCCACAACTCTAATTCATATGAGTGTAAAGTAAGATGTGAAGATTTAAAAAACTACTTCATGTAATATACTAAGAGAAGCACTTTTTGATCCTGGATATTTGGTATTATATTGGAAAACATCCTTGCCCAATGGAGCAGCTGGAGACCTGTCTTTCTGTGCCAAGGCTGAATTATTTTGGCAATTTCTCTCTGAACATTGCAATATTTGTATGGCAGGAGGCCACAGATAATTGAAGAATGTTTCTGTAGCAGATTTGATTCAATAAAAATAAGGTTTAATAGAGATCATGTTTGACTACTTGATAGATAGGTATGAAGAGTAGATTTATTCATCTCTTCACCATGGAAAGCCTTCATTCTTAATGGCCCTATTGTTTCAGAACACTGAAGGTGTGACAAGGTAAGGATTTTTTCCTTATGACTTTGAGAAGTAAGGTAAGTGTCCTGATATTGATTCAAACTTTAAAAATCTTCACACCCATGATTTAACAATCTTCATCTTTATTTTCTGCTCAGCAGGTAGGAACCAAAGATAGCAACTGAAAAAAACACATATAATTCAGCAGGTTGGTGCAGTTGTCTTTGATAATGGTAACTTTTCATCTAAAGGCATTCATTTATTTATAATGTCCTTGAAATTCTGCTTCCTCCAGGCCATTTCCTCATCTTGGTTGTTCTGTCTTTCTACCAGACAGATTTTTCTTATCTCAAATATGTATTTCTTTCTTCTCAATATGCCATTCAGATAAGAAATCAGCAGAATTTAGTCATCGTTCCCTTTGTTAGACTTGAGATGATTGCGCTCACACAGGGACCATAGCTGCAATTTTTTTGTCATGCTTTATCACAACAGCTAAATAAATTACTTTCTGTGGTGCTGAGTCCCAAGTCCTCTGGTATATCTGTACCTAGTTCTAATATATATCTCTGGGTTGAGTCAACAGCAAAATTCCTTGCTGCAGTCAGGTAAGGTCTTAATCTGACAAGATCTAATAGTGCACAGCTGATATGATCAGCTGATGGGGATGGGCATCATCAAAGTGTGTGATATGATTGAAAAGGATAGTACATGCTTTCTTGAATTATCCTGATTTGTGAAAGCAGTTAGTAGTCTGTCTGTTGAAAGTTTCAACAGTGAGTTAGTCAGTTCCTGTTTTCTCAAAATCACTTGCAGAGAACAGTATCTGATGGTGCAGTGTCATGTTTTTTGTTTCTTTTCCAAATAATTCTGAATCATTACAGTAGAGAGAATGTTTACAAAAACCAGCAAGTAATTTAAATTTCATATTCAAAATCTGCCATTAACCTTGCTCTTTCTTATGCTACCAGCTTTGCCAGATATACTGGTTAAAATTTACCAGTAGAAAAAGTGGAGACAAATTTATTGCATCATCACCGTCATCACCATTTTTCAGTTACCAAAAACATCTGTGTATAAATAAAGAAATTTTACACAATACCAAGCAACAGAGAATATGGCTTTTGGATAATAATGGTCAAAGCTATGACGCTCTAGAATTTGTATGGGTTATATTCATAAGGCAGTTTTCAGAACTTAATTTGTAGATGATGCTAACAACGCTATTAATGATGCTGTAACTCTGAAATTCAGATCGAGGTCACTGTGAGTCTTTAATGAGACCATCTCCTTAATACAAGGCTAATTATTTCTCTATGGAACAGTCTGTGATAATAATCATCATGCTCTTCTATGGAAAAGAAAAAGAGCATGCAGGAGTTGAATTAATATTTAGTAGCCCAGAAATGCCACAGAAACAAAATCAGCTAATTTAGATATGTTTTGTGTTGATTTCCTGCCTACTAGATAACAGCAAACATTTTTGCATGCTATTTTATGTCATTCATTATTTAAATAACTTGATGTTATTCTTGTTGGCATAGCTATACAAGTAAAAACTCAAGAGCAAGTGCTTGATTTTTTTTCTTGATTTTAAGAAGTAGAGATTGGGCAAAATGGAAAGACATGCAACCAGTAGATGATACCTCCTCAAACAATTTTTCTTCTGACAAAATTGCTGAGGTTTGATACTCTTTCTGCAACCTATGATTCAAAGGTGCTTTCTGTTAAAATTAAGCATAGGAATGGTTTGTAATGCCTCGTAAAATTGATAGCTCCACTGTATTTTAAATTTCTGTAGTTCTGTCTGACTGCATGTGACATGGATACCATTGCTAAAAGTCTCTGCCTTTCATCAAGTCTATGTGCCAGGTCATTATTACGTGAATGCATCTTTACTAAGGGGAAAGAGCCCAAAAATAAAAATAAAACCTGAGTGAGTTAAAATATGGATGGTGCCTGGAATGGTGAAAGAATGGATTGGGGTTTTTTTCAGGATCCTCTGATAAATCTGTCTGATAGCAGATTTATCTTATTTTTTATTTTATTTATTTATAAATTTTATGTTTATAAATTCTTTTTATATTATTTTATTTATTTTTCTTATTTTTCCATCTTATCCAGTAATTTCAGTGTGTTGGCTGAAGAGAATAGTTATACTAGTTACACTACAACTTTAGTTTGCATAAAAAAAATCATTAAAAAAATTCAAATTAACATAAAAGTAGGAATTAATTAGCCAAATACTTATTATCATGGACCCACTGTTCTCTACCTGATAATAAACTGTAATTTGTGGAGCTAAGATGGAGACAGAAAAGCAAAGTTTTCCATTGCTAAAGATCTATAATATGTTACTACTGTGTGGTAATATAAACCAAAACTCCAGAAATGTATTTTTTAACTTTTTACTTCCAAGAAGTCTTATTTCAAGTGAGCTGAGGTTGTGCTTCTTATGTGTGGACTTGCATTTTCAACCATATTACACTGTTTACATTATACTAAAACCTTGTGGACTACAACAGAAAAATAAATTCTTTTGGGACACTCAGGGAAGTTCTATCTATGCTCATGAGGTTTCTCAAAAAGCAAAACATTTACGTATATGTATTAAGTAGTGACAGCTTTAAAAAACAATTCTGACATTATGCAGTGAAATATCTCAGTGGAGAAGTAAGACACATACACATTTCTGTTAACCATCAACTTCACTTTCAAAACTAGTAAGTTGTGCCAGAAAGCATATTAATTAGACAAGCTTCTAGCAATGCCACAAAAGTCTATTTTTAAACTATATTGGGGTTTTACACTTCAAGTAAATGCATTTCTACTATATCTTGGATCTCTATACATGAGACATAATAATTTTATGCCATGTGTGACAATGTACAGGGCCCTAACTTGCCAGACACTGAATCCATCATCTGAAATGCACATATGCCTCCTTATTTACTTACTAATTCATCTACTGCATGTATTTACCAGATGACTCTGCAAGTCATGGGGCTGTGCATCCCAGAGGTTATGCAAATGCAATGATAAGCTGCAAAATAATTCTAAGAGCAAAATAATACTTCAAAATCTACTCAGATCTGCATTTTCTGGTATTGAGGATAAAATTTCACTCCTTTTATCCCCATAATTTAATACAATTCAGGTATGATAGTTACTGGGTACTAGGTAGGTGACAGACCCTTTTCTTGTTTACACATCACTAAGACTATTAAATTATTTGTTACTGCTATGAAAATTTGTTGAAGGGAGCAGTGTTGAGCTGATATTTCTTAGGCATGTTTGCAAGGTGAAGAGATTATAAAATCTAAACAATGGCCAACCTTTGCTTAATTAATGACACATGGAAAGAAAGAACTGTGTATTCAAGAGCTAGTTTGTAATATTACTATTGTAAGCTCAACTGAAATAATTTAATGTACAGGACCATGTTACAAAAATATATTGCCTCTTCCATTGTCCTCTGGTACTTCTGTTGTAAATATGAACCTTCAGAAGGATGTATGTAAAGTCACTTACCTGATTCTGGCTTTGTTTCAATGTGGTCTCAACCACCTGGAGGGCAGGGCATTCGACTGACAGCAGACTCCTCTATTCTAGCCAAAGAACAGCTCTCTGAGCCCTCTTGGGAACTCCACCAGGTTTCAAGTGCAGTAGCCCTCTCATTCCTCAAAATTTTTGGCAACAGGCATAATCAGCCTTTCTGAGGAAAAGAGATCTCCTTGGAATGAGCTGATTGCTGTGTACGTCCATCAGTCCTGACTACACAAACACACGTCCTGGTTATGTGCCTAGTTCTGTGTCGTCCAGCTTCTTGTGGCTGCTTGGGAAGGGGGTGGCTGGAAATAGTCAGCAAGCTCCCAGAGCAATTCATCAGCTTTATCAGCTACCAGATGACATTTTTGGGAAAGAGGGCAGTAGAGAATGAGTCACAGACTTAATGAAGCAGCCTGCTTGGTCACCTTCCTCTTTGAGATACTGGAAATTAAAAGGGTCAAATGAGTTAAAGTCAAGGGAGATCCTTGGCAGTTGTTTCCATAATAACACTGCTTTTGTCACCATTATTGTTGTGGGTCTGGCAGGGGTCAGGTACAACAGAGGAGTGAGGTAGAGGAAAATTCATTCTTGTGAAGATGCACAGATGACCAGGAATCTGCACTTCTGCAAGTGGAAACCTGAGGATATGCCCCACACATGACTTGTTGTGAGATCTCCATCAGTAGCCCTCACTAAGACATACTCCAGCCAACACAAGCACAACTGTGCAGTGTTTTACTTCCCTTGTGAGCTATAACAACTCTCTCACACACACACAAACACACACACATGCTCCTCCTTTGGCTTTTCTTCATCGCCATGCCTGCAGTCTCAGCAGCTGGTCGCTATGGCCTGGCATGCTCAGGAGCTCTCCCCTGTGAGCATGGCTGTCCTGTAGGGGAAAGGCTCTGCCGACACCCCAGGGCAGCTGCTGTGTGAGTTTGCTCCCAAAGCAGCAGCAATAGGGTCACATTCCTGTGTCATTCACCTCCCCTAGATAGTTCCTCCGAGGTGACTTCTTCATAATTACGTCTCCATAATTATTTCCTTCTCCGGTGTGGCGTAGGGAGCCACACACTGCCCCAAATGCCATGGGAGGAGTTCTGTGTTATTACCTACTACCGCTGTATACCCGGCACTTGGGAAAAGCCTGGAATGACAGGGAGAGGGAGGGCAGGAAAAGGACCTAAAGGTGTGTTCCTTCAACACCTCCTGCTTGACAGTTGAGCCCTGCTTTTACCATGGTCAAGTGTCACAGGGGACCAAGTTACAGGGTGAATCAAACTCTATATTTAGGAAGAACAACTGGAAGCTATGACAGGAATTCCCTTTTACACTTTGCTTCTCTGCTGAGTCCCACTCCAGCCTGGAGCAGCACTCAGTGCCGTCCAGGCTGAAAGCATCGGAGCTATTTCAGACACATTAAAAGGGTCACAGGCAATACCTCAGCTGGTTAGAAGAAGGTACCTCTTTCAGCATCAAAAGGAGGTGTGAATACTCACTTGACGGTTTGGAACTTTTTTTATATAAGTAAATAAGTTAGCTAATCTTGAAGGGGTCAATTAAAATCTTGAAAGACCCTCATGAAAACTCTTTAGTAATTGCTTTGAGTTTACTACAATAGTAGTGTGTTTCTGCCTATTTTAATGTCTCATGCAGTGTATCAGAGTATTCAGAACAGATTGTTATTGCTTCATAGTCTGTGGGAATCTAAAGATTTAAAACAAAAAGTCACTTGAATACCTCATGACTCATAAGTGTGTATGAGTTTGAGTATTGTAGTACATAGGCAGATGGTTATTGTTTTCATATATATTATAATATGTTTATTATAGTTAGGGAAATATTACATTATGGTTTTGATGTAAGAGAGCTTTCTCTCACTAAGCTTGACAGGCAACTGTAGAGAAGATTATTGTATATGTATTAGGGAAAATGTGACCACATTTGCCTAGAGCTTGTAGTAAGTTTTCGTGTAACAGGCTGAAGGCTGCAGAGTAGGGGTTTCTCTTCTTTCATTTTACTGGCTGGGTCTCACAGTTGTGTAGTTCCTGTCAAAGCCTTTTAATAAGATCATACACTGCAATTCTGTCTCCGAAATGCCCGTTGCGCTTGATGCCGTGTATACAGTGGGGGGAGAGGGCAGCTTCCAGCTGGGGCAGGGGGAGGGCTCTTGCTGTTGTCTGTGTGCTACTGTACATCTCTTGTGTGCATTACAAAAGATGGCATTATGATATCTCATCGTATTTAAAGCAAATTGAATAAATCAGCTTATTATCTTGCTGCAGCCCTGTCAGAAATTATTTTTAGCAGCGAGACAGAAGATAGGTTCCTTTGTTTTACAAAGTTTCGCTTCAAAACACTCATTTATTTCACTGCAGTAGTCCTGTATTTCACAAGTAGTCCTGCTCATGAGTACTTTCATTGCAAATTGAGGGAATTTGCAAAGGAAGGCTGCCATAAACCAGCTCCAAATGAAACTAATGTTGCCATTGCTTTCTAAGTTTGGCTCAGCATGCAGCCCATAAAAGGTAAAAGGTAAGGTGTGGGGAGGCCAAAAAGACACCGGGGAATACAGGCTTTGTGTCTGCATTTCTCTGCCTGCCAGAGACATGAAATCCTGCTGTGGAAATGAGGGTGAAGTGGGATTTTTTCAAGTTTGCAGAACTGATTGGAATACCAAAAATAACTTAATACAATCAGTGCAGCACTCTTGACTCTCTCCCTGAGACCCATGGTGAAAGAACAAAGAAATTTATAAAAATTAACTAATCACTTATGTAATGGATGCTTTTGTAATCTAAGGTTTACTTCCCTGTGATTGATGGTCAGTATTCCTCTGTAAGGAAATTCAGGGAAGGGAGGGAAGGGGAAAGAGCCAGAGATCTATTTTTGCTCAGTAGTGTGCTGTTGTCCTGATTTCTCTGGCGGTAATGAGGACAGCACGGGCTGGTAGGAAAATCACCTCCTCCAAAAGCAATCCTACACAATTGTATCATGCATCCGTCTTTAGGAACCGGTGTCTGATTGCAGTAATTTCGAGCACTGACTGCTTGTGAACCCAGAGCACCTCGCTGAGGAACACTGATGCTGTGCTTGTTTTAAAGCTGAGCTTCAGGGTAAATCCTTGCCATTTATCTCTAAGTGGCCCAAGCGGTGTGTCTGGGTGTTTTTGCAATGCACAGGCATGCAAGATGAAGTACATCTTAGCAAGAATTTCTTTGTGACAGTGTTTGGGAAGTAGATCCACTGTGTTTCAGAATGTTTAATGTTATTTTTCTGTGCTTTTGTTTCCATTTTTCATTCTGATTAGAAAGATGAGAAGTTGATTAAAAAATTAATTAAACATTCTGTATTATGACTCCTATCTTCCTAGTCAGTTGAGGGATTGTTTTGGTTTTATTTTGGAATACAGTCACTGATCAACAGAACAGTTATTTATATGCCTAAAAAAGATTTTCAAAAATAAAGGAGACAGAGTGTAGTAAATCTTTTTGAGTCTTTGAAATCTGTTTGAATTTTATCATGAACGTCAGTGGCTGAGATTGCATCCCCTAAAGTGAATTCTAAAGTTTTTTAAACTCCCTTTCATTTAAAGATTGTATATATAAAACCACAATATAAAACTCATTAAAAGAATGCTGGTTTTATTTTGCACAGTGGGATTTTTTCTGATTTATTAATTTAGTGGAAGCAATTTAAACCCAAAGCAATTTATGAACATGATTGTCCTCTGACTGAATGCTGTGTTGGTTTGGACAGCACTTTTTGCAGCTGAGATGTGACCAGAGGGAGACCTCTAATGGCAGGTCATTTGTACTTTTCATCCTGCTCAGCATCATACACAGATTTAAAACTGATGTGAGAATATGCAGGAGGAAGTCTTCTAGACAGTCCCACCAATACAATTTCAAGCTGATATTGCTGATATTCCAAGCTGAAGCCAACCTACAACTTATCTATATGTTTTTTTTGGGACTGCCTCATGTGGCAGTTACAATCTTTGGGGTACCCAAGTCTTTGACACACTTTTAATTTCTCAGTGTATTTCTACTGTTCTTTCCTATTCATCTATTTCTGTTCTCATTACTTCCCTTCTTATATAAAATTAAAAACTGTATCAGAATTGTGCTGTAGTTTGGTGGTGATCAGTGACTTCTCTGGTGAATTAATTTCTCAGCTTTTAGAATTACTACATTACTTTATATCATAATATCTAAATAACAAGACTTTGATGAAAGCATAGTCCAGTTAAAATCTAACTTCTCAGTGAGAGAATGAAAGGCTGAGATGGTATTTCAAATAATTTTCTAATACAATTTCTTCCTTTTTACTTTGGTGTATTTCCTTTTGCTATTCTATATTAATACTGTATCAGTCCATATTTCTCCACCTGCATAAAATTATATAGAAGAAATATTGGTTTTGATCTTATTGATAAAGAAAATTGATGAACTATATCATCTGAAACTTTGAAGGGAGGCTACTTTGTGAACTAGCAATTGTCAAGGAGAGCTTTTCTCTTTGACCATGATAATCTCTTTCAGTCCACAGGCATGAAAGGTTTGCAAGGATTTATGAGTCAGAAAATGGTTATGTCTGCATTTATCAATATTTTCTAACGTGTTACATTTTATATGGGAGAAGGCTTAAACTGAAAGTTCTAATATTTCCCACATACATACTGTGATAGGGCTAATCATACACTGTTTATCCTCAAAAGCTTCCCTTAATTCTTACTCATTTTACAGTTCCCTTAAGGTTTGAGAGATTCCTTATCTCTACTCATTATTGTTTTTAATGTGAAAGAGATAGCTTCATTTGTGGCTATGAAAGATTAATTGGTGAAGCTCAGGTGTTCTGTCTCCCTCTGATATCAGAAGGAATAACTAAGCAACTTGGAAACAAAGATGGAAACAGGAGCTGGGCAGATGAAATGGATGCCTGTCAAGAGGCAGCATGGGTTAAGTTCTAGCTTATCTTCCATAGCTATCAGAATGTCAGAGCCTGTAACACTTTCCAATTTTGCTTGCAGGGATAAGCCTCTGTCGTAAAAATGTCAAAACAACCAGCATCACATGTCAAAGCCATTCAGGTAAGAGATAGCATTTATCTTTTTAATATAATAAAATAATAAATCTCAACCTCCATTGCTTGGCAGACTGCATTTTATTCAGACAGAGCACCATAGGAGTGCTAGATGGAGTTATTCTGTTCAAGTTAAAAGCTTAGTAGATATGAAAGCACTGAAAAAGTGTGACCTGGAGATCATCTTTTGATCTGAGCTGACAAAAAAACTGGATCAGATAGGTTTGTTAATCACTTGTTTGCATGGTCTTTGCAGTGTTAGGTTATGCCTATTGGAGGATCATCTAAGCAAAACATGGTAATGCATCTGCATAACTGTTAGGTTAAGTAAAAATAATTTCTGCAACCATTAGATATTCCACAAAGCCAATATAATGCTGGGGGATTTATAGGCTAAAAGGATAGCATGGGTATTGTGAAGTTTTTCATGTCTGCATTCCTTAAGGAGAAAAACCCTCAGCTTCAAATAATTGTTTAAGAAGCATTTTATTTAGAAGCCAAAGGAAAATGAGAGAAATGTTGATCTTTTAATTTGAAAGATTCTTGTCTGCCACATATCTCTTTAATGGCATATGCTTACAAGGATGGAGCTGACTGTTGCATAGTTGTAAAAGAAACAGCTGGAGAATTATCTCAACATCATTATGAAATCATTATGAAATAACATGAAGAATGTGTTAGTTCATGTTATCAATGGTTCTTGTCAAAAGGTGAAAATATCTTCTGTATTGAAGAATCTTACAGAATTCTCATGTATTTTGCAAAATGCACTTCCAATAAAATTTTATTGAGTTCAAGTTTCCTTACCTGAGAAACACAAAATGGAATTTCTGAAGTCTTCTTTGATCTCTGTTTTCTTGAGATAATACTAATGCAATGGATTGGAGTATCAAGATTAATTACTGAGGGGTTCGGCAGCATACTGAAGATGCAAGGCTCTGTGAAAATGCAGATTCTCTTTATCACCTTCATCAATTCTACTGAAATAGGCATGCAAACTACTATAATTCTGTTGAAATTAGAAAAAAATGCCATTTTGCCAGCATTTTGATTTCACTCAGTTCAAATTTTCATCTCTCTTTTACAGTGACTATAGAAATATTTGTAGGATTAATGAAAAAATATAGATATTTAATAGCTGAAAAGTATTTATTTACATTTTACATTTAAACTCCATAGACACATACAAACATTTTTAAAGAATTTTTTGGTTTACATTTTTTCTTCAAGATGTAATGATAGGCTGCATTTTATTTCTAGGATGACTTCCAACTTCTAAATGTAAACAATGCTCCTAGGTTGTTAATTTAAAAAATACATTAAATTTAAACACCAAGTTTAATATTTTAAGAAACTTTAATTTTTGCAAAGGTAATTTGAATTGTGAGAAAAATTACAGCAAAAATTTAAAATATATCTATTAAGCATTGTGTCAAAGGTGGTTCTAGTAGGGAGACTTGTACTTCAATTGATGCTTATTATGCTTTGAGCATAAGAACTATGACTCAAAATGTCACATTACTTTTATACATTGTGATTCATATATTATGATCCTTTGCTATTGTGTGCTGGTACAATAGGACTGACGTGCCCTGGGGAATGTACATCATGCTGCAGCAATGGGAATGTTATGGCACCTCACTAACTGAAGTGTTTCATGGTGTTCTGTGTCTGAAACGGCTTTTTTTCTGAATGTACTAGATATAGACAAAAATGTTCACTTCCCAATAGCTGCTAAATACAGATGTGAGTGTTAAAGGCAGAAACTGGTCCCCAAGAGTAGTTTGGGACAACAGAAGACCAAAGTACGTTAATTTCTGGAAACAATTGCTGACCTCCCCTTCTCAGTGTGTAAAAGGCTGTGAACAGCTCTGGCTGAAAATTATTCTAGCTTTAAACACTCTTGGCTTTCCCCAGACGTAAGGGGGAGGAGGTTTTTAGGGTTTTGTTGTTTGTTTGTTTTTGGTTGTCTGTTTGTTCCTGGATTTGTCCCTTCCCTTCCCTTCCCTTCCCTTCCCTTCCCTTCCCTTCCCTTCCCTTCCCTTCCCTTCCCTTCCCTTCCCTTCCCTTCCCTTCCCTTCTTTTTTTTTTTTAATTAAATATATTTATACAAAAGTATCTTTCCAGAGTACTCAATCATCCATCTGGACAGCCAGCAATGGCTGTGATGCTGTGTAGGATTTACCTGTAACAGTCCTTAACTCATGCACAGCTATATCAGTTGTAACCTAACCTAAATACCCTCTCTCTATTACACAGAAAGAATAATAGTGGTTTGAGACAAACCAGGAATACATTAGTATGTCATTTTTACAGGTGTTTTTCCTTTGGTCTGTTCAAAAGGTCCCTGGTAGAGTACATCAGTGCACATACCTTTGTATCATTGTATGAAAAACTGCAATAACACACAGTATGGTAGGCTGTTCAAACAAAGGAAGAGACAAACTCAGTAGTTTTCATAATTATTTTGGTTAAACATAACAATCACACCTAGAAAGCCTGTCTAAAGCAATTATAATTTAGGATTTCCAGTGTCTGGAACCAAAAACTTCCTATTTAGCATTGTACTGGATGGAGATCCCCTAGGGTCATATCTCCATCTCAGCTTACAGGTGACAAAAGCCATAAAACATATTTTTAAAATGAAATTGTGAACTTGTGCTGATCACAGCACAAGCCCTTGCAGACTGTGCTGTGTATTGAATTTGGCCCTCCCATTACACAGCTGCTCATCTGTGAGACATGACCAGCATTGGATTAAGAGGCACTTACAGCTCAAGACTTCGGTACCTATGGTCAGGAATTGTTTGGAAATGTTATATTTTCATTTCATAGAGTAAATATTTTAATTCACAGTATGTGTTATCAGATGCAGGCAGTTTTTAACTTTATCTTAAAGGATGCTCATTTTATCATATTTTTATGTCATGACTTCATACTTCTTGCCCGAACTCTGACGTGAATGTACCTTCTGCAGATAAAAAAAGTACAAAGTGCTTTTGTGTGACACAGATTACTGGGAAAGTGCTGAAGCAGACCAAAGAGTGGTTTATTGAATTTAATTAGCAGCCTGGGACTTAGTGGTTCATTTTTGCTTTCTGAACCACTTTTAGTCACAGTTGGTCTGTCAATTACAGTGGGAATTTCAAGGGATGTAGTGTTCCCTGGGATGTTGGCTTCTGCTTTTGGCTGCCTCCAAGGGGAAGGAATGTCCAAGTTCAGGATGTGCACCACAAGGAGAGATATTTCTTAAAGTTTCAACTCTGCAAACTTGTATGACCATGCTAGCTGTAATTTGCAGAGAAGTTTCTCATTCCAAAAATCGAAGCTGTCTGGAGATACCAGAGCTTGGTGGGGCAGTTACTTAAAATTAGAAATGGCAAAGCTGGGATTTTTCCACATATAAATTAAATAATGAGTTAGGAACTGTGAGGCTGAAAATGCCCTGTCTCCTGGGAACTTACAAAGTGCAGGTGAAAAGTTTCACAATATCTAAACTAATACCCAGTGAAAAAGCTTTATGAAACAAATACCTGGTTGTCTGTGACCCTGCAGATATTTGTCAGCCCCACTGAAATTACAGCATCGTCTTGCATAAATAAGATAATGGGAAACAGGTAAGTAGAATACAGGGAAAAACATTAACTTCTTGGCAGATGGATTCATTAATTTGCTCGTCATTTGATTACAGCTGTCAGAACAGCTGTTGTTACTAAAAACTGTGGGCTGTTTTCCTGTTGTTGCCCAGGTGGGGCACGATCTGCAAGACCATAACTTGAGCAGAAGGATGGGATTGTCCTCATTTAGTGCAGCTCAGTCAGATGGTAAAGGACAAGAACAGAGCTCACTGTTAGAAGGTTTTCTGCTTCCGCTCTGTAACATTACTGATTCGCCCCCTGGTTTTACCAGTGGGAGTCATGATATTTTGATGACATTTCCTAGGAGCAGCTTCTCTTCTGAGATCACGAGATAAGAATAAGTATAAATTGTGCATTTAGTTGATCATGCCATTTGACTTTTAAAACAATCTTGGCTGGGTTGCATTGGGAAATGGATACTTTTCAGCTGCTCTTTCCTGAGCAGTGTTTTGTACCATTCTATTCCCCAAAATATTTAAGATATCAGCCCTAATTATGTTATGGCCACTGGCTTTCTGCCCCAGATAAAAGATGAGACTGACGCAGTTGTGTGGGTATCATTCTGGAGGGACTTTGCAGAAGCCAGGGCTGGAAATGGTTCAAGTATTTTCAGTTTGTAGCAACTGTGAGTAAATTTTGTTGGTAAAATCACATTCAGTGATTGGTTGTTATTGAAGGATTTGCATGTTTTACACTTAAATGTTGCTTTTGGCACTCACTTTCTGTTTGACCAAACTGAAACAGACCCAGGTGCCTAAAGACACTTTAGTGTCCAGTACTCATTTGTTTATGTCCAATGAAATCAGGAAGCATTAGTCTAAAATGCAGAACTTCAAAAGCTTTCTAGTTTGTTTTTTCACTTTTTTTTTAAAATGGACATGAGAACACATTGAGTGGTGTGATGTTGCATTGAAAGCATTAAGTGCTTGGAAACCATGATAATGTCTATATGCTTGTCCCACTCCTTTTGAATTTTGCCATTTGCCAACTGCATCTTTATTTATCAGTCACTATTATGTGCATCTCAATTTCCTTCTCACAGGCTAATATTAACATCCCAATGGGAGCATTTCGACCTGGTGCAGGCCACCCTCATAAAAGAAAAGAATTTACACCTGAAGAAGTGGAGGAGGTAAGCAAAAAAGGTTTTTTGATTTATTTTTTTTCCTGAGGATAATCCCTCCCATAAAATAGAAGAAAAAAGCCTTTAAAGTGACCTTACAGCTCTGCATACCTGTCTTAGGTACCACAGTTGAACACTGATATTCATGGGAATAAATGGCCACTTACTAACACTTCATGTATAAATAGTTCTGCTTTTGGTGCCAAAGC
The DNA here is from genome assembly GCF_001522545.3 of Parus major. Lineage (NCBI taxonomy): Eukaryota > Metazoa > Chordata > Aves > Passeriformes > Paridae > Parus > Parus major. The sequence goes on from NC_031768.1 coordinate 14,076,849, forward strand.
ACCTATAGGAATATAAATGTTTACGTGTGTAGCTCTGCTTCACCAGTGGGATGATATCTGCTGTCAGGAGAGAAAGCCAGGATTTCACCAGCAGTATTTGTCTAGATGGGAGCTGATGAGATACCACAGGAAAAGTTATAGCAAGGCTTTGGAAGACTTTGCTGCTACCTGTCACCCTGTGGTGTGATTTATTGTTACAGCTTAAGAGTGTTTGAACAGGTTTTCAAACACAACACTTTTTGGAAGGTTTATCAACAAGAAGAAATTGAATATGAAGACATTTCTAAATTAAACAGAAATTCCAAACCCATTTACCTACCCAGGGGTGAAAATACTCCATTTTAGACTGAATTCTGTGTTTTCATGCTTGTCTTTTACAGGAAGTGTTTAACACTGAATCTTGAATATAAAATCCAATTTATACCTTAACTAATATTGATCTCAAAGGTTATTTCTGAATTATATTAAAACAAATTATTTACCATTAACTTCAATAATAAATGAGACCCTAACACCAGCAGTGCAAGAAAAGGTAGTGGTAGATATTCAAGCAAGATAAAAAAAGATGGGTGCTTGTTTCCTGGCCAATTTACTTAGTTTAGATTCATAATCCCCTCATGAGAACTCATCCTGCTGGGCCAGAGCTCCCACTGCTCCTCACAGCCAAGGGCAGGAAAGGCTGTGTATGAGCCAATTCTTCCTTTTCTGTCTCAGGTTATTTTTTTTTTTTCTGAATTTTGGCATATTTTGGTATAAACAGTGCTCTGTTTACAGAGAACTTTCCTGAAGTAATCAAATCTAGGCTGACTTGGCTCTTAAGAAGATTTAAAAAATAGACATACAAAATGACCTTGAACGTACATTGTGGCTTTCTCCCTTGGAATTAAATCAAAGCATATTCTCTCTGGAGTAATTAAACTGGTGAAGGAGTGCATGTTATTAAGCAGAAATTAATATAGCATGTGTGAATTCTAGTAGTGTTTAAGAAATAAAATAAATGACTGGTGCTGATAATTACATTGGTTTGGGTAATTGAATGTTGCTTTGTTTCTCAGCTACATGAATACTCTATATGAAACAGACATTATGGAAGTTCTTGGCACAGGTTTTATGGTCAATATTCAAACAACCAATGTGATTAAACACTACAGAAACAGATCTTGTTATAGGAATAGAATAAAAATGCTACCAGGGAACTTTTCATTTCAATTTTCTCATCTTGTTAAGTTTTGCCATACAGCTCATGATTTTTCAGAGCAGTTTTAGATGAATACAACTTTTGTTAACAGTGCATAATCACTGCTAACAGTACATTTTCCACTGTATTTTTAAGCCTTGATGAGGAGATGAGGGGAATATGGATCTTACTCAAAGGGGTGGTGGGGTCAGATAGGAATGTATATTTTTGAAGGTCAGTGGAGCAGACATGTTAACATGAAAAGAAATGGAGGGCAGGAATTACAGGAAAGAACTCTTCTTCAGTCAGAGCATTCCCATGCTTGTATTTTTTAACCCTTATTGTATATCTAAGTCGCTCTACAAGCTTCCTTCCATAAAACTGAAGGCCATAGCCTAATCTGAGCTGTGTGTTGCACGTGGAGTGGGTGATACAGGGAGCAGTGAGGTCATAAATAGCAAACACCTGAGGCTGGAAGAGAAAACTGACAGCCATTTACTGAGCACAGTCTCCAGAATGTGGGCAAAGCTTGCACCACTTATTCTACAAGAGGAATGGTATTGCACATGACTTGAAATGTTATTTTTTACACAGTTTCTGCTATGTACTAAGAAATACTACAGGGTTCAGGGAGTGCTTGTTTCCCCTGATTATTCAGATTAGCTAGGAAAACTGTCAAAGGAAACAATACAAGCTCATGGCATCTTTGACTACTGATACAATTTTATGCATCCTTCCAAACAGCTTCTGTATCAATTTACTTATTCTCTTGCTATGCTTTACTACTGTTTCAGGATGTTAGATCATTAAACCAGGTATCAGGCAGTACATACAGTACCTGGTGCTGAATTACTGGCTTGGATTTGAAATGATCCTGCAAAAACAATAGTAAAATACTATTATTATTATTATCTCATATTAATATTGTATTGGCTAAAATGTGAGAGTAGATAATACAAGTCTACTGAGCCAATATATATAGTCCTCACTTCTGGTTTTTTATATCTGGTGATCTTAAGAAAGTCCTTAAAGATTAGATAGGAAGACAATGCCAGAAATTGTCAGTTCTCTGTCAATACCTTGTTTGTTTGCTACTTGACACTGCAAAGTCTTCTTCCTGATTAGCATATAGTCCATTAGTCAACAGAGAAAAACTGAGGAGTTTACTGGCCAATAATATTTGACAAGTAATGTTGGAATTTTAAAAACTAAGTTAAATATTAAGAATGGACTGTTGACAGTTAATACACCTTTTCAAAAAGGGTGACTAATAAATCTAAATAATGATTGAACTCTAAAAAGCCCATCACAGGAAGACTTTCACAGAGTAATCTAAAATGAAAAAATAATTTCATCATGAAGTTATTTGTAGTAAACTATGAATTAATCTGTAAATGTACTTGATTCCTCCTGTATGCCAGCTTTATAAAATACACAGCAGGCTGGAACAACAGTAAACTCGTGTCTGGAAATCTACTCCTTCAAAACATTACCCAGTCTAGAGTAGAAATGGTCTAAAATACCTGCTCTACTCACCTAGAAACAATAGTACAGCTGAGGAGGTACCAAGGACTGAAATACTGTGATCCATTGGGAAATGAGCTGAGTTGCTCACTGTTGTGTAATTGCTGTGATTTAACTGGCACTTTTACAGTGTCAGCAAAATAGCCAAGCAGCACTACCCTGATTCAAACATAAAACAACAAAAACCCTTCTGGTCTTGTAACTGAGGTTATGGAAAGCTAAATTTCAACTCATGGTGATCTTGCATGGAGCCTTTGGAGTCTGTAACCTACTCTCATAGCTCTTATCCAGAGCTGCAGAAGTGCATGATGATGTTCTTCTCCAAGTGTCTGGCAACTGTGAAACTCTGAAAGGAATTAGATAATAAATGAATAATTGTAAACATTATAAAAAGAAAAATTCTACTTTTTTGTCATCTTAAATATGAATTACTTGGAGTTGCTTTTGATTCTCCAGTCAGTTATTTTCTACTAATTGCCTGGCACTGTAAATTCTTACCCATCTAATCCTCATTCCTCTACACTGAGCATTTTCTATTTTTTTTAGAATGTTTTTAGACATTTTAGACAACAACCTACAAAATAACCTATCTCTTCATGCTTCTACCCCATTTTCCAATGCCTTTAGTATAAAAACATAATTTCATGTTTTTCAAATAACTGATCTATGCTCATGGGCAAGAGATTGTTATTGCAGCAGGAAGGTCACTGGTGTCCTTTCATGCAGAATGTTCCTGCTTCAACAGAGGAGGAGAAAGAGAAGAAGTTGTTCCCAGGAGCTAAGAAACTTCCAGGTCCTGCTGTCAACTTGTCAGAGATTCAGAACATAAAGAGTGAGCTGAAATATGTCCCCAAAGCTGAACAGTAGCTGGAGGAAGCAGGTGAGTAAAAGACAGGTTCTCTGCATGGCTCTAGGAGAAGCAGGCTGATCCAGAAACCTCTTTAAGTAAAAAGATGGCTCTCAATTGCTTCAGTGGACCTGGAGTTGCACCCCATCATTCAAAGAAAATATATTAGAAGTCATAATTGTAAATTTTTATTTCAAATATAGAACATGTTGGAGACTATATCCAATGATATATGGCACCCATCAACCAGCCTGAAGTAGTCTGTTCAGCATATTAAGAATTCAGTGTATTTGGAATATTGAAGCCACCTTAAAAATAACATGTTGCCTCATAAGCACAAGTTCCTGTTTTGTAAAATATAGAACTTGTATTTTTATAATCTAACTACAAGTGAATGTTTTACAATGCAAATAAATTTATTGCAGTGATGGACAAGTAGGTCAGTATTTTTAAAAAGCTCCTTTGGAACATAAACTGTTTGATATTAATTTATTTATGTAATTCAAAGTTGACACGCTAGTGGTTCCATGTATTTGATCACTCAAACACACTTAGTGCTATTTGTGGCACTCAAGGACTTGCTGTAGTCCAGCACAGGAAGGACATGGACGTGTTGGAGTGGACCCAGAGGAGGGTCACAAAGGTGAAGAGAGGGCAGGAGCATCTGTGAAAGACAGTCTGAGAGAGTGAGGATGTTCTTCCTGGAACCCAGTACTTAACAGGACTTATAGAAAAAGATGGGGACAGAATTTCTAGTAGGTCTTGTTGTCATAGGATAATGAGTATTGGTGTTAAACTTGAGGATGTTAGATTCAGACTAGATACAAGGAAGAAGTTTTTTACAATGAGGGTGGTGAAACACTGAACCAGGTTGCCCAAAGAGATGGTAAATACCCCATCCCTGTAAGCATTGAAGGTCAGGCTGGAGGAGGGTCTGAGCAATCTGGTCTAGTAGAAAACCACTCTGCTTGTTGCAGAGGGGTTGGACTAGATGACCTTTAAAGATCCCTTCCAGCCCAAACCACTCTATGATTCTATGATCATTTTATTTGAAAGGAAATATTTAGCACTTCAGTGACAACATCAGAATAATTTATATTTGATTTCAATCAAGACCCATAAACCTCTTTCATTCTAGATTCTGGACCTTATAGAAATTAATGATAATTTCTGTCCATTAAATTATCCTCTGATTTCCTTTGAAAAGCCTGAGTCATTAAAGATGCATCAGGCAATTTGAATGAAAACTCAGATGTACAGAGAAGTTTTAATACAAAAAAAACCCACCCTGGCTACAGTAAGAAAAAGATAGTCATGTCACATAATATTCACCTGAATTGTTAGTTGTGGATACTGATTGATAAATCCTTTTTATCCTGAAGAGAGGCAGAGAAGTTGAGCAGGAGAAAAACATCTGGAATTTACTGCACAGACACATAAATTGAAGAGCAGAGGAAAACAGAAACCAATGCAAAGGGGTTCTGGGAATGCAGAAGTGCTAAGAACCAGGAATCTTAAAAGAAATGGTGTATAATTTGAGTGAATTACCCCAGTGTACACTGCATCATTAACTTATTTTTTATGTACAGCATAAATGCGCCATTTGGAAGGAAAGAGTGTTAAGTCTTTTCTTGCTTTTACCCTGCTGTGTCATAATGGTCCTGATATTTTAAAGATGCAACGGAGTCTTTCTCTTCAGGAAACTTGGTGGAAAAAATAATATTTTGTAAATGCAACATTTTAGTCATTTCACTAAAGCACTGCCCAGAGAAATATGAATTTTTAATGTGAGGCTTTAAAGAGGTTTTCTCCTGTAAGAGATATTTCAATGTAAATTTAGCTCCATATTTATTCTCAAATGATTTCTATTTTTAACATTTAAAAGTTTTTTTAGTAATTACCTTACTGAGAATCTGACAGAAACATCTAAGGCATGCTCAGATGTTCACTCTAAAGTTTTCTACAGAAGGGTCAGCAAAGTAAAGGGCATCTTGAAAGCAGTGATGTTATTATGAAGTAATTTTGCCTCTGTCCTTCTTTTGATGTATTGCTTATCAGGTTCTGACAGTGATACCGATTTCTAGATTTTGGGTAGTACAGTCACAAGTCATATTTGAAAACTTAGTTTCTACAGGAGTTGTAGGTACAGTACTCACTGGAGCCTGTGAGTTTGGATGTTGATGAACTAAGCAGAACTAAGCATGTGCATGAATTCCACGTCAAATTGAGTTGTAACTTAATCACACGCCACATCCAGTAGCCTTGAATGATACTAAATGTCCTATAAGAGGACATTCATCAGATCCAGTGTTTAAGTCGTGGTCTGCAACCTTGTATAAAATGTGATATTGTCAGAGAGCTGTTTTATGACTGATCATGCAAATCCAGAGAAGATTATCTCAGTCTGCAAGAAGTTCACACTCACATCTGCCTGATACTTAGCTCCATCTACGAGAAGGGGTTAGAGATCATCCTTTGGATGTGATGATCTCAAAAGAATGGTGAACTGACTGGTCAATAGAATATGCCTGTGCAGAGTGTGTACTGATAGAAGAGGGTGTTTGGTTTTCACAGTTTGGAGATTAATTCTCTCTTACATCAGTACTATCATCTTCTCAGATATTTGCTACTGAGGGATTTCCCTTTGATATTACTTTTTTTCTTTCTTGTGGTACTCATTAGGAAACACCTACTTGAAACAGTTAGAATAGGTCTGAATACTCTGGATAATTTCCATTATTTTGTGATCCCATAATATGATACAATAAAAAATATCAAAAGTACACTTTAACATGTCACAAATATAAAAGCTTTTACAACCACAGCAGTTATTTCCAACTTTACCTCCTGTATTGTCATATTTCATGGTTAGTTTCAGTAAATTGCAAGCTAACATGATTAATTTTGTTTTAATTTTGATCCATGTTTTCTTGCTCAGTTTAGCTTGCAAACCCAGCAGCAAAAATAAGAAACCTGCAAAGCAGTAGGTTGGTTCATTATTTGCAAACCCATTCCTACATAATTTGCACTTTAGAGTAACTTCTGCTAGATATCTTTGGTCTTGCTCTTCACCAAATTAGGAAACATGAATAGACTTGCTAAGATCATAGTTGTGAGTATAACAGTTTGTGGGAGGAATGTAATTAGGGAGGTGTCATGAAGCTGGATCCACTGAAGGTCATCAAGTGCTCCTCAGTTAAGATATTCCTGTAGTCATCCCTTATGGGGATCTGGTCTATCATCTATAATTAGCTAATTAGCATACCCTACTTTGTAATAAAGATTTTTTTTCTTCCACACCTGTAGATGATGTGTTAGATGTAGCTAGTTTTAATATACAATGTGAGTTATGATTCATTCCCCTTTTCTCCATCTACAATATTTTTTTCTGCTCCCTTCACACCTGGACATTTCTACATTCACAGCAATGAAGCATATGCAAAATAAAATAGTAGCAAAATATCATACACTAAAAACATATTCCCTATTGAATAAGTAATGGTAGAAAGCATTTAGTTTGTGACAAATGGACCCTGCTGTGGCTGAGATTTATTGCCAACTGTTGTGATATCTCATGTGCTAATTAGTATGGTGGTTGTACTTGGCCTGAGCACAAACTGGCATTTCACCTGGGAATATTGATAATGGCAGCCAGTTACTTATGCAAATCATGTTTATTCTTCATTCTGTATCCCTTCAACTTTTGTGTCCTGAGGTGTGGAGGGCTGTGTAACAAATCTTTTTATGGTGAAGGGCCACGGAGTCTATGGACATTGGTTTCAGAGGACCTAAACCTTCAGTTAAAGTGGTCTAGCCCTTTCCTCTTGATGAAGACTTAGTGGAAGAACTTCTCAAAAGGCAAAAAGAGAAATTTACTGTCTTGAAGTTACAAAAGAGTCTGTCATGGACATAAGGGCAGCACTGCCAGTACTGTGTTCTGGTTGTGTTTGGAGAATGGAATTGTCAGGGTCCCCATCACAATGTTGATGATATGGTTTCTCACCATCTGATGCAGTACTTGCCCATAAATTGTTGTGTTTACCTGTAGCTCTACGGGGGAGGGTGGTTTGATTGCAGAAGATTGTTCTGTTGTCAAGTTACAGAAGCAAAGGAACTGCGTTTTGAAGGCTGAAGAACTAGAAAAAGCTTTCTAGGGCAGCTTAGCCTTTGCATTATGCAGAGAATACTGCCCCACATAAAATGAGAAATCTTTATCAGCAGAGCAGCCTCTGAGATTGGCATCACTTGGAGAAGAAGAGAAAAAACTCTAACCGAGGTCCCTCAGGGAATAAAGGTCTTATATCCATACACACAAGATGTTCCTTGGTGTTGCTATTAATTATTTACACAAAAAAATTGTTGATTAGCCTAGGGTAAAAATGCACATTATAACTTTGCCCACTAAAGATTTAATTACAGTTTCCTGTTATATATTGCTCTTAAGCTGCCCCTCAGTTAACAGCAGCCATTTACCTCTCCTGGTGTCCCTGCTCTGACACACAGTTTAGTGTTTGCATCTTATTCCTGTGCTCACATGGATCAGAGGGGTACAGTTAAACTGCAGTACAGTTACAAGCAAGGTTATTGCTTTTTTCTCCAGAAACAAAACAGTGCTTTGCTAGTAGAGGAACTCTGACATGCTGTGAGCCCTTGAAAGAGCACTGCAGTTTTAGGAAAATGTGTTCATATGACTGAGTCCCAGCAGCCAAAGCTTGTGCGAGAGAAGGGAATCCTGCATCCAGAGGATGCCAAGGTAGGTCAGGAAATAAAATCTCCTGGAGTGGGAACTATGGGGTGAAGAAGAAGGATGTGCATGAAGAATTTGTTCAGGACCCTCCTGCCAAAGTCAGAGGGATCATGGGGGGAATCTCCTCTGTGTGCATAAATCCCTAAAGGCAGGGTGCAAAGAGGACAGAGCCAGGCTCTTCTTGGTGGTGCCAGTGACTGGACATCCTCCAACATACTCACTGTGTGGCCTCTGTTAATTTCAAAGTGCTTCTTGTCTTCTTCTATCTATGGTTTCCTATCATCCTGCTGTTTTGGATTCAGAACTTTCAGGCCAGCAGCACTCAAGGATTTCATGGCCAGCCATCAATTTTTGTCAGGTCCCTTCTTCTTGTAAAATTGTCCTAAGAAACTAGGTAGTTGAAGGCTTGTAGGATTTTTAATAGCATATTTAAAGTTCCAGGTTTTTTGAGTCTACTTAAGATGTGCTTTCAGACTTTAAAACAGAAGAGCTGGAAGTTTCTTTTCAAAGAGAAAAATGGAATGTCCAGGACACCATTTAGTATCAGAGTAACCTTTGTAATATGTTACTCCTCAAGCAAAAAAAAAGTTATTCAAGTTTTTGTTTCCTAGAGTTTCTGTGATCAGAAAAAATTTAGTTGTCATGGTTTAACCCCAGCCAGCCACCAGGTACCACATGGGCACAACACTCACTCCCCCACCAGTGTTGGGAAGATAATTGCAAAGGTAAAAGTGAGAAAATGCATGGGTTGAGATAAAAACAGTTTAATAGGTAAAGCAAAAGTCATGCAGGCAAGCAGAGGAAAACAAGGAATTAATTCACTGCTTCCCAAGGGCAGGCAGGAGTTCAGTCTTCTCCAGGAGAGCAGGGCCTCATGGCACATATCAGTGACTAGTGAAGACAAACACCACCACTCCAAACATCTCCTCTTCCTCCTTCTTCCCCCTGCTATAGGCAGATCATGATGCCATACAGTCTGGAATATCCCTTTGGACAATTGGGGTCACCTGTCCCAGCTGTGTCTCCTCCCAACCTTCCACACACTCCCAGGCCCTCACCAGCTCGGCTGTGGGAAAAGCAGAAAAACCCTTGGCTCTCTGTAAGCCCTGCTCAGCAATAACAAAAACATCTCTGTATTATCAGCCCTGTGTTAGCATAAATCCAAAATTTAGCCCCATACCAGCCACTGTGAAGAAAATTAACTCCACCACAGCAAACCAGCACAATTTTCTCTAGTGAAGCCTGCAGCCGTCCATCCTGAGTTGAGTCTCTACCCCAACACGGTGCTGTGGTAAGCCCCAGAACATCAGTCCTCTGCAAGTCAAGGAGAGATTTCCTTCCCATTCTCTTGCTGAATTGTGGAAGAGAGAGGGGAGAACAGACGAGTTTGCTTTCTAGAGGCCTAAGAAAGCTTGAAGGCATGTGCAAGGAGGTTAATTTTGCCAAGTAAAGAACAGGACATATTCTTATAAAGCACATATGCTTCTACATAAACTAGTTAGGAAAAGATTATGCTTTGTGATTTTGAAAACTGACTAATAACTTCAAAACAAACACTGAAGAATCAGAAAACATTTTGCTTCAAAGCAAACTACAAGAACAGATGCTTGTATTTTTTCAGAACAAAAAATATGAAAAAAAGTCTTTTATTTCCAAACTGTATATTCAAGCAGAGCTTTTTTTTAAAAATCATTATTACTGGAAGAGACAAGCACAAAGTAAAAACTTGAAGAAGTCTCTCCTAATTTTTAGAAGATGAGCATGTTACTTGCTGCTCTATCTACACCATACACAAGAGAGTATGCAGACATGTGGAGATGAACAGGCCTCTACACACAGACAGGAGAAATGTCTTCATTGAGCCTCTCCCTTTGAAACACTAATGCCCTTAAAGTAATAAAGTACTTCCAATGCTAGCAATGGGGACTCACAAATCTCTGCTCTGTTCTCAAGTGAGAAGCATTTCTGGAAGAAAGGTCCAAGAGTTTTGCTTGAAAGCTGAAAACTTTCATAGGTCACTGCTATTTAATAACTGCTTCCCTGAGGTCATTCTGTTGATTACTTAGTCCTGAACATCTGTTAGTCTCTTTTATGAAATAACCCCTCTCTTTTCATTGGTGCTGTCCATGACAGATATTCATAAAAAATAAACTTTACACTCAGCTGCCTGGGTGAGATGCAGTTTCTGGGGTGACATCCCTCAAAAGAAGCTCAGAAAGGCAGGAGGCCTCCTGAAGATACCAGATGTTGAGGGATCAGTGAAGTGTGAAGAGCAAATACAGCCAGCAGACTTCTTCTTGCTTATCTCTGCTAGATGTGTTAAGAGTTAGCCCATGAACTACAGCATCTAACAAAAGGTACCACTGGAATGTACTCCTCTTGGAAATCTCAGAACAGGATATCAGGAATCCCTGAAACTTCAGTTATTTGCTGTGTGAACAGGTCCAAGTTCAGAGAACTTGGAGAACAAGGAGAAGGTCCTGTGACTTGAAAGACACCTATCCCAAGTCATATGTGTATAAATCCATGCAGAACTAGCTGTAAGCAGGGAACTGTGGGCATTAGAAACTGGAGAGCAGGAACAAGATCATACTGATCACTGTTAGGGAGGTATGAGCGAGATGAGAGCAATGTTGTTCCTGGGAACTGTCCTGCCAGCATTAGGTATGCCTGGAGCAATCAGACACTGTAATGACAGAAATCACCAGAAACACAAAATAATAAGCAATTCCAGACATTCCCACCTTATACAGCTCAAAATGTGTTCAGCACAAGGTTTTCAAGTGCTACATCAGAGTGAAAAGGCTAACTGCTTTGGAATACGTGAAGTGTTACTTCCCACGTTAGTAACAGCTCAGATAGTTTTATCAAATCTACATAAATTGTAGCCAATTAAGCTGACAGTATGATCTGAAATATCTCAGCTCTGATGTGATAATCAAATGAATTTTCTTCTAAATTTAGTGCCTCATCATTTTGTTTTATAGTTTTTATTCATTTCATTTGATAGAAGACTACCTAATTATGTTCCCACAGCCTTGTGCTTAAAAACCACATAAATTACTGCATTACTGCACTTTGTCATCTCTTGCAGAACTGACTTGATGTGGCATGAGCCTTGTGACCACTGTCCAGGAGCAGGCCAGCTACAAGTGTCCCAAGCCCTGCTTTGTACTCAGGACTACGCCTGCTTCAGCCACCAAATTGCTCCTGGTGTGCCTTCTGTTGAAAAATGTACCTCTTTAAGTGCCGAGGCTATGTCTGTTTCACACTTGTTTGCAAATTTCTTCAGAGAATAACATTTTGTAGTGTTTGAGCTCACTGTGTGTAGGTAGAACATTGTATGTAGGTAGAGCTCACCATGACACTGATCCCAAGATCCATTGCCCCACCAGCAACGCTATTTGAGGAATTACTAGGCTTCCAATGTTGTTGGGTTTTGCTGACCCTATCTGCTGCTGTTTTAACCTCCTAATTCCCTTTTGATTTGACAAAGGAGTCTCAAATACACTGTATTTCCATGTGAACAAAGGACACAGCATAAATGAGCATTTTCCTTTGAAATATCTATTAGTTTTACTCTTAGTGTTGGTCAAATTTATTTTTTAAATTTGATTTGCTGCAAGTTGTAGCTAGCTAAGGGGAGACTCAGCTGAACTAACCTTTACTTCATCTTGGGAACAAGTCTAATGCCTGTTTTTCCTCCTGCCATTTACTGGTTATAACAGTAGGGCTGTATTTGTTTCTGACTGCAATTGGCTGAGGTTCATATACAGACATGGGTTCCATAAAAGCAGAATAAAACTCTCAGTGTTGGTGTTCAGAACTTACTCCCCCACCTTGGTAAAGCTGATGTAGCATTGCTTTTAATTTAATAATTCAGTTATTCAATGGATAAAAGAAATAAATGGAGTCCTCCAGCTTTTAGCTCTCCCGGGTCTTTGTTCTCATTTATTGCCTTGGAGCGCGCCTTGTCTTGAAATTGCTGTTACTCCTACATGAATTTGCAGAGCCTTTCAGGGCACAGAAAAGCAATCTTGGAGCAAATAATGGTTGTGGCCGTGGATGCACTTAGGGAAGGAGGGCGCTGGCCGTGCTTGCCCTGCTTCCCAGCAAATGAACCCGGAGGAGCGAGGCCGTGTCCGCAGCCCCGGCAGCAGAAATGCTGCTGTGCACCAGGGGAGAGCAGGGCTGCTGAAATTGCTTTTACTGAGGAAACATCAAAGGACAAAAAGCTTCCCCCAAAGCCAAGCTGCTCGTGTTCTGAGGGAAGGATGATGACAATAACTGGATATTGCTGTTTCAAAGCTTTGAAACGTGCTGCCTTTATACAGAGGATGAAACCAACATAAAAGTATGTACTGAAATGGAAGAAAATGTATATCTAAAGACTTGAAACAAAATATTTGAGCTAAAATAGGCAGAATACAGGGAAAATTCAGTTTTTCTGTGTTTACAAATCACATTGCTCTTGAGTGCAGTATCCTTCCCAAAGATTGTTAAAGATGGGATAGAGTATGTCCTCTGCTAAAATTCATGAAGGACCTCAGACCTCTATTAAATACTTAATGAAGGATCTCAAACCTTTTAATTTTGAATTTCTCAATTTCCTTGACTTTGTGGTTTTGTCTGAAAATATTTGAATTGATCTGTCTCTTCAGGCTTTGAATAGAAGCTTTTATTTTTGAAAAATATGTAATATTTCTGTCTTTTAGTTCTCAAGAAAAGAAGAGCTCTCTCTGTGAAGACAAGGCATATTTTCAGTTTTTCAGTTCATTTTGCTGAAAGTAAAGTGAGTCTGGATGGGTATATCACACATGTACCCTTTTTAAAGTTTAAGCCCTTGATTAAAAAGATAATGAATAATGTAGTACTGCATCTCTTTCTGCTTTCTATATGCTTCTGGGATTTTTATTCTGGAACAGAATTGATATGCTATCATACATGTGAGTAATTACTCTGGGGCAAATTAATTCTGCAGCTAAGTTTTGTCTGTCTCCAGTTACTACAGTTGAACACATCGGTAGACAACACTCAAGCCACTACTGAGCTCATGGATGCTTCAAAGTCTGTCACAAACCATGTTTGTGTTCTGCCTTATATGTGCAGAGAACAAGAACCTGGCCAAACCTGGCCACAGAACACCACTCTGTTGACAAGGAGTAGCTTTCTGGGCCATGCCCAAGTGTGAAGTTATCTGCAGTTTGGTTGACTTTATAAAAACCTGAGCATGATGAGCAGTCAGCTCCAACTTTTTCAATGCCTTGCTTAAATAGACACCATAGTGAGGAGTGGAGGCTGGCTCAGAGAAGCTTGTGCTGACCTGGGTTAAAAGCCTCATTTTTGAGCTAAAGATAGACCATCCTTCAGCAAAGTTGAGTCCTTGGGGCTCCATCTGCAGTGAGATTTTTGGCATCTTAGCCATTTTTGTCAAAGCAAACCCATAGTATGAAAATCATGTGCAATGGCACTGGAGCACCTTGAACCAATGGAGCATTCCTTCACATCCTCAGCAGTGTCTGGAATGTTGTTAACAGCACATGGACCAGATCCATGCTGGGCAAAATGATGCTGCAGCTCCAGATAGCCCCCAAGGATGGCAGAACAGCACATTGCACTGCTGTGTTCTGAGCTGTCTCAGAGGGACACTTCATCTCTGTGTCTCCCAGTGCTCCCTTTGCCACGGAGGTGATCCTCTGCATGACTTACAGAGGGAACAGCTGCCTGAACTCCAGCTTCTGTAAGCACTTACTGGCTCGCTGGCTTCATCACTATAAAGGGGAGCTGAAGTGCCTCAGAGGCTGAGGGCAGGCAGGCAGGAGTGGAGGACAGTTGGCCCACACGATGGCACTGCCTTTGCCTCAATTGCTGTACCCCAAGGGACGGATGAAGGCCAACATTGTCCTCCCCTGCCAGGGTGCTCTAGCATTGCTAGATGGATGGATTGCAGGGATAAGTCCTGATTCCTCCCAACAGGAAATTGGCTGTAAAGAGATGTACAAGGTTGCAGAGACAGGAAAATGGAGGTAGAGAGTCCTGTCTCACCCACAGTCCTCTGTGCCTCTGATCACACGGGTCCCTTCTGAATTTCTGCCCCGCAGAAACCCACATTTCTGCCATCTCGAGAAGGTGGTTTTGCATGTGCTGTTACAAATCCTTGAGACACTTCTGCAAGCAGCATGGTGAAGCTTGTGTGGAAAGCTGTTTAGATATAGCTAACAGGAAAAAAAATGAAAACAATCAGATTTTTTCCCCTGGGGCTTCAGCAATGTCTTCAGTCAAGGCAGGAGACATTTCCCATCACCATGAATAAACAGTGTGAACTGTTTCCTCCAGATATACTCCAGCTTTTTTAAAAGCAAGTAGAAAAATTTGCAAACATGCAAGAGAAGGGATGTGCTGGTGGCCCCTCCCTTCTGCCTTGGCTCAGTGATTATCACACATACACAGCCAGGAAGCATGAATAAACCAGGTCAGGTCCTTGTTTGCCTCAAAAGGATTAAAACCCACAATTCTTGCTTCCCTGGAGTCTGCAGACTACCTTGGCAAGGGAACCCTTTCTAGACTTCAAGCTAAAGCTCAGCTTCTATGCAGAAATGAATTAAAATTAATCTGTAGACAAGTCAGTCTGATGGCAGCTTATCAATGTGGAGCTCAACTGGCAGTAAGGAAACTTGCTTCCATGTGCCTTAGCCTGTGGATTGCTGTGTACCTTGTCTAAAGGCTAATTCATGTAGCAACAGTCTCCTCAAGCTGTGATTTGAAAGAAACCAGGGTGGCTGCTGCTGTGTTCTTGTAGTCTGGTGCAGGTGCTGAGGAGGACAATCTCAGTGGAAACCCACCAAGCTTCTGGGTGCTGCTCAGGTTTACACGTCCCCCTGGTACTCAGATGAGCAGGGTTATTTATATTCAGGTCACTTTAGATGGGCATAAGCACAGCTTGAGGTTATGGTGTAGCTGGCTCATGGTTTTCAGAACCACAGTTTTGGATTTAAGTACCTGCATCCCATTTGCAACTGAGGCATCCCAAATTGTTGTGACTGTCCTCCAGTGGTAAGGAGCTCAACCCCAAGGTTACTCTGTGGGAACTGCATTCATAAATCGCTTAAGTGCATCTCAAAATCACACTCCAAATTTGAATCTTCAAATTGCATATTGCTGACTGCTAAGAGTGAATGGGGCTCTGTTTCTCTGCAGTCAGATCCAGCAGCTGTGCTGGTTCAGCTGTGTGAGTGCTCCAGCAGGAGCTACTGCACACATTCTGAGAGAAGCCTTTCAACTGAGATGAGCAAAGGAAGTCTTTCCCACAGAAACTGTAGATCATGCCCATGCAAATTCAAAACCAAAATATAATTGGTCTCTGGTGCCTGTTTTTTAATAGCAGGTGATTCCTCTCAGCTTTTCCTTCTGTTTCTCTGTGGAAACATATTTTTTTTCCTTTTCAATTTGTTTAGTCAAAAAACAATTTTCTGTTTTGAAACATGGTGCCCTGAGAAAGCTTAGTTTTCCCATATGTCTTCCAGTCAATCCAAATAACTCATTTCTAAATGCTCACCTGTCACAGATTGTAAATCAAGTATTAACAGGACAGGCAACATGTTGTAACACTTTCATTTACATTTTGAAGAAACCTGTCTATTCCTTGGCAAAAGATGGGTTTACATTTGAAACGCTAATAAATGACAAAATCTTATAAACACAACATATATGTGTGTGTATATATATATGTATGTATGTATGTACTGGTTACTGATGTGAAAAAAACATGTACTGTAGATTTAAGTATCAAATATAAAGCTACTTTTCCACAGACAAACTGGCCCAGTACCTGCAGTAGCTTTGAAGAAGTGAGATAATGTGAAGAATTGAGCAGATCCTGCATGGAGCAGATGTCAGATACACGGTTTTCTAATGCAGTCAGTAACATGTCAAGTTAAATTAACAGCCTGTATATGATGTCTTGGCTTCATGCTTTTCCATCTCTGAGGAGATCCTCTGGGTTAGGTGCAAGACGGCTGTCAAATTTCCAGAGCTGATTAAGAACTCTCACTTTGCCGTGGCAAAGGAGCCATAAAACCTAGGATGAGATTTAAATATGCAGAAGAGGCTGCCGAGAATGTGGGTTATGGAAAAACTATGCTGGGGTTTGAGTTGGCAATCATTTTCTTACCACCCTTTCCTTTTCCTCCCATTTGCTTTATTTTTCAATATATTTTGCTTCATACAAAGTGCTAAGAATTTCAGGAAAAGTATTTGCAAAATGCACAGAGACCACTAAGTCTCGATTTAAATGTATAGAAAATAAAACCACAGTCATCTTCTGTCTCATCTCCCTCATACTTGCAGGGATGTGACCATTGTCTCAGGCCCTCTCCTTTTATTGCACGTGCCAGAGTTATATTGAAAGAAAACAGGTGGATGATTAGTACCACGATTAATCACAGTTCAGTTGTGCTGTGATATTATCTGTAGGCATATCAGATGTACACTATATTTATATGGAGCAACACTCATACATTATGAATTCTGTGAGAGGAAGCCATATGACCAGGAGAAAGTAGCATTTTTAGAAACTGTAACTAGCACAGAGAGTCAAATGTGGGTTATTTGCAGTACAGACTGGGCAGAAGAGACAGAACTCATGATGAATAAATTGGATATTGCTGCCCAAATAGAGATAGCTGAGATTTCTATTTTCTTTCTTGGAGAGGAGCCTCTTCTCAGTGTCTTCAGGATTACAGATCTTGCTGCTAATGCACTGAGAACAGAGAAATCAGAGAGAGCTTAGGGATAGGGATTGCTTCAGGTTTGGCAGCACTTGGCTGTCCCCAGCCCCAACACCCCCGTGCTGCCCATCACTGTTCCTGCAGTGGAGCTGTACTGAGGAGCCACCTGGCTCCACAGCAGCCTCACAGTTGAGAAGTAACCTCCCCTGCCTTCAGAGCCCAGCAAGGACCACTAAATGTCACTTCAGCTGACTGGGATCTCTGGGTACATCTCTTTCAGTGGGAGAGCAACACACAACAGTGTGTATTGCTCTCACAGAGCTTCAAACTGTCCAGGTGCCCATGATATCCCTGAAAAGTCCTGGAAGAGCCAAAGTTACAGCAGAGGCTCCTTTCAGGTTCCTTTCCTGAGGCTTCCAAATAAACACAGATCCTGGCAAAGCCCTTACCAGTGTTCAGGTCTAGGATGTTTTTGAAGTGAATTGTCTTTGTAACTTTAATTGCAGTTTAGTTTTAAAGTGAGGAGCACATCAGGCAGCAGCAGGGGAGCATCTGCAGGATGATCCCTCCTCCCCAGGGTGGCAGGTCAAGGGGCAGCAGCTCAAAAAGGCCTGTATAGGTTACACTGCTGCATTCTTTTCCTTTTACTCCAATAGCAGAAGCAGGTAGGTTGTGCTACTGACATTCTGTGTTTCCCTGGCTACCACAGAAATGTGGCTGTTTTACTTTCCCCAGCCTCTTCTCAATAGCAATGTAAAGGAACAGTGTGTCCTTCAGCTGCTTCAGCAATCTGAAGTGCTAAAAATGCAAAAGATTCTTTTCTGACAGTCTTTTGTCTTCTTGTGCTTCTGGGTTTGCCATTAATAAAGACTATATTTTTCCCAAGCACTAGTTTTCAAATGAATTATGATTTTGTCAACTCTATTCATATAATGATTTAGTAGAGAGCATTGCCCAAAGGGTTAACGGTGAATCAAATTTATTTACATTGTTGATTGTTGGTAGGATGTGGGTTTGTGATTATTATTTTTTTTGATTATTTTTTGTGATTAGAAAAAAGGGTGGGGAGTAACTGTTACAGTGAGATAAATCCCAGTCAAAACATGTCGGTAAATACTGCATTGTGGCAGTAACTCTTCAGGGAAACTAGAGGGCAAGCTTCTAAAGTACTTTGAGCTCTCTAAACCTGCAATTAAGTATCTCCTCAGCTTCCGAAGAAACACTAAGTGCCTCACTCCTAGGCACTTGCATGTTTAATCAGCTAAATGCTTTCAAAATACTGCCCTGGGAGGGCTCAGGAAGCCTGCTGCATAAAAATAATAGTCATTGCTGTGTGTCAGCAGTCAGACAGCTCCTATTGTAAGTCTGTTGATTATTATACCCAATATAACTGAGCTGTCTTTTGCCTATCCCTCTGTTTGTCTCAAATTTTCATGCTGTGAATTGTGTCTTATTGTGTACTAAATATCACTGTGGGCCAAATAGGGTTTTATTATTATTGGTATCATTATTGTTTTATGTGTGAGTACTGCTTAGCATCTACATGGGGCTTGGCTTCTGACCCATCCATAAAAATTATTTTGCACTTCCTGTGGGTCAGTCTGTGAGTCTGGGAGAAACTGGGTATACAGCTCATTTTAGAGGTTGTAGCTGTCAAAATGAATCTTGAAGGGCAGCATTAAAGTGTTTGAATGAAGGTGCAGATCAATGTGGCAGGAGGCTGAGATGAGGCAGAGGCTGTGGAACCAGTTTGGGAATGCCAAGTTTATGTTATACTGCAGATTTGGGCCTTCAGCTGAACCACAAGGGAGCAGGAAAAGCTGTGGTTAAATCATATATTAACAGTTTAAAAAAATAGAATATTTCTTCTCTGATTGGGGGAAGCTATGTCTAGCAGCTTCTGAATGTTAGGAGTGTTGAGCAGGGATTAGGGTTTTTGAATCTGTCAGACCTGAAATTGCTGACCCTTGGAAGCCCCCAAAGTCAAAGAGCAGCACCAGCCTCCTGGGCATAAAAAACTGGCCAGATCAGTCATGTTCAGTGTTCCATGTTGCATCAGGAGAATTGCTGAAAGCAAAATCTTTCCATAAAAAGTTATATTTTCAAAGCACAAAACTTTCCCAGTGGAGAAATGTTCCATCAGAAAAATGTTGGACCATTTTGACTCTTGGCATACTTTAAGGTACAAAAACTCATTGCATTTTAAATAACTTTCAGCAGCCTCAGCCCATGCCAACTCTCAAGCAACAAATCAAGCAAACTTGGCTTTTTCTCCAGTAATTATCCAACCTGATAATTCCCTTGTCATTTCACCCTTTTGCTTCACTGAATGAAGAAAGGGCGTGTTTGCAGTACACCAAGATAGTTTGCTTCTATTTTCATTGCCCTGGAACTTGAAATTCATAAAAAGTCATTATATAAATATTTATATAATTTTAATCCCAAAGTAAGCATATAGAAACAACCCCCAAAATCAATTACCTTTAGGATACACATGATCAGACTTTATTTTTATAAAACTTTTTTTTTAACATAGTCGTTTCTAAAATCAACATTAAATGTGCCTATTTTTCAGGGACAAACATAAAACAACAGTCTGACTTGCCAAAGTTTCAACACATGGCTTTAAAAAGTCTAACCAGTCAGCACTCAGTGCTTACACCTTTCTTCTCAACCATTAAAGCTGCATGAAAATAGAAAGTATTTACAATAAAAAATGAGTGGCAGAGCTAGGATCCTGGACAATATGGGAATTCTTATGGGTAATGAAATAAAAATCTTCAGACAATATTAAAGTCAGAAAGGAAGTGAAAAATCAGGCAGTATGGAAGCTAAGTGAGTGTTTATGTGTTTGTCATTCACATGAAATTAACATACTGTACAGTCTGCCTTATATTGTGTTGCCTGAATTTTATGATTCATAACAATTTTCCTCATACCATCTTGTAGCTACAAAATTATACAGGGTTACAAACAAGCACAGCAATGCTGAATCTTCTTTTGTACATACCAGCAAGTTTCTGAAGTAGCCTACCTCACTTTAAGTATAGGGGAAAGAAAACTTGGTATTGATACCTTAATATTTGAATATGAATAACCACTATTAGGCTTCGTGTTCAGTCCTGACTGATTAACTGATGCTTATGTGAGTCATTTATCAACTCAATATTATTTTAATACGTGCTTTCTAACACTAAGTTCCTCAATTTTTTTGTAAAAGTAAAAGCCATTGACTCCACAAAAGTCATCTGCCAACAAAGATCAATGGTGCTTTAGAAATGCCATTAGTGAGGGACTCCATAGGAATCAGCAGCGTGCCAAATACTTCACTTTCCACAGTCTTTGTCCCTGCAGTGCTACTATCTCTGGCAAAAAAAACCCCCAAACATTCTTAACCTTTGGCTTACCATTTTTTAATTTTAAAAATGCAAACAATATTTAAACACTCCTCTGTTTGTGAAAACCATGCAGACATGCAGCAGTGTTGCTTAGCACTGGGGTGTGTCTCTGGAGAAAATGCCAGGAGTTTTAAGTGGCAATCAGCATGACAATAGCAAAAGACATGAGCATTCAGGTGTGAAATCATAGAACCTTTCCAGCAGCAGCATTTTGCTGTGTGATAGGTTGCATTTGGATTTGTGAGAATGTTTCATACATAATTTCGGGTAAAGCTTTAATATTTGATTGGAGACCCGGCACAAATGAAGTGCCAGTGTGAAAGAAGTCCAAGGTCAGTGCCTTCCTCCAGAATCTCTTTTGTGCAAAACAACTTGAAAATCATTGTTCATAATTTAATTATGTAGCACAGTTGTGCATTTTAGAGTTCATATGGCATGAGCTGGCACCATCTTGAGGGTGATAGCCCATCCCTAGAATGGCTTTTATTGCACTGTTTCAGGGACTACAATAAAACTGCCAAAAGGATTCGCCTGCAAGAGTTTACCCTACCATAAAAATGTCAGTAAAATTAACATCATCTTTCTCCAAATTTCAGCCTCCCCAAATGGAATATTTTTCTAGAAAAACAAAACTGGGTGGCCTGAATTTTCCCAGAATATCACAGAATATCTGGGGATGCTCAATTTCCTGAGAATGAATCCAAAGTCCTAAACTAGATCAGGCACTTTTGTCAAGAAGCTTTGACTTGTTAGGTTTCTAGCTCTCTGTCCACCCCAAACACCAGTTCAGTGTTGCTCAGCAGCTTCAAACCCTTGATGCTGCGGATCTGGTGCAGACACGCACCGTTAAGATCATTGTGGAATTTTACAGTCCAGGCTACTGGAGGATTTAAAGGCTGGGAGATACCTCACCAAACCTCCCTCTGTGCCAGGCACAGCTCCTGCTCTTGGGTCTCTGTGCTTCCATGGGCTGCCAGGAGAGCAAGCAGCAAGGGTCTGAGAGGTGCCAGATGGCTTTGGTCCCCCTGATCATGCTGTCCTACGTGGGATAGGAGAGGGTTTGGCTGTTTGGAGCTGTAATGCTTCTGGTGGGTCCCCTCACGATCCAGCTTGAAGGCTGTGGCCCCTACGCTCACAGGCCACTTTTGAAGCAATCCAGGAATTCCGTGTTTTAGCTGTGTAGTAATCTGAGCATGTTTGATCCAGGTTACCAGTTCGGTACCAGGAATTGTGCTCTTGCCTTTGTACCTCAGCTGCAGACACCTCTGAGGTATTTTCCCCACGTCATCTCTGTGGTGGGCTGTCAAGTGCTGACCACAGGGAGCCTCTGCAGCAAGAGCCCTCACTGCCATATACATTTTCTCCTAGCTGGAAACCTTGTTTTCAGAGACATGCCCTGGCTGAGAAACCCCAGTCAGGCAATTAACTCTCAGAGGGTGCATTTCATATTGCATCACCACTCTCAGTACAAGAAAGATGTCCCATTGTTTTAAATGTCACAGCATTTTTTGACTTCCTCTTTTAATATTTTTATTGTTTACTTTGATTTTGTTTGTTTGTTTTTCTGTAATGAACATTTTACCAATCATTATTTTATTTGTATTAGTGCTTTGTCTGGTCCCTTCTGTATAGATCTTTGTCTTGTAGAGATCACTATTACCAGTCCATAAGGGCTCCTAGCAACCTCTTTTATTTTTCATGCTATGCCACCACCCAGGTGCGTTGCTGCTGGCTATTTTCCACCTTATTCCTGCAAGCAGCTGAGAGGTTTTAGTTATCATTGGAGAAATCAATAGGATTTGTTGCACTTCAAAGGAGGTAATAAACACTTTGCAGGATCAGCCATTATGCTTTGGCTTCCTTACTGATGAATTTGCTACAATGATAATTACTGAAGTTTCACTGTCTGCTGATATGGGGAATGAAAATTAAATTCAACTGAACTGTCCAAGAAATCCCTCTCTAATCTTGCTAACACAAACTTTTTGCTACTTAAGCTCTTTGAGTCACTTGGCTTCATTAACAGAATATTTGGGTGTACTTGCTGCCATGGTCAGGATGATACCTGACAACAGTGACCAAGTTCTTGAGTGATGCCTACACTGGAAACAAATGCTTTTTAATGCAGAGTTTGTATAGGTGAATGGGAGCTACTTAACATAAATTCAGAGAACAATTTCCCCTATATTGATAAATAATTGCAAAGGATAATAATTGTAGGCACACACCTGCATGGACTTGGCAGAGTTTACTAAAGTGCTAGAAAGGAAAAGCTTTTTTTTTTCCCTCAGAAGATGCTAATTTAAAAGGTAGAAAGTGCTGTAGAATAGTTCTCATTAGCAGAGGTAAAAAGAGCCACTGCTGCTCCTTATCAACACTTTTATCACATCATATGGTATATGCTGCTTAATCTTTGCTCATGATTATGAATCACAAATGACCTCATACAGTCCCAAAGCAACTGAAGATGGGTCAGCAAAATCTTTTTATAGGGGTGACACTTTAAGTTATGACAATTTGTAGTGAAAATGTTAATGAAAAGCAGAAAATTGAAATGAAAACTTGAATTTAATGTCAGGTAAGCATCTGTTACAGCTACTGTGCTTTAAAACCTGTACAGGATGGAGAGAAAATATAAAGGATAGCTCCAGAAAAAGTCATTGCAGAAGTAGCAATAATACCAATAATAGAGCGCACCAGAATTTATATAGGGTTTTCTTTATAATAACTTTTGAAAATGTTCTGCACAATCAGTCCTTTAAAATTCAGTCTGTTTATGAACTACTCAGCTATGATATGCATCAAGATATGCTTTGCCAGCTTTAAGAAACTTGTTTTTTATCTTTATAGACAATGTATTTATATCAGCATTTGCAGTGAATCCATTAGCTAAAAAAACCCATGCTCATTAAGGTTCTATTTCATGTAAATGGGAACTGGCAGCCCAGCATAATGTTTTAGGCAGCTTTCTCAGATCTCAGCCAAGAAATGCCAAAACAAAAGTAAAATTATAACTGGTAAGGCTATAGAGATGTGGAAGTTCAGAAGACATTTCCATGCCATAGAGGTTGTAGTGTTTGTAAGACACTACAAATCCCAAAACTCTTGAATTAGTACTAGTCAAGAGGTAGGGCTATTTGTTTATTGTCACTGGAAATATCTGAGAGAGTCTTTTCACTTATGAAACTGCTACTTATCGCAACATCTTGGATCACATTCATGTGGATCATCAACATCTGGGTTCCACTTACAAAAAAAAGCCAATATAACAAATGACAAGTATCATGTCTTTGTGGACATTAGGTTTTTCAGAGAACAAAAATTTAGAATTCATGTTGATCTGAAAGATTTCTGTTTGACATCTGTCATTTCAGAACCACTGAGTATAACTGTGTCTCTTTTGCAAGTTCCTTTGGTGTCAAAGCATTGTGTCACTGCAGGTAGCAAGAAATTCTGATAACAGTATAAAATGAGGAATGTTTCCACCTGACTTTCCCTGTCTTAAATAAAAGAGTCTATTGTGTCTGACTAGAGCTGCTGTTACACAGCACTTGGCTGCAGCTCCTTTCTGTGAGCACCACCGAGCTGCAAACAGTGAAAGGGTCAAAACTCTCCTTCACTCCCCATGTCATGCTGTCTGAACTGAGATGTAAATTCGAGAAAGAACATATGTATGTCAAAAGGAGCATATGGCTTTCAATAATTTCTTCATAGAGAGGATAGCAAAGTTTGTTAATAAAAAGTTTCTTTTTTGCATTTTGGGGGAAAATATTTTTTCCCTAGCATTCTTTGTCAGAGAAATTGAAAGAATAAAATTTTGACCTTCATTTTTTTGTTTTGAAACCCTGCATATATGTGTATGTGCAACCTAAATTTCCATTTTCAGCTGCTTTTATACTACTTAAAAAATATTTTTATTGACTGTAGGTAAAAGGCAGAAAAAAAAGGAGTTAAAAAAATTTTAAAAGTATAAATGTTTATCTTTCAAGTATTTCACAGAGACAATGCCCAGAAAATAAAAATGAGAGAAAACATATTTTAAAAGAGGTATGATATATGCTCAGCTATATGAGAGTTGCTCTCATTATCCTGACAGAAATATATCAAATGTGTTGAAATAATTTGAAAAAAAACATGCAGGAAAGCACAGTTTAATTTAAAGTAAGATCTTTAATTTAGTCAACCAGATATCATTGGAAAGGAGTCAAGAGATGAACTCCCTCCTCTTTACAACTTAAAACATCTCTCTGGCACCCCATCACAGAATTAATATGTTAACTTGGAGCACATTTGACTTCCTACTGCTTCCTCTGGCATCTGTGGACAGTGATCTTGATATGATATAAATATTAAAGAAGTTGCATAGGAGAAGCTGTTTGTAGCAAGTGCTGCCCATCAAAGGGAAGTGAGGGCAGAGGAATTAAAGCAGATCCACTGGCACTCCCAGTTTCTGTCTCCAAAAGGTCAAGGCATTTATCAGATGTGTAGGAGAGAGTCTAAGGAGATAGTCTGGCTTTATTTCACCTTGACAATTCACTAGAGAAATGAAAGGAGACATGTCCCTGGATTTACCTTATGCCCAGGTTTTTCCTTCTGTAGAGCAGTATGTTTGTAATTCTGGGCTAATTCTGCTCCAGACTAACAGACATTCGTGACCTCTGTCCCCTTCTTACCTTACTGTAACCGATACCCTTTTCATTCCCAGTGTGCTATTTGCTGGGAATGGCCAGATGTCTTTTAAATGACATAATGGCAACAAAACTCTTTCTTAGGTCTCCTAATCCCATAAGATTGGTTATTACCTTCCTTTCCCACTTGCACTTTTGAAGGAGCATTTTTTAACCCTTTTAGTCAATTTTTCCAAAAGGTGCAGAATTTTCTTCAAGCAGCCATACCTGTTGTCTGTGTGCAATTCACATGCTATGTAATAAACACTTCCACTAATTTGGAATCTTTAGAGTGTGGATGACTTAAATCATGATCCAGCCTGGCTAAACAGTATTGTGAAGACCAGGACCAGTTCTCCATCTGTGAACTCTCTGTCTGCTCCCAGATAGAGCACTCCTTGCTGCCTCTTTTTGGGGGGTTGAATTTATGACTGAGATAGTGGTGAGTAAGAGATCTATAAATGGGTTCTGGTGAGGAGTAAACATCATGTGGTCGTTCACTTTGGAAGCTTGTTGAGTGGGAGGCATTTGCTGAACCTTGGTGCACTTGCTATAATCACTGATCTTCTTTGAAGTGCTAATGGCTGTTTTCTCCTGTGTAAAGTTACTTCTTATAAAAGAGGATGCCTTAACAGAATTTTGGGGTTAAATATATAGGGCTGGGAACTATTGAAATAAATAAAGAAAATTTATTTAGTGCCCATGTGATTCATTCATGGTCTTTAATTATATAATATTAGCACCAAATGTGGTCATTTTATTGCATATATGGAGATACAGACAAAATGTGGATGGATTTCGTGTTTCTTCTTTCAGCTAGTATGCTCTCTAAGAACAGAAAACACTGACAACGGGAATTTCTAGGTTTTTTTTAAGAATATTTTGTCTGCTTGCTGTTAATTAGTTGGATATTTTCAGAGAATAAAAGGGAGATGCAGCATTAAAAGCTGTAATTTTGAAAAAGGAAAAAAATATAGTGATATTTTGGAATTCATTTATTTATTTGCATTTATTTTTGATGTTGCATCTGTGTTGAACAGCACATACATTAAATAATGTCTTATATAAAAATAGCTACTGCTTTTTTTCTGTGGTCAGAAACCTCATGGATCCAGTCTTTTTTACATCCAGGAGCTGACACTGGCAACTGCAATCATAGCCTTGCAGATTCTCAGTCAGGGAATGGAGAAGGTCTTGAGGGCTGAAAAACCCTCTAATTCCATGATCCAAAGTGTTCCTTAGCATGTACTTATGTTCACCCTTAATCAGGACAACATTTAAGCATTTGCTCTCACTTATATTCTTTTTTTTAAATGGCTGAGGGTTGTTTGGTGCAAGGTTGATTGGAGCAGTGAGGGAGTCTGGTGATAACCTGCAGCAGCTGAAAGAATCACCAGAGAGCATAACTGTGAGGATTATTAATGTACCATAAGCAACCTATTTTTGAGTTTACAGGCTCCCATTGATCTCTGGAGGAATTTGTGCTCTAAAAATAACATGCCTTTGGGAGCTGGGACAGGGAGAATTGGAGCTGGCCAGTGGGAGGTCTGAGTGGATTAGAGCATCACAGGGAGATAATAGAGGGTCCACTGACTGCAAAGGGAGTTCAGGTAGTAATTATAAGCAACCAGAGAGCAGAGAGTATACCTGAGAGAAAGATTATACAGTAACCAGGTGTTAAAATAGCACCAGTTGCAAGCAGCATGCTTTAGACAAAATTTGAGGAAAGTGGTCTTGATTTTCCTCAGCACCTGAGCCCTAAGGAAAGATTTATCATCATGGCAATTTGATTTTATCTTCTTTTGTGAATGGCAAGTGGCAGAGTTCCTGGGTTTTTTGGTGTTTATTGCTCCTCCTGTTAACTAGCTACTCTTGTAGGCACATGGTCTCTCAGAAGGCTTTGGTTAGAGCTGCTGTGCCCCAGTTGTGACTGGAAGAACTGGACACAGAAGGTCTTTTGGTGGGTCCACTACCTAGTGAGAGACCTGTGTCGTGGAAGGAGGGAAGAAAAGAGGTGCTTGCTTGTCTGAATGGGATACAATGCCAGTTTGGACTTTTCAGCCCTGAGGTCATGCAGGTATTAAGGGATATTAATATTGATTTCAATGTAAGCTGAAGGCCAGAGGTGTGGGAACCATGAGGAAACAAAGAAAGGACAAAGAAGTATTTGAAAAAATGGAGCATGTGACCAAGAGTAATTGCATCAACCAGATTACTTGTTTTATTAGCAACACAGTAATACAGTTTATAACACCTCGCTGTTTTAGTTTGTAAACTCACTGGCTCCACAGCCAGGCAGGGGCAAGAGAGACCTTGCACATGGCCCATGAATCCACCTTGGCCCTCATGAGTAGAGCATATCTTCCCCTGAGACAAGCAAAGCCTCTGCCAGACCTACAGACTGCCTGAGCCTCAAGACCACCTCAGGAAAACATCCAGTCCAATGTCCTGCTCAGGTCATTGCTCAGGGCCGTATCCAGTCAGGGTTTGAATATCTCCAAGAATGGAGTCTCCACAACCTTCCTGGGCAACCTGGACTAGTGTTTGACCATCCTGATGGTAAAAGAAGTTTTATTTCCTATTTAGATGAAATTCCCTGTGTTTCAATTTGTGCCTGTTGTCTTCTATTACTTGGCTCAGTGAGGAAAGTCTGTCTCCATCCTTTTTGTACCCAAGGGCTTTGTACCCATCTTCTTTGTATTGCCATGATATGTGGGCTTGACGTGCCCAGCACAGGATGGCTGTCATTAGGAGCTCAGGAAGTAAGGAAAGGCTAAACTACTTAAAGAAGATAATCATGGAGCTCTCATGCAAGGCAGATGTCTTTTCCAAGGTGACACCTGCAGAAAACACAGCCTTAAATCTAAGATGCTGAATCTGCTAGAAAGGTACAAAAAAAATCATGTAATCATAAAACCCAGAATGCTAAATTACAGCTGTCCATCATGCCACAATCTACCCTTGATGTGTTTGGAGGTAGAATCTGTCACTGGCCTCTCTCAGCAGAAGAATCAGAAAACACTTGTAATGATGAGGACCACACTGTACTCAGATTTACCTGCTCTGCCCTGCACACTCTTTCTCCTGATCCCAGGCTTGAGCCCTTGAGTTCAGTCATAGCCAGAAATATTTTATTCAATACCACTTGAAAACAGCCACCCTGTCATACCCAGGAACAGGCATAGAAGAGTTTGAAAGAGAAAGGAGAATAGTCCTGAATGCTGAGGCACATGGAGAGCGTGTGTAGGCAGGAGGTAATTATATAGGACAGGATTATATGTGTGTGTGTGTATCCCAGGGAGCCATCAAATACAGCCCTAAAGCTGGATTTTGTTTTTGAAATCAGAATGAGAAATACCTAAAATTACCTGACTGGAAGGAAATTTCAGCTGAAACAGAACAGAACATTGCCTTACTGAGTCCAGCTCTGAGATGACTACATCATTTGATTGCTAATGGCCACAGAGAGTGTTGGTAGTAGTGCATGTGGTGTTATGGCTGCTTCACTGTGGGCAATGACACCCTCTCACTTTCCTTCAAGACAAGTTAATTAACATTTGACTTCTTTATTTAAAGGTTGCCATCGCTTGCAAGCAGTTGGTGTAAGCCATGCAGGGTTTCTCTTAATAGCACCCCTCTTCTCCAGGGAAAAGTTTCTTCTGAGAACTGAGCAATCCCAGCCTTTTGAATGTCTCTCCACTGTTTGCTCAAATATGCACATCCTGCATGTGTTCAGGAGCACAGCAAAACCTCACTTCATGTAACACATTGTGAAATATAGAAGGTTGTCATTTTTTGTTCTCTCCTGTGACGACTTCTCTGTTTTCTAAGCATTTGTTCAAGGTTAGTGAGTTCAATAAAATTTAACAAAAGTAGGTATATTCCTCCACCTCAAATACTTATATCTTAGCTGATTAAACCTGTATGCTGAGAAAGTTAGTGTCTTGATCTTTTGACAGTTAATTGCAAAACCTGTTTTCAGGTTTTCAGTACTGAGCTGTCTGGAACCACTGATATCAATAGCAACCATGGTATTTCTTAACTTCAAAAGAGACCAGAAATAGGCCCTATGCTGGGCTTCAAATTAGCTGTGACAATGCAGGAAAGAGTCACTGTAGACAGGTCAAAGAAAATTGCTCATCACTCCCTGGTCAGAAGCTGTGTCGTGTGT
This sequence comes from Parus major, assembly GCF_001522545.3. NCBI lineage: Eukaryota > Metazoa > Chordata > Aves > Passeriformes > Paridae > Parus > Parus major. The sequence continues at coordinate 14,106,106 of NC_031768.1, forward strand.
GTCCCCCCCCGCCCCAGTCTTGCTTTAGATAAATTAATAAAACAGTGGAATTTGTGAAAATAACACAGAAAATACTTTGCTACTATGTCTAGGATACCGTCCTCAGTGCTGGTCAGTCATTAGAATTAAAGCAGAAATAGGGGAGAAGTGGAGATGTGACAAAAGTAGTCACAGGAAGATATAAGCTACCAAAAGAAGAGAGGCTGAAAATTCCCCAGGACTATTCAGTTTGGATGAAGCCTCACCAGTGAATTCTCTAATGGGCAGAATAGAAAAGGAAAGAGAAGAGTATAACCAAAGCAGTTAAAAAAATTAAAACTGCACAGACATATATATGTATATATCAGTAAGTAATATTTAATGATAAAATTAAATACCATTTTTATTTTTATGAATTGATGTGTCCCTACACCTTGCAACATGGGCACATGGCAGGATTTGCCTCCTGTGCCTGCTGAAGCAGTGGCAGGGCTTTCCTGGGGCTGAGTCCCACTCAAGGTCTGTGTAGGGCTGGAGCTGCCCAGCTCACACATTTTGCTGGGAGCCTGGGGGTGAGATGGCAGAGCCCCAGCACTCTGCACCAAGGGCAAAGCTCCAGGCTTTAAAGGCCTGAAGTCTTGACAAAATCATGACGTATCATCAGACAGAGATCTGGAGAGTAGGTGGGAGAAGCTAGTGGATCACAAAGATTTGCATTCCCTGAGCTTGGCTGTAGACAAGTGCTGTCAGTGAAAGAAAAATTGCAGGTGTGGGGAGTATCCTCCCCCTCACAGCTTTTCTGCATGATCTGAAAATACCCCTGAGTGTACTGATAATGATTAATTTCTGCTCTTGTATCTGTTGCATAGGTCTGACAAGTGAAACTGGATGGATTCCAATGAATGGAGAAAATTTCAAATATTTTATATATTTGTATGAAGACCATGAACTTCCCAACTCTTCAATACCCTGTAGGAAGTATCTTCTTTGTACATTTATATCAATGCTTTCTTGTTGTCCATTTTGTTTAATATAGGAAAGTAGTGCTGAAACAGAACAAAGAAACTAGCAATGAATATAGGAATGATTTTGACCTGAGAACAGGGAATAGTGTAATTTGAAGCTTGAGCAACAGTAGAAAAAACTTAAAAATTACATAATTATTTTCAATTAATTTGGTTTCTTTCTATTTGAAAAATGTCAATGTGTGCAAAAGAGTTTTTAAATGACTTCACAGAATGCAGAATAAATGAGGAATATAACACCTTTTGTCCTATTGTGAGTTCCTATTATAGAAGAGGAATCATGTATTGTGTAATAAAGGAAATGAAAATATTAAAATCAATGGTCTTTCTGGTGAGTTGAGCCAAATTCTTCTTTTGTTGTAGAGACAAAGTGTTTCCTTTCCTCTGGAATCTAAAATGCACTGCATTCCTGTTCTGATACTTTTGCTTCACCTTTATACAATAAATATACAAGATGTGAGGTAGAAAACCTGCAACCTTTATTCAAATAACCAGTCATCCAGCCTTGATGGAACACACTCATGAATGTAGGTTGGAGGATCATTATCTTCAAAAGCTCAAATCAAAAGGAGACATTGGAATATGGATGCTGGGCAAAAGTAATGTATGATCACAGAGCAAAAGTAATGTATGATCACAGCACCTCTTATACAGAGTGACTAATCCTTGATGCTTGCATTATATGGACTGTACATAAAAGAAGACTGCTTGATGCATATTGTATTTTTGGAAATGAGATCCTATTGTAAGAGAAATTTAATACACTGTGCCTCCTTGTTCTCTTTTATGTTACTTACAGTAAAGGAATATAAGGACCTGTTTTTAATAACTTTCTTCTAATGTTGATTGAAACTATTCTACATACTTTGAATCTCTCTGCCTGGCTCTTGTTTATTCAAATAAAATAAAGATAATTATTCTGGTTAGAAAACAGATTCCAAGTTGAATATTACTTACAATGACATCCATTTAATTCTTGTATGCTCTATCAGATAATACAAGACCTAACTGAAATTATTTTTGAATTTTAAGTTTCCATATATTTGCATTACTTTGTACAGGAAATTAGAAAGGAGCTGTACTCTCTGCAGCTCAATTAAAAGGGCATTCTTGTATTTTTTACTTTGTATATGCAATATCAACATTGTTTACTATCCTGCATCATCCTTATATGCTCTGATATCCCTTAATGCATTTCTTGGAGGTGAACATCCCTGAAGAATAGGCTGAAATGGAAATGTCAAGAGATGGAATGCATCAGGAGCAACTTTAAGTTACATCCTGATGAGATTAACATGTCTGTTCAATTGAAAATGAACAATTTTCCCCAACACTGCATTATCAGACACTGATATTAGACTGCATTGTTCCTACCAGTATGGAAATGATAAAAAGGAGAAAACGCATAATCCCTTGATCCAAAAGTGTGCTGAAGATGACATGAGTCAGGGCCTTGGCTTTTGTTTTCTTTACTCACTTAAAAAAATAATAATTTCAGAGAACTGGGGAAAGGTAAAGCCTCATTTCCCCTGCCCTTTTATAGTTAGAAAACTTCATAGTGGAAATTCAAGGGGATGGAGAGAGTTTGGGCCACATCCTGGACTTCACACCTGAATGTGTAGGTGAACGAAAAAAAAAACATCCCTGACAGGAAAGTATGGTTCTTTTGTGTTGTGGTTTTAAAGCAGTAACTAAAAAAATTACTAGAAAAATTACTTATTTCTTGCTGTGAGATATGGATTAGAACAAGAGCAAAACAGGCTTAAACTTAAAATGAATAAAGAAAGTTTATTAACAAAACTACAAGAATAAGAACATCAGAATAAACTTCTAGAAAACTCCTTTATCCCCCACTACCCAACTATTTCCTTGTTCACATGACAACATAGAGACAAAAAACTTCGGAACTTTGGTGTTTAAAACAGTCCCAATTCCTGCCAGAGTCTTTTCATCAGTCTTTGTAGAGAAACAGAAGTCTTCTGCTAATCTATGGAGTTTCTCACAAGAAAGCTATTTCTGTTATAACTTTCTATTTTTTTGATGCCAGCTGCCCGGAATTCCTGTCACCAGATTTTCTCCTCCCATTTCACATCACTCTGAGGTGTGTTATGGGTCAATGAGTCTAGGGATGTCATTTTAAAGGATGAGTTATTCAAAGGCAAAAGTTCTCTTCATCCGTCTCTGTGAGCTTTCCTTGAAACAAATTTTCTCTTTGCCTATACAACGGCCCCAAATCTTCAACTATTACTTCTCTCCCCTCTGTTCCAGCACTTCACTATATCACAATTACTCCACCTTTTGCTCAAAATCCACACTTTGAACACTCCATTCCTCCCAATATACTCTGTCATGAATTAAAGGAGTTTTTTCAGAACACTAGAGTCCATCTCCATAGCTTTAACTGAAAAATATTTCAGCTTATAAAGCATCTCCTTATTCTCTCTTCTCCATCTAAAACTTAACTCTTTTCTTCACGGCCTTTGATGGTTTTATAATGTCTTTTTCATGTTGATTCTCTCTCTCTCTCTCTCTGAAAGAAAAGGGTAACCTGTACATTTTATCCAGGTAGTAAAAGTCTTAGAAAGCTGCAGATGTTCATGTTTTCAGCTTTCAGTCCAGCAGCAGAAACTACAAACCAAGCCAGGCCGGCCGGCTCCGTTTATCTCTCCCCCCCGCCCTCTGCGGCCTTGTCCGGCCTGGAGCGCGGAGGAGGCCGAGACAGAGCCTTGTTACCTCTTCAGAAGCCAGAAACCAAAGAGAACGAGAGAGCCCTGGCTTTACATCTTAAGGTGGTGTTCACAAGTTAATCTCAGTTTTCAATGGTCAAAACTGCTGTCAATTCTTAGAAATGACCAATAATTGGTCACAAGAAAAAACTCCCATCAGCCTTCCACAGCTTCAACTTCTTCCCAGCTCTGGAAGCTATCTTAAAGGTAAAGTCACCCCATGACATTTTGCCAGATTTCAAATCCTTGATTCCAAATGGAGGGGTACCACCAGGGGCCACTGAAACATCTTCAGAGTGGGGAGGGACTGGTCAGAGGCAAAAATACTTTTTATGAGCTTTGGTTTTATTTTAAACAAAAGTTTTTACACTCCCTTGACACTGACAGAATGGGGAACAGGGATCAGTGAGAACCCTGAGTTAAGTCTTAGGACTACAAGAAATGCTTAATAAAATATGAAATTAGCAACTAAGTACTAGGAAAAAAGGAGGCTGTGAAGACTCTCTGTCTCAGCTGGTAAATAGATTACAACTGGTCTGAACCATCTTGTGCTAGTGAGGTGGTTTCATTTAAAGGTTCTGACTGTAGGGCACTCACATGCCAGTGAAAGATGTCCCAAGTAGTTCTGCAGTCCAGTACTTCTGGCGTGGGAAATTCTATCCCCCAGGTGTTAGATTATGGCACAAATTTAGGGAAGGATTGAGGTCTTAAAATGAAGAATGAGCGCAGAAATACACAGTATAGATCATTGTATAAAATCATGCCCATTTCCTGTGGTCACATGGGAGTCTGTGAGCATGAGCCAAAGTCACTGGCAGGTGTGTATGAACGCCTCCCTGATGAGCACCCCTGGAGAGGGGAGCCAGAGGGATGGCTGCACCAAAGCAAGCACAGCTGAACCAGAGACAAGCTCCCCTCCAGCCCTACCCCATACCTGCTCGATGGGGGATCCATGATAGAAAGCAAAATACCTGGATTTCAGTGTCATCCCTGTGCCCTGGCCTCTGTACAGTGCTGCTGTGAGAATAAATCAAAGGGACAGTACTGCCCCTGTGTCATCAAGCACTGGGCATGAAAGGTGGGGGAGAGCTTCCTTTGTTAACTCCCTACCCAGTGCTCTGCACTGTAAATTTTTTTTCTGTCCTAATGTCAAAGAAGAGATTTTATTAAACCAAGAGAAATTGTTAAACAATGTTGTGGCAATATGTTCTGTTGGAAAAAACAGAAATAGGTATCATGCAGTGCCCATAGCAAAGGCTTTAGTCTAATGAGGAGCATGACCCCAACCCGTTTAGGAAGAGTGTTTTAATCACTGGCCAGTGAACAAAATCACACTCTAAGGGTTTTTCTGATTATCTGCTCAGAAAAATCCAAACACATTTATCTTAGAGTTAAAGATAAAGATAGAGGTAAAATAATAATAATTACTGTTACCTGAGAATTTTGGGGAGCTTGAATATATCCCCATTGGTTACTCTGGTTTATTCACTTTCAGTTAAAAGATTATATGGCTTCTGCATTTCTGAGGCAAATAGTGCTATTTGTCTTAAAACTCTGGAGGCTTGAATTTATGCATTAATTTGAATTATAGAATTAAACTGGCAGTTTTGTCTTTTCTGTGATGGTGTAAGCTAGTAGTAAAAGCAAATAGTTTAAAAAAAAAAAAAAAAAGCAGTAAAAGCAAGGCCCCACTGTAGTGCTTTAAGTACTGTATCAGTAAAACATGTGTAGTTACATACAATTGTGTTTATGGATGTGAGTTCCCCAAATCAAAGCCTGGAGGCACAGTTCACTGAGTTCAGTGGCATCTCACCAAGATCATGCTCAGTGTACTCACAAGGGTGATAAAGAAGGTCCTTTTATTTATCTCTTGTTTTATGCAGTCTGCAAATTATTTATGAGAAGGCATTAAAAAATCTGGAACTTTGGCTATTTTTTATTATAAAAAATTGATGTTGAGACAAGAGAATCACAGAAGATGGTCCAATGAAAATAGTTTCATCTTTTCTTTAGCTTTAGGGGAAAAATATTGAAACAATTTTCTTTTGCCCTTCTGACTAAGTCCCAGTTTCTCTAATGTGTGCATATTTAATTTGAATGAGTTTTTGCAGATTAAATAATGCATTTGGAAGAAAGATCCTAATTTTGGTATATGGGCTGCCTAGTACTATTGGTGCATGAATAAATACAAAGAAAACTTCCCCTAAAGCCAGTTTCTCAGTCCTCAAAAATACAGCAGCCCCAAGACAAAATATTCTGTAGAGACAAAAACAAAACCCCGAGGGTTGGATGTAAGATCAGTCAAACCTGGTAAAATCCAGCTTTCCTGTGTCTTTGGAATAAGTTTAAAGCCATTTATAAAATAAGCACACCTATCCATATGTTATATGTACTTCCCACTACATTACTTTGCAGTATTCTATGATGTTTCCAAAGGCATCCTGCAGAAAACTGGTGACTGACTGCAAGTACAAGCGAAGGGAGAGTTCTCGGACCCTGATACCAGCTGTGGGTTTCTTAAGCACTGGTGGATGCTAATGCTTGTCTGGTAATTAAATATGATTCTGTCTGGACTTCCTACTGTGAAAAGTGATTTAATCCTTTGCTGTATCTTTAGTGAAACTGGAATTAAATTTGTCTTTCTTACAGATGCTTCATTCATAGTGAATGTTTTTTACAGGTACTGCAATAGTTTCTGATGAGAGTAATCTTCATCTGATCCGGGGGCTTCTCATTTCCATCTAACACTTGCCTAGATGAGCAATTGCAGGGTTTTAGTGGTCCATAACACGTCTCCCTTCCAACATGAGACTGACAATCCAAGCCCTGGCATGAGCAGAAATGCAGAAGTCATCATGCAGCTGAACTGAACATTGTGATGATGCAGTACATTATCTTCTATCCTTAACACATAGCTGTTGACCATGTGAGGCAAGTTTGGACACAAGGGGCAGGATTCACACTTTTTTTGGGCATGAAGAGGATCCATACAAGTAGATGTCATGGGTTGACACTGGCCAGCTGCCAGGCACCCACCAAAGCCCCTCACTCTCCTCTGCAGCTGGACAGAAGAGAGAAAATATAACAAAGGGTTCATGAGTTGACATAAGGACTGGGAGAGATCACTCATCAAATACCATCAAGAGCAAAACAGGCTCAACTTAGAGATATGAACAGAATTTATTGCTAGCAAAATCAGAGTGGGATAATGAGAAGTAAGGTAAATCCTTAAAAACACCTTCCCCCCACTCCTCTCTCCTTTCACCTCCACCTCCTACTCCAGCAGTGCAGAGAGGCAGGGAATGGGGATTCATCTCCTGTGGCTTCTCCCACTGCTCAGGGAGAGGAGTCATTCCCCTGCTGCACCCTGGGGTCCCTCCCACAGCAGACAGTTCTCCATGAACTTTCCCAATGTGAATCCATCTCATGGACAACAGTCCCCCTCAAACTGCTGCAGCATGGGTCTCTCTTCCATAGAGTGCAGTTCTCCCAGGACAGGTTGTTCCAGCATGGGAGGAGGGCCCCTCTTTCCACAGGTCTCCCACAGCCTTCTCTCAGGCACCCACCTCCTTTGGTGTGGGGCTACTCCATAGGCTGCAGGTGGATCTCTGCATCCCTGTGGATCTCCATGGGCTGCAGGGGCACAACTTCTTCACCATGGGCTGTACCAGGGGCTGCAGGAGAATCTCTGCTCCAGCACTTGGAGCACCTCCTGCCCCTCCTTCTTCACTGATTTCAATATCTGCAGATTTGTTCCTTTCACATGTTCTCACTCCACTCTTCTCTGGCCAAAACTTACAATTGTGCCACAACTTTTATTTTGATTTCTTCTTAAATATGTTATCACAGAGGTGTTACCACTATCTCTGATTGTCCCAGCTTTGGCCAGTGGCCCATCCATCTTTGGAGCCACCAGGCATTGGCTCTGCCAGACAAAGTGGAATCTTCCAGCAGCTTCTCAGGAGCCATCTCTGTATACCCCCTGCTACCAAAAGCCAGGCCATGCAAACCCTATACAGTAAATCAACTTGTCAAGTGCAAGAGAATAGTGCAAGTGGGATGAACTCATAGAAAATTATATATGGAAGGTGGGGCTGAGAGGCAGAAGACAGCCTAGGTGTAGGTTTCTGCTTTGAGAAATAGGTTAAGGAGAAGAGTGATTTCAAGTCCCCCATAAGGCAGATGAAATATTCTTCTAAGCAGCTTGGAGAAATCTCACAATCACTGGCCCTTTTTGTCATGGGGGCCTTCAACTTTCCAGCTGTCTGCTGGAAATACAGCACAGCAGAAAGAAAAGAGTCCAGGAGGTTCCTGGAGTATGTGGAAGATGACCTGACACAGCTGGTGAGCAAGCTAACCAGGGGAGGTGCCCTGCTGGACCCGTTGCTTGTGGATAGAGAGCTCATGGGTGAGGTGATTGTTGGAGGGTGTCTTGGGCAAAGCCATCATGAAACAATAAAAGTTTTCGATTCTTGGAGAAGGAGGGGATCAGCAGAACTTCGACTTTCAGAAGACAACTGCTCACAAGTGGTAACCAAGGGCTCAGTTTTGGGGCCAGCCCTGTTTAATATCTTTATCAACTCAGTCAGTTTGCAGATGACATCAAGCCAAGTGGGAGTGTTGATCTGCTGGAGGGCAGAAAACATCCCTCTGCAGAGGGATGTGGACAGGTTGTATGAGGTTCAGTGAAGGGAATTACCAGTTCTTTCACCTGGATCACAACAACCCAATGCAACACTCCATACTTGGAGAAAAATGGATGGAAAGCTGTGCAGTGTAGAAGGGTCAGCCTGGGCATGTTGGTCAACAGCAGCTGAAAATGAACCAGCATGCACCCAGGTGGCCAAAAAGGCCAATGGCATCCTGGCCTGTGGCAGCAATAGTGTGGCAGCAGGACCAGGGCAGTGATTGTCCCCCTGTACTCAGCACTGGTGAGGCCACACCTCAAATCCTGTATCTGGTTTTGGATCCCTCACTACGAGACAGACATTGAGGGGCTGGAGCGAGTCCAGAGAAGGGCAACAGACACTGTTTAGTTGTGGACTTAGCAGTGCTGGGTTAAAGGCAAGACTTGGTGATCCTGTCTTTTCCAAACTAAGCAATTCTGTGATTCTGTGATTCTAAAATCCCTTCTGCCATCCCATGTCTTTCTTCCCAAATTTTCAAACAGATAGCTCAGCAGGTTCATCCGAGCAGGTCCAACAGGTTGGTGAAAGATACGTGTTGGACTGAACCATGAGAGATAAATGCCTAGAGGAGGCCAAAGACTTGAGGATAAATCTTGAGGCCCTTTGGATTGTTTTGGAAAACCATCTTTCTCCTTGCTTCCCCCAACAGTCCTTTTGTGTGCTGACGTGCTGGTTGGGAGATGCTGGTGAGCAGTGGAAGAAACAGCAGGGTTTGAATAAGTAGGGCTCTACTTCTCAGTGTTGCTAGTTGCTGTCACTGTTGCTGACAAGTCTGGCCTGGTGATCTAGAATTAAAAAGGTCAGGAGAATATTCAGATTTGTGCTTTCCTACAGAAACTAGGTAAAAAGCACAAATTCTTAAATGTTTTATTGCACAGACTGGTAGAAAACGTACACAACACAAAATCAAATAAAACAAAGCTCTGCCCTGTGAAGAACATAGTGTCCTCCTTCTCCCCCTTTCCATGACAGACACCTGTCACTGGAGCTGGGGTATGGTTTACCAGCTCTCTGGCCTTCACAATGTTCTCGGCACTTCTCGCACAGTCCCTGCATGCACATCCGTATGCTCATCCTCTGTTTTTATTGCTGAAGGTTATCAAGGGTAAATGAAGGCCTCCAATGCCACTTTCTATGGCCAATTTAGATCTCTCAGATAATCTCCTGTGAGGTCACCCACCTCTTCTAAATGTCATGCACGCATGTGATCTGAAGGCCTTCACAGTCTGTCCTCATGCCTGAATGACATCCCAGTGACTCAGCCACTACTAACATGTCTGAATGAGGCCACCCCTTAATTCCCTGCTATGGCTGTTTCTCCAATAAAATGTTCCTGAGCATCCTCACACTAAGAGGAATTAGCAGGGCAGTGTGAGGGGTAAGTGCTCTACAGAGATTGGGAAAACAACACTGGACGGCACCACATAGTTGAGAAAATTCATTCAACATCAAATTTGTATAGTCACAACTCAAATGGGGCATGTGGGTTCTTCCCTAGCCCTTGGGATGGGAAGAACATGCTCTGCTTATGCCACACATCCAGCAAGGCAGCTGAAATCAGCTGTGTTCTGACTTAAACCCAAAGGCCAGGTCAGCTGCAGGTGTAAGTGAAGCTCTGCTGGTTTGCACCATGGATTTATCACCAACCTCCACCTGCAAAAGAGCCCCAGCAGGCCATGAGCTCTGGAGGAGCCTTGATTCAGAGAAACATGAGGTGGGATCACAGCCTCACAAACCCCTTCCTGCTGGGGTGCATGCAGGCCAGGGAGGCTCCTCTCCTTCCCTCCTCTTCCCTCCAGCAAAACCCAGGCTCTGCTGGTCCCAGGTCTCTCCTGGGATTGCACCCATCTAGCCTGTTTGGTTGAAGCTTCCTTCCCTGCTGTCCTTCAGGGAGCTCCTCACATCTGTGGGGGAAAAGCCCAGTGCCCAAGATTTCTAGTCCTTCCTCACAAAGCTGTGACTATCTCATCCCTCTGTGAACTTCTTTAGTGTAGCTGTGTTTTCCTCTGTGAAGTCCTTCTGTCCTGCTGGAGCAGCAAGTGAACCAGCACACTGAGGAAGTGATTTTGCACTGCAGGATTTCAGGAAACACAATGTATGTCAAGGTGGAGATATTATTCCTCCAGAATTTGTCTTCTTGTGCCCCAGCAGTCTCACTGGTGTTGCATTGTCTGGCAAAACTTGGTACCAAGAGCAGCTTCCAGTTCTTCATGGGGGTCTCTCTTCTGCACCTCTTTCAACTTGGTATGGCACAGCATGAATCAGATAGAAGAATATGGCTGCTGTTAGTCTTGCTTATTGGTTTTTTTTGGCTTAGCAATATTTTGCACACCTTGCTCCTTCTCTTCAAGAAAAGAGAGAAGAAAGTGACATCCAGAAATGCAAATTACTAATGTACAGAACAAGATAATATTTCTCCTCTATCATTCTAAAAAAGAAAATTACCTGTTTTATTTATCTTTATGTCATGTAGGAGAAAAAACAAGAAAAAACAGCTCTCACATCAGTGGTGGTTGAGTTCCTTTCCACACTTCTTCATTCAGTTGTCAAAAATGCATTTTTTATGGATCTATCTTGGCAGAAGTTCTCAAGTCATGACATCCCTGGGAAGCAGCTTCATAAAGAGCAGTGATGTTGGGCACTGACCTTCCAATGGCTCCTCCTGTGAAGAGAGGCAGTATTTTAAGTGCTTTTCAGGCAGACACTTTGCATGCCCTTTGTCCTGGACATTCTCAGCTTACTGACACACTTAGTAAATTCTGCAAACATCAATTATGATGTCTCTAAAGCATCACACACCAGCATGCATCCCAGGCTTTCTCCTATTTAAAGCTTTTGTTTTTCAGTAAACTGCCTCTATTTAGAAAATCACTTGTGTGAACCACCAAGGCGTGAGGACTTTGTGACTGAATGCTTATTAAAAGCAGAAGATTCTTAAGTACAACCCTCAGAGGGATTCAAAATGGCATCTAATCCATCTCCTTGCCTCCAGGCAGATTTGTAAGAAATATATTCTCTGTAGCACACTTTAAAGATGATACCATGCATGATGGCAACCTCACAACCTCCCTAGGCAGTTTGTCCTAGCCTTTAGTTATCTTTAGTTAAAAACTGCTTCCTATTTTAAAGCTGTTATTATTGGCCTCCATATATATAACATCTATCTGAGATATTACATGTTATGCCTCTGTAAGAAACACTCAGCATAGCAATCAAATTGGAAAATTATGACAACCTTATTGATTTCTATCCCAGAGATGAGAAAGCAAACCTCATATTTCCCAAGACATGATTGACCTACATGCAAGGGGGGACCTTGGTCTCTTGTGATTTTTCTAGGTCAAATGACAAAAACAATGAGTCTTAAAGGAAAGTGAGCTGGTTCTTGCTGAACCCAAGCAAGAAGGATAGCACGCAGAAGAACTCATGGTTCCCAATCCTGGGAGGCTCCACCTTCTCTAATGCCACTAGAGAACAGACCAAAACCAAAACAAGGAAAAAAGGAAGAGGATAGATGACTAAAAGTTTAAAAGTCAAATCCCAAACTGCTTCACTATGCAGAAGGTGTAGCTCAGAACACATTTTATTATCTTCACAAGCGAGGAGCCCAAATGAGCATGCAGTGATTGGTGTAATCAGGAATTATGCTGTTCAAATGTAAAGAGTCAGCATGAAAAGAGTCAAGGCACAAAGTTGGATTATAGGTTCCCCAGCAATTCTCCTGGCTGGAATTTTTGGTCATGATGAAATAAAAGGTAGGTATAAGAAATACTGATAGACATCATAGGAAGTTGAGACTAGTAGCTGAATTGAAGCTTTTCTGGAGCTACAGATTCCCACATCTAGTTGTGTGGAGGACATAGAAAGACTAAAGATATTTTGGAAAACCTGAACCTTTTTTTATTATTAATACAAACTTTCACCACTAATAACAATCACAAGAAAATCCTTTTCTCTTCCCTTCATCCATTTAAATGAGAAAGTAATTCTAATTTCCCAGCATACCATTAGTGTTCAACATATCAAACCTATCCAAAAGGATAAGCAGAATGAAGATGTCTATTTTCATCTCTGAACACGTAAGCTTTTAAAAATAACATGCTGAAATGGGCCAAGGGAAGAAGAACTTTACCCCTCCATCCTTGCACATACATCCCATAGTGATGCCTGCTTTTATGGCTGTGCAGGCAGCCACAGGAAACCAAGGTTAAATAGTTTAAGGTTGAATAGCCTGGCTCCCCTTGGAGCTAGCATTTGTGACCTTTAGAAGACTGTGCAAACCAGAAGCTGGTAAATATTTGTTTCTAAGAGAAACCCAAACAATTAAGAGCAAAAATATTTATTGACTGCAGTGACTTACAGTAGTGGCCTCATGGGAGGGCAGTTTCCAGCACTTTCTGAGTGTTTCAAAAGTGCCTATTGCACACAGCACTGTCCTGAACAAATCAGACAGTTTGGTGTCACCTTGATAACAGAATCACTGTGTTTTGCTAAATGGGAAGGACATTGTCATGAGGAGCAATGGCCATTAGGGTTGTTTAGCTGCCTGATGGGACCTAGGCCTCTAACTGCTATTTCTGCCTTTGAAAATGACCTGAATACTTTTGTTTCTGATGTCTTAGCTATGCCTGTTCATCCTCTTGTTTGTCTTTTTAGTTGAGAATTTCAGTACATGGGAAACCACAAATGGCCTATAGGAACTGAAGCTCTCTGCAGTATTTTTTTTTTTGGGGGGGGGGACTTATGGCAATGTGTTGCAATTCCAGAAGCTGTAGAAAGGCAGTATTTTCTGAAGTAACTCTTTTCTGAAAATATGAGGAAGATCAGGAGAATGTCTGATCTGACTAGCAGGAAAAAAAAAAAAAATCAACCTTTTTATCATTTAATTAAACATTTCCAGAAGTTGAAGCAGTAGGAAACATTGCTTCTGAAGTAACCCAGGTGAGATCAGGGCACCCACATAACACTGGACACTGATGTCTGAGGACTCTGCTCCCTAAAACATCAGTGAAAGCTGCAGAATGGGAATAGCCTAGCACAGGTTATTGCTGCCCTTCCCTATCCTTGCTCACCAGGGCCTGCTCACTCCATACAAGCCACTGCTAATCTCTACTCAGCAAGAGTTAACCCATTAAAAATAAAGTGCTGTAGGTAGAAACTAACCAGACTCTCTTCTATAGCAGATAAGGGGCTCAGTTGTAAAGGGTCTGATCTTTAAAATGACCTTTATTCTAACAGGACCATTGGGAGCTGATTATACCCTGCATATCAGGTGAGAAAGCCAGTGCATAAGGTGGAAAAATAAAGCTGAGACAGCCTCCCAAGCTTCTCTGTGCTAAAAAAAAGTTGTCTTTCTGCTTGTTACAGAATTTATGGCAAAATTTCTATTGGTTTTGAAGGAACCAAAACCAGTCTCTATTTCCATATAACTCTGTAAACTTTGTACTGAAAAATACTTATGCAACCACAAAGTTCATTTGAAGAAAATTGCAAAATATAGCTCCCTGCAGAAGATCTGTTAGACTTCTAACAGCAATTTTATATCATCAAAGGCAAATAAACCTGCTTGGGGAAAAACATACAGGTGATTTGTATGGTGACTGCTTTCATATTCTGTTTATAATTTCAACTTACAGCCCCTAAACCTCAGTCAGGAGTAGCAGAAATATCAGGGTGTGCGGTTTGTTTGTACAGACTGTTTATTTTATGTGTACAGCTGGTGTGTGTCAAGACTGGCTATGGCTATTTCAAGGTTTGTCCTGAACCTGAGTGTTTTCTTTCCAGACAGCATAATCTTCAAACCGTGGAAATTTTGTTAGAGTGCTGATGTTGGGAAGTATGGGAGAATTTACTTAATACAATGCATTTTTTAGAAGTTTTGACTTAGCTGGTGTAATGAAGTGCTATACCAGCAGTGCACAGTATCTGCCTGCATAATGATGGACTGAAAGTGTGCCTCCAGTCTAGTTTGTGAAGCTAATATTTTGACTTTTCTTTTTGTGTTTTTTGTTTTTGTTTGGTGCTTTTGCTAGGGCTGTAGGCATATTCATATGTTACTGTGAGCTAAATGAAGGTGCAGGCAGAGAGATTATCTACTGCTCTACATATATAAACCTAATTACTTTTTGAAATCAGGTTTCCTCTGACCACATTTGTCATCTTCTCCGTGCAAATTCAGGAAATTTTCTCTGTGGTAACTCGCTTGTTTGACCATAATTCAGCAAAGAGGAAGACTGGAAGATGACGAAAGGTAGAAAAGCCATAGTTGCACCCTTTCAAGATGGTCAGGTTGGCCTAAACTATTGTATTGCTGTCCTTGAATGACCTCCAGAAAATATTAATTGTGTAATTACTTGTAATTAAAAAAAATTGAGGCATATACACTTATTTTTATTCTCTTCCACCTTTCAATGCTAGGATATTGAATTGACACGATTGTGTGGTAGTGCCATTTAACCACATTTCTCACTGAACTTCAGCTCTTGTTCGCATCTTCGCCTTGGAAATAACTGTTGGGATCAGAGGAGGTTCCTTGACACCAGCACTGCTTTCTTTAGTGGAGGAGGAAGGTGCAACTGTACTATTTTTTGTGTGTGAGGACTAAGAATTTTCTGGCAGAACCTGGCATCCTGTTGAGCTGTATTCCCCACCTTCATCTGCAAAGCCACTCTTTACTGCAGGAGGAGTTTTGCCAGTCAACCCAGATCACCCCTGTGGCTGACCTGCATTCCTGAGCAGGGTGTGTGCTTGCCCCAGGTGCATTGCTGGGTGCCTCGGCATGGCTGGAGTGGTGCATCCAAGGGCTGCTGACTTACACTGTCAGACAAGTCCCATGGTTCTGCTGAGAGATACCAGCTGCCCTGGAGAGATGGGCCACCTGGAAGATGAATGGACAGGTAAGTCTTCACAGTATTGGGAAGGTGTTTTGCTCTTAGACATTTCAAAGTTTGTGTTTCCCCCCAGAGAGTTTCAGGTCCATCTGTCCTCTTCACCTGCTTTTTCTTCATTTGTCTGCAGTTTCTTTTCTTGAGTGTGACAGAAGAACTAACACAGAGCAATGATTTTCCTGCTTCAGGCAAAATGGAAAGGCCCCCTGAAAACTCTGCTGTTGTACCAGGAAGATGCTGCTGCACTGTCATGCCAGGTGCACACTGCTGGGGCCCAGGGCATGAGTGGTCACTCCCTTCAAGAGTCACTTATGTCAATCCTTATCCTAGACAGATGAGACCAAAATAAACTTGCTGAATATAGAACAGCCTTTCAAGCTGTTTTGGGCACACTATCTATGTGTTTTTTCTGTGCAGGCAAACCTTTGCACTTCCATGACAGAGTCAATATTTGCATTGTTCCTGTCACAAGAACTCAAAATTAAAATTAATGAAAGTGAGCTCATAGATTAGTTCTTGGAGAGTGACTTGGAGATGAGGTGTTTGGCTCACTGCTATCCACAGTTTATGTGCATGCACAGTTGGCATCCAGATCGTACCAGGGAAGGAGGGGAGATAGCTGAAATCCTGCATGGTCTGTTAGGACCCTGGCCTGGAGGTGAAAATTTGGCATACACAATTTCTGTAACTATCCTAGGAATTTCAGGAGTGGAATTTAGAGACTGTCTGGTGTGGAGGGAGTTGTCTTTCTTCCTGTTTGGTGAGCAGGGCCACCAGTACCTTATGCCACTATGGACTGGCTCTGAGATCAGCCTGGCAAGTGATCAGAGAGGCTTGCTAGTCACACAGCAGTCCGTAACTCATGGAGATTAGGGGGGTAAATGACACACATTCCAGCAATGCCTTTGTCACACTCCAGTATGGCTTTATTCAGTCAAGAGTCATTGAGGAAAAAAAGCTTTCTAGACACATGGTGGTTTGTCATCCATCCTTCATCCTTTGGCATGTGCAATTAATTCCAGCTGCACTTCACCCATGGATGCTCACCCACTCTCAAACCTGAGAGCTTGTGAGTAAATGAAAAAGAATCAGCATGTGCAGGTGCAATCCTTGCAGTCCCAAGGATAAGCCTGGGACTTCCATGACGTGGAGGGACCAAGTCTAAGTCATGAGATAATGAGATGGTGCTGCTGGCAGTGATCACAACCATGACGACAGTAGTGTATGGACCCTAGGAACACCTTTAGTGATCGGCTGAGTGTAGACATCAGGTTCTCATTATCTCATGCAGTAACAGCAGCTGATTACAGTGTAACCTTTACTTTGCTCACCAACAACCCATGTCTTGGAGAGCATTTGCTTGAATGTGAATTAGAAAATTGAAGAGGATAGCTGAATCCTAACAGCTTATGTAAAAAGCACCTTGGTTTCAGAGACATGCAGCTTTACTTCAACACTGCAGCTTTACTTCATTTCTGTGGCATCCCAATACAGGAAAATGTCAGTTTTCTCCTCTGTGGCCTCAGATCACTGGCTGTTCCTTACATCTCTATAAAAACTCATCCTCATTCTAATTACAAGTAAATGGATTCAAAGACCACTGAACCCTGGAGGCTAGTCCCCAGTTCCTCACCCTTTTCTTAGACCTGAGGTGTGTATCCCAGTTGTAGGGGTTTTGTGCTGGATGCATGTATGACCATGGATAGCAGGTCAGGCTGGACAGGCTGTGTGCCTGGGAGCTGCTGGGTGGGAGAGCCCAGCCCTGCTGCCACCAGTGGTCACATAGCCCAAAGCTGCAGCTGCTGCCACTACCTGCACCCAAGCAAATAGAGGCTGGGAACCCAGTTAAATCAGCAGGTCTTTGGATAGAGGTTTAACCAAAGTTTAACCAGAGGTCTTTGGTCTTTTAAAGGTCTTTGGGAGGCAGGAATACCACCTGGGGGTCAGAAATTGTCCTTTTATAGCAGGGGGGCTTTCATACTTGTGGAAGGGACCCATGAGAAAAGAGCAGCTTCCGCTAGGGCTGTGCATACCCATGCTGTGCAAAGTCAGCAGCCAGAGGTGTCTGTGAGCATCTCTGATCTGGATGCAGGGGGAAGATGCCCCTGGGCAGGGGTTGTAGGTCCCTCTCTGCTCCAATAACAGCACAGGCAGCACTGCCTGCCCAGGGGTGAAAGCCAGGGCTCAGTGCAGAGCATCTCTGGTGCCACCTGGCCATCGCAGGAACAGATGAACCCCTAACAGCCCTCCACCCTCAGCAGTGAGGTGCTGTGAAAGCTATTAGTGCATCTGCTCTGAAATGGGCTCATTAAAATACACATTCTCTTTCATTATCCTGTGGCTGCAGTGCCTGACTCATCCCACTGCAGTTGCTCTGGAATGGGAACCAAAGTCAAAATTTTTCCAACTTGTGTTTTATTCACCAGGGAAGCTCATGTCTAACCCACTGAGATGGCAGTGGAAGCTGGAACAACATCTGTCTTCACAGGAGGCAAAAGAAACCTGAAAAAACAGGGAGAGGAAATAAATGAGGCACTGTCTGATTGAAAGTCTGTTATTCCATGTTGCCTTTCACAATTTGACACAGGATGCTTTCTTGCACAGGTGTGGTTAATGCTGGAGTAACTCAGCTGGGACATGGCCACTCCCAGCCCAGGTGTGCCAGTGGTATTTCCTCCTTTCCTCCTCTTTTTCCAGAGAGCCACAGGAGTGTGCCACACAGCCAAGGTCTTGCAGCAGGCTTTGGCTGGGATCCCTGCTCTGACTCCTGACCATACCAAACCTCTCTTCTCCTTGGAGACAGACAGATCCTTGCACTCACAGTTTTTGCTGCCAGCACTGTCCCCAGACACAGACCCCTCTGAGGTGGCACATGGATGGATCCAGGGTGCTGAGGGTTTGCAGAACTCCTCTGACAGGCTGGGGGAGGCACTCTTTATGCTGCCTTCCTGCTCCCCCAGCTCATAGGGACAGTCTCCTGTGGGCACCACTCAGACAGTGCTTAAAGCCACAGGCAGCACCACTCACCCTGCCAAAATGGAACCCTCACAGCCTAAACCCATCTCATGCAAGCTGGGAACCTTCCCTCTTGCTTTTATATTCAGACATGATCTCACCAGACATTGCTTTCAGCTGCAAGAAAATTCCTCCCTCTTACTGTTTTGCTCTTAAGGACTGCTTTCCTGGGCTAAACATCCTTTCTTTAAATAGATGTGCTGACCCAAATACTACTGTGAATGATTATTCAAGGATGAAGAACAGACTGTAGTTCAAAGATTTTCACGAGGCAACTTAAATCAATATGATCTTTCTGATTAGCACTTCTAGGAAACCTGTATGGCTATACTCATTACTTGGCTCATTTTGCTGTTATTTGTTCATGTGGTACATTATCAAGCATCTGAAATATTTACTCTGTTGTCTTCTGGACTGCACTGATTTCTTTTGGAACAAAATGTAGCATGGTAATCCTCTGCTGTGGAATTTTTTGTAACAAATATTTTATAGTAAGCCACTTGTTAGTAATGAACCTAATATCACTTGTACAACTCTTTTTGTAATCTTTACTCCTAAAAAATAATTGGCAAAATTAAAAATAATAATTAAATTCTTTGTTAACCAATGGCCTACTTGCAATATTAAATTGAATGTGGCATTGCAACTTGGGCCATTTTTCAATTTTGTATAGGAAAAAAACCTCTGCACGTGTGGAAGCCAACATTTTTCACAGCACACATCTGAATTTTTTTTTTTTTTTATTTCAGACTGCCTACTGTAGTAGAGCAATCACTTCAACAGAAAACATACTGAAAACCTGAAATCTAATTTAAAGTCTAAATGATGCACATGATTAAAAATGTATTATCTATTCCCAGCAAATCAGCATCATTGAAACACTAATATTTCCCTAATTTTAAGCACCATCTAGTGAGTCAAACATTAGCAAACTGCGCCTGAGGAAAATAAGATCCTGGTTTGACTGCATCCCACTTAGCGCTAGGTCTCATGCTGAGATTTGTAAGTTAGCTGTTTAGTCGTTGTCTGTTCTCTTACTAATGGACATTAAATATTCTTCCAAAGGTGCTGGAGACCTGAGCTGCTGCATGAAGGTAATTTGTTTGTTGACAAAGAAGGGTCTTGGCTGAGCAAGGTCCCTAGTAAGACAAGGCTAGCTGCCTGAAAGTGAAGTAGGGAAAAACTTCATTTTGATAATGATATTTTTTTTTTTCATTTTTTTTTTTATCACTGCAGAGCAAGGGACTGGAAAAGATGTGGTTTTATTTCAATTATAAGCCAAAGAAAAAAAAAATCACCACTCAAATAAACAGTTTTATAAGCACCATGATTCTTACTACTTCTATTAGCTGGCTTGCCATGAAGATGAAGTAGGTTTGAGAGGGAATAGCACAGCAAATCTGCATACAATTATAGGACCTGCTTACCTGGCACTGGTATTAAATCAGTTCAGTTAAATCAGCACCAGCCACTGACCTGTATAAACAGCCACCCACGGATGGGATTCATTTGGAAAGCAAGTGATCACAACCAGTCAACACGGAGTCACCCTGGGCACAGGCTGGAGTGTTCAGACTGAGCCCTGCTGGCCTCTCTGAAGTGACAGAGCTTGTGCTGGTACTTCACACTTGCCAGCCAAAGTGGTGCAAGACCGGGCAGTGCCTGGCCTGGCCTTGCTGGGGGTGAGGAAAAGGCACATTGCCTCTGACTGGGAGTGCATCATTTGAGAGGCAGGAGTGCTGCACGGGGGTCAGAAATATCCCTTGGCTGCTCCTGGCAATACCCTCAGTTGGCCAAGTTGACCTCTTTCAGGTACATCTGGATCTGGGGGGAGCAGGATTTATTTATGTGCCCTAATCCCAGCTGTTCTGTGGGATTTCTCAGCACATGCACTTCCCCAGGCTGGTGGCCCTGGCTCCACAGCAGACCAGCCCGGCTCTGTGCACGGGGTCTCTGCTGGTGGTGCATCCCCAGCCACACACCCAACCCCTGCTCACATCTGCTGGCCTACATCTGCTTGGGAGCTCACACTGTGAGGGAGGCTGGAGACCTGGCCTGGCCACAGGAACCTCTCTGCTCTTCTGGTTTTGGGTTTTCCCCATTTCTCCCTGTGCACCACTTCCTGGCTGTGTCAGAGAAGCTGTGGCAGCCCAGGCTAAGGTCTGGTGGAGGACAAGGACTGTTGGTGAGGAGGAGGTGATGTCAGGAGGTTCATATGCCAAAACTGCTGCAGGAGTTCTCCTCAAACTCAGCCCTGTGCTGCAGGCACAGCTCCTGAGCTCACCTGCCCCACACCTCATGCTCCTAGGGAAGTAGTGATGGACAGTGCCCACCCACCTGCTATTTCAAAACAGTGGAGGTTTAGCTGCACCTCCTGTTACAGAAATCTGGTACCTGATGGAGTTAAACTGGGGAAAGCATTGTCTCCAGGAGTGGGAGCATTTAAGGCCTGGTCCCTCACCACTGGGACTCACTGGGACTGCCAAGGGGTGACAGAGGAACCTGGCCTTTGGTCTCTACTTCCAAAACAGGAGAAGTATCAAAACTGAAGCTTGGAATCAACTGCACAGCTTTGCTAACACCTGAAATACCTTAGAATTGTCCCAACGTGAACATAGGCAAAACCACTGGGAAAAAGAAACAAGCATCCAATTTCTCCTTTATCCCTACTGCCCAAACAAGTTGTGTTGCTAACAAAGAGCCAGATCTTTTAGCAAAATCCTGATTTATGGTCTATAAATAGATCTCATTATAGAAAGTGGATTCAAGAAGGAAATCAGTTTTCAGAGCTATACAGCAACAAAAAATTATGTTTTTTGGAGTCCTTCCCCACAAACAGAGCAGAGCATGTGTAGGTATCAGTCTGTTTAGCAGGAAAGTTTAAGCTCACTGGAACAGTCACACAGCATGCACAGTCCATATTAGGATCCAGTCAGCTCCAAAGAATGCTCAGCTACACGAGTAAGCCAGAATTTAATGACATCACATAAATAAATATAAACAAATACAGTAAAAAGACTTTACCTTGGGCTTAAGCAAAAAGCAAAATTTTCCAGTCCTGTGGGATTCTTCTCTGCTCCCAAGTCTGCTGGCTCACAGTGCAGCAAAATGATCAGGCATTTAACAACCCTGGCAAAGGTCTGCAAGTCCTGAGGGTGTTTGATTTGAAAGAAAGGTGTTGGGAGGAGATTACTGAACACCTCCATCCAGAGTTATGCAGGAAAAAAAAAAAGAAGAAATAAAAGCAAGCTTTATGAGGTCAGAATGTGTAGCCTGCCCAGAGCTGCTATTCCTGGTAGAAATTAGACCCTGAAGTGCCCAGGTGAAAATCAGGGATAATCCCTGTGTAAGTGCTTCTAATTGGGACAAACTGAAAGTGAGAAAGTTGAGCAAGACAGCTCTGGCCCATCCCTGGGGGCTCTGGGTTTGTTCCCAGGTGATAACTGAGAGGACAATTATGCAAAGCCTCCTCTATAAACAGAATTTGGTTTATTGGCCGAACTGGGGGAATCTATTTTTGTCACCACTTTGTGCGAATGTGTTACCCTTGTGATTTCCAGCCAGGTCACTCCAAGTCAGCTGCTTTGGCTGTGGCTGTCACTGGAAGCTCCTCTGTCCACCCCAGTCCCTGGCCCCATTTCTCACCCGCCCGGGGCTGGCTCCCAGGCGAGGGGGACAAGGGGATGAGCCTGTGGCTATTCTGGTAGCTGTGAGCTATGGAGGTGTCACGTGAAGCAAAGAGCCAGAAATGCATGTCAAATCGAACCAGTGACTAATCACGGTATTTTGGTTGTCTTAGTGGCTGCCGGGGAAAGATTTATGGGCTCAGAAAATCTTCCTGTAATAATCCCTGAGCGCTGATTTGATCTTCGGCTGAGGCTTCCCAAGAGCGTGCGGAAAGAGGACGGAAAGGGGGCTGCTGTCCCAGGGGTGGTGACGTCTAAACTGATTGGAGTTCAAAATCCAAACGAGGAGAAAAGTCAGCGCTCTCTTCTCATCCGTGTCTGCTCAGAGCCACGCGCTGGCAGCCAGAGAGGATCCCTTTGATCTGCCTGTGGAGCGAGAAGGGCTGGGGGCGACGGCTGGGCAGACACGACGGGCCATTTATTGGAATTGTCATCTAGCTCCCTCATCTGTCACCTGATGGCCGGCCAAGCAAGTGCTCGGCACAGCTGTGGACTCCTCATCCTTGCGCAACTTGTGGAGACAAGAAAAGTAAGCATCCTACAGCTGATATGACATTCAGCTAATTTTTCTGTAAAGGAATGAATTGAATTCACTTTAAATCTACTAACTGTCCCCCTGTGCCAGGCAAGAGACTGACTTTTTTTGGGGTTGAGCTTTTCTCTAACAGCTGGAGGTCTGCTGGGCATTCAGGCAATGGCTGTTGAGTAAGGCAGCTGTTTCAATATCTAATTGCATTTTACCTGTAATAGCTCAAGGGAAAGCGTTGCACTGTCTGCCATGAGCTACTTCCTGTCCTACTGCAAAGCACACTGCACTGCCGTGCTTGCCCAATACCAGAGCCTGAGGTCAGAGGGTTTTCTCTGTGATATTTTGCTGAAAGTGAAAGAAAACGAGTTTCCTGCACACAAGTCCTTGCTGGCATGCTCCAGCGACTACTTCCGAGCCATGTTCAAAAGTTATACCCAAGAGTCTAAAGCCAATGTCATTCACCTACAAGTTATCTCACCCACCGGGCTCCAGCACATCCTGGATTTCATTTACACATCCTTGCTGCCCCTTTCCTTTGAAAGCCTGGAGGATACCTTGGAAGCTGCAAGCTACTTGCAAGTGTCTGATGCTATTGGCTTGTGCAGTCAGTACTTAGTTAACAATCTTGCCTTGGAAAACTGCTGCTTCTCTGCCAACGTGGCCAGGAAGTTCTACCTGCCAGATGCCCTAGCAGCCACAGAAAAATACATTATCAAAAATATCTGGAAGCTGCTGGACTTGGATTTGTCAGGACTTCTCGAGCTGAACTTCAGGTCTTTGCTAGCAGTGATTCAATCACCAGATCTCCCCATGGTGGAAGAATGCCGCCTGTTAAATCTTGTCCTGCTGTGGTTGAAGCAGGATAAATCCAGGCTGGATCATGCAAGCAGCCTTCTAGAGCACATAAGATATGGTCTCATCCCAGTGGAAGAGCTGAGAAAAACCTACACACAGTCAGAAGTGTCCCTCTCAGCAGGTATTAAGTGCTTGATCATAAAAGCAATAAATTATCACACATCTGTATTCAAACAGCCTGTCCTCCAGGATAACTCCACCACACTGAGGAACCAGAAAACTCGGATCATTCTACTGGGGGGAGGCACAGCCAGTGAGGGGCTCGTCACTGATGTGGTGGCCTTTGATGTTTACAATCACAAATGGCGAACCCTCACGCAGCTGCAGGACAGGGTGCAAAACCACAGTGTGTGTGTGGTGGGGAACTTCCTCTATGTCTTGGGTGGGGAAATACAAAGTGGTACCCTGGATGATGCTAAAATTGAAAAGACCTTATCGGTTACAAACAAGGTCCATCGGTATGATCCAAGATTTAACACATGGACCCAAATCACAGGCATGCTGGAAAAGAGATGCCAGTTTTCCTGCTGTGTCCTAGGCAAGGATATCTTTGCCATTGGTGGAAGGGGTGAGGCTGGGTCGCTGCATTCATCTGTGGAAGTCTATGACATCAGCAGAGATAGATGGACGAAGGCCAGGGAATTGCCATGCAGAATACATGGCCATGCCAGTGCTGTTTGCAAGAACACCATATACATCTCTGGGGGTAAGTACTCGGCCCCAGCCAGCACAAGCAATGACGTTTATTCTCTGAGCTCACTTGAAGGGCAGTGGGTGAAACGCGCCCCAATGAGCATTGCTCGGTTTGGGCATCAGATGGCAACAATCAGGGGTTCCATATTTACCTTTCTGGGATTATATGAACCCTTCTCTGAAATAGAAAGGTATGACCCAGATCAAAACCAGTGGACTCGGTTAAGACCACTGATCTACGATCGATTCTCCTACGGCCTGGCAGTGGTAGAGGAAACAGCTCTTCTCATTGGGGGAAAGAAATGGCAAAACTCGCTGGAAGTCTCCACGCAAGACGTGGTTGGCTATGATATCGACAACGATGGCTGGGAAGAGATCTGCAAGGCCCCTCTGCCGTGGTGTGGGCTGCAGTGCGCCGTGCTCCAGCTCTCTGAGGTGGCCGAAGAGCAGGACAATGATAGCCAGCAGAAGAAGCTGCCCAACTGCTGAGCTCCCTTGCTGAGGAATATCCATCCCAGGAGATGAGCGAGCAGGGCAGTCATGGAGAAGAAGAAAATTGCAGTGGCACTGAATGTGAGAGTGGAAGTTTTGCTTGGATAAGCAAAATGCTTGGTGGAAACAGGCAAGAAAATCTGGCTCCAGCACAGGAAATACATCTAGGATTTATAAAGATGGAAGCTGATCTCACTGAGCAAGGATGTAGCAAGTAGCACGTTTAGAGGCGATGAGTGAGAACTGTAATCCTTGACTCTTGGATAATACCTAGATAGCAATTAGTAGGTGTTGCAAGTCAGATTTTTCAAATATTAAAAAATATAATCCATCTTTTCTGTTTTCTTAATCAGAGGTAATTTTCCCAGCTGGTAAGTGCTATTGAGTTTTTATGCTATGGCTAAGCAAAAAGAAAGAGAGCTGTATAAAGACTAAAAAATTGATGCCTACAAGAATTAGTAGCAAGTATTTCCAAGGAAAAGGTATTATTTGTTATACTACGTACTAGGCAAGAAGGGTAAAATGCTTTGTTGCTGTTGAACTGCTACATGTGAGAACCCTGCAGTCAAAAAAGGTTTACTTTCATCGAAGAGTACAAAGGGGAGGGAGGTAACTGAAGGTTTTCAGAAGTCTTTACTCAGTGTCTGCCTACATACAAATCAGCAGTAGTGTCACTCCCCTTTGGACACACTGGCAGTGTTTGAAGTCACACAGGGGTACTTTAAAATACATGGATATGTGAAATGCAGACAAAATGGTCAGATGCCACACAATCAATCTGGTATGGAGTAAAATGAATCTTGAGCCATAAATGTTCGTTTAAAAGCTAAATTTATTGTATTTAATTTTACAGTGTTCCCTTTCTAGGCTGAGAGTTAATACAATAAAAATATATATAGAAGAACATTTAATAGTCTTAAAAGAAGGCAGCACAATGGAAAGGACACATGTTCTTTGTCACCAGACTAGCTTAAAAAACTGTAATGTTTAATTTTCACCTTTAAAGCAATCAAGCTAACTTTACTAATGTAAAGTGCAGGCAGAATGGCTGTTGCATAGCAACAGATCTAAGTCTTCTGAACTGCCTTGGTTTTGACAAGGAATCAACTACACAATGTGCATATACATCCATCAGATATAAAGAGTTTTTCATATGAATATATTTACTTTTGGTCCAATAAAACAATAGCAAGAGAATCTAAATGCTTGGAACAATAGCACAATCCATTTCAAGTCAAGCATTTTTTAAGAGAAATTTACAAAAACCTCACAAATTTAATATACAAGTCAGTACCCATGCAGTAAATAAATGTCCAGTTTATACAAACAATATTCTTCTAATAGTACAAATCTTACACTGGATCCAGAATTCTATACAAACGTTAATACATGATTTGTCATCCATATAACTTGAATCTAGGTTACTGAAAATGGGCTACAGAAAGGCCACTCTTCTGTACAGTTGTGCAAAATCTGCAGAACATTTGCAATTCAAACACAATAACAAGATAGAAAATGAGGGGTAGAAAAAGGAAAAGAAAAAAGAGAAACAGGAGAGAGGGGTGAATGAAAAAAAAGAAAAGAGAGAGAGGGAGAAAGAGAGAAAGAGAGAGAGAGAGAAAGAGAGAGAAAGAGAGAGA